>NW_026652282.1:2991267-3024593 GCF_009828535.3 Hylobates moloch
CTGCCTCATATAATTCTTAGAAGCGCCCATAACAGCTAATGAGTTGATTGTTGCCAGTGAAATCGTAGGCACATTATGCACTCTAAACATTCTTTCTTTCTTTCTTTCTTTCTCTTTCTTTCTTTCTCTTTCTTTCTTTCCTTCTTTCTCTTTCTTTCTTTCTCTCTTTCTCTCTCTCTCTCTTTCTTTCTCTTTCTCTCTTTCTCCCTCCCTTCCTTCCTTTTCTTCTTCTTCTTTTCTTTTTCTTTTGTTTCTTTTCTTTCTCTCTTTTCATTCTCTCTTTTCTTTCTCTCTCTCTTTCTCTCTCTTCTTTCTTTCTCTCCTTCCTTCCTTCCTTCCCTTTATGAGACAGAGTCTCACTCTGTCACTCAGGCTGGAGTGCAGTGGCACAATTTCGGATCAGCCTCGACTTCCTAGACTCAGGTGATCCTGTCACTTCAGCCTCCTGAGTGGCTGGCACTACAGGCACTACAAGCCTGCACCACCAAGTCCTGCTCAGTTTTTGTACTTTTTGTAGAGACGGGGTTTCACCGTGTTGCCCAGGCTGGTCTCAAACTCCTGGCCTCAGGTAATCCTCCCATCTCAGATTACAGGTGTGAGCTCCTGCACCTGGCTCCAAGGAATGATTTTCTTTTGAAAATGTCATCAGAATACATGATGAGTCACCCCAGAATTGCCCTCTGGCTCTTTGGTCTGCAGGTTCATCATGTCAGTATTCACAATAGCAAAGACATGGAATCAACCTAAATGGCCTATCAATGGTGGACTGGATGAAGAAAATGTGGTACATATACACCACGGAATACTACACAGCCATAAAAAGAATGAAATCCTGTTACTTGCAGCAGCATGGATTCAGCCGGGGGACATTATCCTGAGTGAATTAATGCAGGAACAGAGAACCAAATACCCAAACACTGCATGTTCTCACTTAGAAGTGGGAGCTAAACATGGGTATTCATGGACATAAAGATGGAAACAGCAGACACTGGGATTAGTAGAATGAAGAGGAAGAGAGGGTGGCAAGGTTTAGAAAAGTAACTATTGGGTCCAATGTCACTACTTGGGTGATGGGATCATCTGTGCCACAAACCTCAGTGTCACACAATATACCCAGGTAACAAACCTGCACATGTACTCCCTGAATCTAAAATAAAAATTGAAATTAAAAAACAAAGCATATTTACATGTTTAAAGCCTTTCCTGTATGTTGCTGTATTTTTTTTTTCCAGAAACTTACAGCAATTTATCTCCCACCAGAAACCGTGGGGTGTCGTTTACTTCCTTCAGATGCCACTAATATTTTTTTCCAATGGAGTGGTAAAACATTTTCACTTTTAGTAAGACCACAACACCAAGGCCAGCAGGGCTACTGATGTCCAGTTCCTAAGTTGACTCTCTGCCCTGCATCTCTCCTGTACCTTTCTTTCACAGCTTCTCTATCAACACTATGAGCTCCAGTCCGTGCAGAAAGCAGTGGTTTCTTGAATGAATGCTTTATGACCTTTTGTTCTTCCCAGCATTTGCAGGTGCTATCCCCTTGGTCTGGCATGTTCTTATCCACCCTTTGCTACTTATCCTTTTCTCGCTCCAGCTTCTTGATGCAATTGGGATTTTGCTTTCTTGTCTTGGCTGTTTCATTTTATGTGTCGACTTGCCCAGGGTTACGGTGCCCTCCTGTTTTGTCAGAGACCAGTTGCGATGATGCTGTGAAGGTATTATGAAGGTATGATTAATATTTACAATTAATATGCTTCGACAAAAGCAGAATGCCCTCTGTGATGTGTGTGGGTGTCTTAGTCCACTTGAACTGCTATTACAAAAACACCATAGACTAGGAGGTTTACACAACAGACATTTGTTTCTCATAGTTCTAGAGGCCGGCAGTCCAAGATCAAGGTGTGCCAGATTCTGTGTCTGGTGAGGGCTCTCTTCCTGGTTCATAGATGGCAGTTTCTTGCTGTGTCTCCACATGGTGGAAGGAGTGATGGAGCTTTCTACAGTCTCTTTCATAAAGGCACTAATCCCATTTCTGTGGACTCTACCCTCATCACCTCATCACCTCCCAAAGCCCTCACCTCCTAACATCATCACCTGGGGAATTAAGATTTCAATGTATGAATTTTGTAGGGGACATGCACATTCATTCTATAACAGAGGACTTCATTCAATCATTGAGGGCTTTAAAAGCAAAAACTGAGGATTCCCCAAGAAGAAGGACTTCTGCCTCCAGCCTGCAACATAGAAGTCCTGCCTCCACTTCAAACTTTCAGATGGGTTCTATTTAAGTTACTGGAGAAATCTCCAAACTGCTTTCCACAGTGGCTGAACTAATTTACATTCCCAGCAACAGTGTATAAGCGTTCCTTTTTCTCCACAGTGTTACCAACATGTTATTTTTTCACCTTGTAATAATACTCAATGAATACCCTTTGACTTAGCAATTCCATTCCTAGAAACATAGGTTATGCAAATAGTCACTGATGCGTGCAAAGATTTAATTGTATGTTCTTCCAAGTTTTGTTTATTCACAGTGAAGAGGTGGACAGACACTGAATACCCCAAATGGAGAATTGGGGTAAAACTAAAAGTAGTTGAAACCCAATGCAACTATTTCATGATAGTGTTCCAGGAAAACTAATGACAGAGGGGGTCACCAGTGTAATATATGAATTAACAAAAGAAGTCAAAATGATTTTGTGTGTGTAAACATAGCTGCAGATACACAGCTACAGATATAGATACAGGCATAGATATAACTATAAAGATGTATGCCCAGTAGATAACAATGGTGCAATTACAGGTAATTTAATTCTTTCTTTGCACATGTCTGTATGTATTAAATATATTTTTAAATGACAACCAGTAGTAACTGTAGTGGAGAAACCTGACAGATACTCCCTCAGCTGGGTGATCAACGTCAAGGTCAACAGAAATAAGTGATGTTGGTGGGACGCTTCTTTGCTAGGATGTGATTAATACCGTACTTTACCTCTGCCTTTCTTTCAAAAACCTATAACCCTAGCCTAAACATGAGAAAACCATCAGAAAAATTGCAATTAAGGGTCATTCTACAAAGAAACCTGAGCTGTACTCTCCAAAACTGTCAAGATCATTGAAAACAAGGAAAGTCTGCGAAACTGCCACAGTTAAAAGGAAGCTAAGAGGAAAAGATGATTAAAGATGTAGGGTGCCCTGAAAGAGACCCTGGAACAGAAAAGGACTGTTAGGCAAAAAGGAAGGAACTCTAAATAATATACGGACGTTAGTTAATGATAGTGTAACAGTTTGGGTTAATTAATTGCGACCAATATACGAAACACTGTGCAGAGATGAACTTTGTGAGGGGAAGGAACTTCACCATAATGAGTCTGTTTTCTAGAGTTAAAGAACTTTCCAGTTTCAGCCCCTTCATTCCATCTCCCTGCTCTTTCCCCACTACCCATAAAGGTGCATAAGGGGGTGGTCTCATTTGAAATTAAAATCGATCCAGGAGTCTACAATAGGCATCTTTTATAAACTTTCAGTCTGAACTGTGTCAAGTTTTGTTTCCCATCCCCATCCATAAATAGCTGTCTGTAGTAATTTCTCTCCATTCCTGTGCCCCCTTTTGAGCTCCAACATCAACTAGCAGTTGTAGGAATAGGGTGGGAGACACTTCCTGTATCTTAATTATAATTTCCTATAACATGTAACAGATCAGGTGAGCCGGCATCTGTCCTTCCTTAACCTTCCTCTGGGCTGGGGACAAACCAAGGCTTGGCTGCATCTCTGACCTCCCAGCTGGTGCAAGTCCCAGCCCACGATGGTGTCACAGTGCTGTGGTTATGCATATCTGTGAAATCAGGGGTGTTTAGGAGATGAACTGTGTATTAGTCTGTTCTCATGCTGCTAATAAAGACATAGCCAAGATTGGGTAATTTATAAAGGAAAGAGGTTTAATGGACTCACAGTTCCACATGGCTGGGGAGGCCTCTCAATCGTGGCAGAAGAGCAAGGGATGTCTTACGTGGTGGCAGGCAAGAGAGAGAATGAGAGCCAAGTGGAAGGGGCTTATCCCTTATCAAATAATCAGATCTTGTGACACTTATCCACTACCACAGATCAGTAAGGGAGAAACTTCCCCCATGATTCAGTTATGTCCCACTGATTATGGGAGCTACAGTGCAAGATGAGATTTTGGTGGGGACACAGCCAAACCTTATCAAACTTTGATGCTTGAAATTAGGAAAATGAACGCTCTGACGCATCTCGAATTTTGGCTATGAATATTTTCACAGTTGCTGAAGCACATGGCTGAAACGCTTTCCCAAAGAGTTGTGCCAGTTTCTACTCCAAACAGCATTAGAGGTAGGAGCATTTTTTCTTAAATTGCATTTAGGAACAGATAGGAGAGGTAGAAGTTTGGGGAGAGGGCAAATAGCTGTCAAGTAATGGAAAGAATATGGGAGTATGTTTCAGGTGAATGAACTTTATTCCTTGGGCTCTCTGCACCATGATGGTATCTTCATTCAGGCCAGTGACCGTGAGGTTCTGTGTTTTCTTTTACAAAGAGGATCTGGACCTGCTGCCTCCAAAGTTGCCTCTGGTTCTGAACTTTTATGGCTACAATTCTATCACAAAATTCACAACGATGCCGGGGTTGGGTCTGCTGTGACCAAACGGGGAGTTAAATCATCGTAAACCCAAAAGGATGCATAATGGAATTATCATAGGATTTGAATTATGTACTTATTATTTGCCACATAAGGGCATGCTTTTGGGAGACATGACTGGATCCAAAAATGTGAAACGTGTCGGGTTTCTTTGGGTAGTCCTGACTGATTTATTCATTCAATAAAAATGGGTTTAGCATCCTATCTGTATTTGGAGTGGATATTACCTTGAAGGAACAGAAGAGAGAAGAAAAAGAGGACAAATGAAGGGGAAGGAAAGGAGGAGAGATTGAAGCATGGTGTGCAAATGGGGATAGGAGGCTGTGAGTCAAGGAATGAGGGTAGCCTCTAGAAATTGGAATAGACCAAAGAATAATCTCCCCTAGAGCCTCCAAAAGGAATGATATCCTGCCAATACCTTGATTTTAGCCCAGTGATAGCATGTCAGAATCTTGACCTCAAGACTGTAAGATAATAAATTTGTGTTGTTTTAAGCTGGCAAATGCATGGTGCTTTTCTACAGAAGCAGTAAAATACTAATAGAGTTTAGCTCTCTGATGAATGGTTTCTGTCCCCTTATGAGAAAACTCCCATTTCTGTAAAGGAACAAAACTCTAGAAATCAGTCTTGATGAGGACTGGCCGTTTCTACTTATCCAGATGAATGGATTCGGGCAGGTCCTGGTCAGGACGGATCACCAGGGAAATTTCCTGGCTCCACGCCCTGTTCAGAATTACTTGGAGTCAGCAGGTACAAGAATTTACTGTCCTTGATGGTACCTTGTATCACACCAGATTTCTTAATTAAAGGCGAGATATTTTAATACAAAAATGGTACGTTAAAGTGACGACATCAATTAGCCTTAACATGTAATCAAATGTGGAGCATGTTTTTTCTTAAATGGTTACAAATTCTGTTAAAATTTTCCTAGATGTTCTTTTATATATAGGCTCAGCTACAAATTATGTATTTCTAAAGCAAAGGAAGGTTTCTCTTTAGATGAAGGTCATTCCTTTTCTCTTTTCCTTTTCTTCTCCTACAACGCACATATGCATATATTGGTAATTTGTATCATACGAGAGTGTGAATTGAGAATGTTTAAATGGTAATTAATTTGCATACAATAAAAAAAGAAGAAATAAGACTGTGAATAACCAACTGGACACAATAATAGAAAACAGTAGTTGCTAAGCTGTAGTCCCCAGACCAGAAAGATGATGATCTGGGAATTTGCTTAAAAGGCACGTTTTTAGCTGAGGCAGGCGGGTTGCTGGAGGCCAGGCATTTGAGACCAGCCTGGGCAACAGAGGGTGACTGCATCTCTACAAAACATTTTTAAAAGTTAGCTGGGCATGGCGGTGAAACCTATAATTCCGGCTACCTGGGAGGTTGAGGTTGGAGGATCTCCTGAGCCCAGGACTTGGAGGTTGCAATAAGCTGTGATTGCACCACTACACTTTAGCCTGGGCGACAGAGTGAGACCCTGTCTCTAAATAATAAAATAAAGGCACGTTTTCAAATCTCTGCCCAGACTTCTGCAGAGAAGCTATAGAATTCAGACACAGAATGAATCTTGGCTACGAGGCAGAACAATGTGATTGCTTCAAAGATGAGATCAAATACTGCATCCATGCAATGGCAGAGATCTAAGGGTTTTTAAGGTTTCCACCCACTCATACCTCCAAAATTCCTATTGTATTAGAGTTATCCTTTTTATTTGGCCTTTAAGAATAAAAATATATATATATGTGTGTGTGTGTGTATATATATTACATATATGTATATATTTTATACACACATATGTATATCTTACTATTGGAAGTATAATTCTTGAAAGAGAGCTTGTAGAAACTGCCAAATTTCAGGATACAAACTGGACCTATTATGGAATCTGTATTTGAAAGAGTTTTCCAGGTGACTCATATACCCATTAAAAATGGAGAAACATGGCATGTAATCCCAACACTTTGGGAGGCTAAGGTGGGCAGACCACCTGAGGTCAGGAGTTTGAGATCAGCCTGGCCAACATGGCGAAACCCTGTCTCTACTAAAAATACAAAAATTAGCTGGGCATGGTGGCGAGTGCCTGTAGTCCCAGCTACTCGGGAGGCTGAGGCAGGAGAATCGCTTGAACGCCGGAGGTAGAGGTTGCAGTGAGCTGGGATCGCGCCACTGCACTCCAGCCTGGGTGACAGAGTGAGACTCCATCTGAAAAGAAAAAAGAAAAATGAGAAACAATGCTTTAAAAGACTCTATTCCTTGAAATGTTGAAGCTACTTCCTCATCCTAAGATATGTGTCTTCTTATTTATTTTATTTTGAACAACTGCAAAGGGAGGAAAATCTTTAAAGTGATCATTATCACTATCTAATTTCTTGTCTGTTAAAAAATCAATAATTTACTATTGTATTAGTTTACTTTTTTTTAAAGCAGTAGGGAGAAAGCCCCATTTTTCCCTGTTTTATATCTACAAATATGACACAGAATGAAAAAAATTCATTTTTTGACATTTGAAAACATTTTTCCTGATGTTAATTATTAAATTAGAGGATTCCAGCTGGTAGTTTCACTGGTGATCATTTTTCCTTTTTTCCAAATTGTCGAAGAATAAACCTACCCGAGTGGACACCTTGATTTGATACCTGGAGTTAGCAAAGTTTCAAGTCCCATCACAATGACAGGAGAGTATTCATTCTCACTGTTGGTGGCATTATACTCATTCATACATTTACCATGCCTCCCAGATTTTTCCTCTTCCTGTAAATCAATCAGGGTAATGTTATCAAAGCAGAACTCCTAGAAAAGTTATGTGTGTGTATATATGTATATATGTGTGTCTGTATATATGTATATATGTGTGTGTATATATGTGTGTTTATATATATATACATATATATACATATATATATATATATATATACGAATAATATATTTGTTACAGAGATTTGACTTTAACAACTTGAGGAACTGTTTGAGCTGCCTACCTAAGCCTGTCGTCTTTGCAAATTTAATGCTGGAGCCAAAACATCTATAGGGCAGGCAGTCAGGAAGGGAAGGTGCCCGTGAAGTGGGAGAGATTGGGAGCAGTCTGGAGCCCACAAGTGGGACTTGGAGCCATACAAAGATGGTGCTGCTACGGTCTGAATATTTCCATTTCCTCAAAATTCCCATGTTGAAATCCTCATCCCCATGGTGATGGTATTAGAAGGTGGGGCATTTGCCAAGTGATGAGGTCATGCAGGTGGAGCCTCATCAGTTGAATGAGTGTCCTTGTAAAAGAGACCCCAGAGAGCTCCCTTGCTCCTTTGACCAGATGAGGACACAAGAAGAAGGAGCCATCTATGGACCAGTGGGTCCTCATTAGACACAGAATCTATCAGTGATTTGATCCTCAACACCCAGCCTCCAGACCTGTGAAAATTAAGTTTCTGTTGTTTCCAAGCTCCAAGTCCATAGTATTTTATTGTAACATCCCAAATGGACTAAGACAGATGGACTAAAACATATGTCTTATCGTTGCCTCTGACCTTGGTAATGAAGAACTGCAGAACTGCAGAATCCAGAAGCCTGCCTTACAGAGCTAAACACAGACACCTGGCTTAGGAATCAGAGATGCCGAAGGAGGATCCAGGAACAGGTGGGGCAGTTGCAGACCTGGCTGCTGCTTCATGCTAACAAGGTGATTCAGCAGATCTGTGACTAAGTGTGTGACCTGCAAAGTGGCTGCTGCTTTCTTTCTACATTCCTCATCCTCCAAGAATCTCCCTTGCGGAGATTCATGCAGAAAGGGGAAATATATAAGAAAGAGAGTTCTTGGAAATTTAATTCAGTGAAGCCAAATTAACACATTACAAAGCCACTGAAGTCTATCCACTCCTTGCTGACTTCTCCGAGTTTATACAGCATTTAATGACCTGGATCTCACCATTTCATATGTGTGAATTGAAACTTAATCAAACCCAAACTTTCTTGCTCTGAGTCAAGTGACCTTCCAGAATCCAAACAATATAAAAATGCCCAAATAAATGTCCTATGATAGGACCATGTTTTCCCAACTCGTGTCCAGTTCTGAGCCTCAAAGAGAGTTCACTAAAACTCATGTCTCCTTTAAATCCATAAGATAGCTACATCTGGATGATTCTAGGTTATAACTTTTGGATTGAAATTATAGAATGGTGGAAGGGGCAATATGAACATTTATACGCAAAAGGGCTCAAGGCAGAAGATGACTGGGTAATCGGAATTCTACTCCTAGTTCTTCATTTGGTCCATTTGAAAAATCGGGCCTCTTTGTCCTGCTCTCCAGGGAAATACCTGATACACATCCAATTTCAAAGAGGAGATATTAAGAAATGCCTTCCCCTAAATTCACTAGATGTGTTCATTTCTGGCCACTGACCTTATTCCTCTATCAGACCATTTAACATTTTCCCTTTAAGTACATGTTTATCTTTTTCCTCTGAAAAGAAAAAAAAGCTCTTTTGTTAGTAAGTAGCTGGAGGGCGGATAATTACTCTATGTATTTAGTCGCAAGTATCATTATAATTCTGAATTAAAAATAAGATTAATGATTTAATTTCAATCTTGTCAGGATGACCCATTTAAAAAGTACTGATGTGATATAATGCTATAAAAGATTTAAGCATAATTTATTGATAAAACCATTACAACTGGAATGAGAGAGCTATTTGTCTACATAATGGTTCCTGAAATCACAGATAGTACTTTCCCATTATTCCACTGCAACATTTATAATTCCCTTTTAGATTTACCGTTTTTTCAAACAACCACATATGTATGGTACTTATTATATGCGAGGAAGTGTTCAAAGGGTCTTACAAATACTAACTCATTTAGTTCTCATAATGACTTAACAAAGCAGTACTATTGCCTTCCCTACATTGTGCATAAGAAAATGGCAGCATGGGTCAGGTGCTGTGGCTCACCCCTGTAATCCCAGAACTTTGGGAGGCTGAGGTGGGCAGATCATGAGGTCAAGAGATAGAGACCATCGTGGCCAACATGGTGAAATCCCGTCTCTACTAAAAATACAAAAATTAGCTGGGTGTGGTGGCACGTGCCTGTAATCCCAGCTACTTGGGAGGCTGAGGCAGGAGAATCGCTTGAACCCGGGAGGTGGAGGTTGCAGTCAGCCGAGATCGCGCCACTGCACTCCATCCAGCCTGGCAACAGAGCGAGACTTCTTCTAAAAAATAAAAATAAAATAAAATAAAAATGGCAGCATGACAAGCATGGGTAACTTGCCCAATTTAACATAGCAGACGAGTTTTGGAACCATGATACAAACCAGAGTCTGGCTGCCTGACCATGGCTCCGTATCATTTCTGCATTGTAGATAAACCAGTGAGAACTTGGACTGATGGCAGTAGTTAATGCACCTTTGCATTTGAGAAAGTAGCTGGGTGGCAAGATTATTGGTGTGAAAAATTCTCAAATATATAAAATTCATATTTCTCATAAATCAAACATTGCAGAGATTTTCTCTTCATTGAGATTTATATAAATGTAGGTGTAGAAAGTTAATGTAGAAGTTGCACTTTTGGCTAAGAGGGGGTAAACAGGTAATTACCTTCCCATCAGAAAGAAACAAAGAGGATACGTGAAGCAATGGTTTTTAAGACACTGGATATCAATCAATAGATAAGTGATTCCAGAAAGAGAGCTAATAAATGAGGTGAGTACTTTTGATTGCATAGCTCCCACACTGAGAGAGATTCCAGGCAATAGTACGAGGAGGGGAACTCACACAGAACCCAGTGGACTGTCTGATTCGAAGTGATGAACCTGATAGTTGAGAGAGAACAAGGCAGCTAGAATTTGAAGGACAAGGTTAAAGGAGAGAAGAGAGATGTACAGAGAACTGCCCCCTCAAAAAAAAAAAGCCTGCAGAGTGTCCCTGTTGAGTATTTAACCAATTGCTGATGCAGCATGCACGTGAGAAGATTACACAAGGATGGAGATATAAACATCCAAAAGAATCAGCACACTGTTCAAGTTTCACAGAGGGCTGTAAATGATGCCTGTTTTCACCAGCCAGAAGGAAAAAAATTCCCTAAATACATGAGACATTGTATAAAGTTTTGAGGTTGGTCTTGCTTTAGTAAGGAAGAAAAGATTAGCAACAACCTGAGTTCTAATCAGGTCCTGCCTAACAAACCTGAAAAGCAAGACTCTAAGAGATCAATCTCATTCAAAATCCCTTAACTCAAGCCCAGAATAAAACCTAAGAAATTTTAGAGGAATTAAAGAAAAAAAAACCCAACCCCCAAAGTGGTAAAATTCACCGTCTCTGGCATTCAAAGCTTACAGCATTTGGGCTTGTCGCAGTGTTGGAGACCAGCCTGGCCAACATGGTGAAACCCCGTCTCTATTAAAAACACAAAATTTAGCTGGGTGTGGTGGCTGGCGCCTGTAGTCCCAACTACTCAGGAGGCTGAGGGAGGAGAATCGCTTGAACCCCCGGGAGGCAGAGGTTGCAGTCAGCCAAGATCGCGCTACTGCACTTCAGCCTGGGTGAAAAGCAAGACTCTGTCTCAAAAAAAGAAGGAAAAAAAGCTTCGTGCATTTGAATGAATAGCAATGGAAACTGTCTAAAATGAAACACACAGAAGAAAAAAAAGTAAAAATGAAAAGAGCATCAGTGAGCTGTGGGACAACTTCAAGTATCCTAATAGGTGAGTAATTGGAATACTCAAAGGAAAAGAAAGGGGAGCAGGCACACACACACCCACACACACACACACACACACAAACTTGAAGAAATAACGGCCAGAAACTTTCAAAAAATTTGAAAAAGCTATCAGCCTATTGACACAGTAATCTCAACCAACTCTAAGCACAAGAAAGCTGAGAAAAACTGCCAAGGCACATCATAATCAAATTGCTCAAAACTAGTGATAAAGACAAAATATAACCATCAGCCAGAGGAAAAAAAACACATTATGTATAGAGGAACAAAGATGAGAATAACTTTGGATTTCTTGTCACTAATAATGTAAGTAAAAAGAAAGAGAAGAAACATACTTACTGTACTTCTAATAAGTATCTATGTTTTTGCTGGCTATAGAAGTCTATACTTATTACAGATAATAAGTCTATACTTAGGCCACATGCGGTGGCTCACACCTGTAATCCCAGCAGTTTGGGAGGCCGAGGTGGGTGGATCACTAGGTCAGGAGATGGAGACCATCCTGGCTAACACAGTGAAACCCTGTCTCTACTAAAAATACAAAAAATTAGCCAGGCGTGGTGGTGGGCACCTGTAGTCCCAGCTACTCGGGAGACTGAGGCAGGAGAATGGCGTGAACCCGGGAGGCGGAGCTTGCAGTGAGTGGAGTTCGCGTCACTGCACTCCAGCCTGGGAGACAGAGAGAGACTCTGTCTCAAAAATAAATAAGTCTATACTTATTACAGATAATAAGTACAGCCTTCTATACCCATCAAAAATATCTTCAAATCAAACAAAGGTGAAGAAAAGACACTTCTAAACATTTTAAACCAGAAAGAATTCGTAATCAGCAGACATGCAGTACAGTGCACGTCCAAAGAATTCCTTTAGGCAGAGGGATTGATATTAGATGGAAATTTGAATTGTACACAAAAGCAGGAGAAGCAGCAGAAATGGTAGATAATTGATAAAACTATAAGACTTTAATCTTTTTATGTGTTTTAAACAGATAATTGATTAAAGAAAAATAATAGGAATGTATTGTGAGGTTTATAAGATATTTAGAACTAAAATGCATTACAACGATAGCATATTCTGGGAAGGAAAAGTGGATGTATACTATCATATAACATTGCACAAAAGGCAGCACAAGGAAAGAAAACAACAGACTGATATTCCTCATAACCATAGAGACAACATTTCTACATGCATTTTTAGCAAATTGCAGCAAAACTACATAAAAATATTATTAAATCATGACCAGAAGGGATAATTCTAAAAATATAAGGTTGTTTTAACATTCAAACCAACCAATGCCATATTAACATTAAACAAAATTGCCTTAATATTTGAATAAAAATAATTATTGAAATTCAGCATCCACTCCTGATTTTTAAAATTGTTATCAAAATTAGAAAAGGAATCAATTTTCTCAACTTGATAAAGAGCATCTACATAAAGCCTGCAACTAATAACATAATGGTGAATTATTCTTTCCCTCCACCTGCAAGTTGGAAACAAGACAAGTATGTCTGCTCTCACAACTTCTACTCACCATCGTACTGGAGATTGTAGCCAGTAAAATAAGGAAAATGAAAATTCTCCAGGTTGGAAAGGAAGATTCAAAACTGTCTTCCTTTGCAGATGACATGGTCATCCATGTAGAAGATCTGATTGAATATACCAAACAGCTACTATAATTATTAAGTGCATTTAGAAACATTTCAAGATAAAGAATAGACAAAATAAACTGTATTTCTATATCCTAGCAATGAGCATTTGAAAACTGAAATTAAGCAAACAATATTAACAACAACCACATCAACAATATGAAATTCTTAGGGATAATTCCTACAGAAGATGTGCAAGAAAGGCTTGTACACTGAAAACTACAAAACTTTACTGAGAAGTTAAAGAAAACCTTAATCAATGGGGAGATATACTTTGCTCATGGTTGGGAAGACTCAGTGTGGTCAAGATATTGGTTCTGCCCACATCAATTGATAGATTCAACACAATCCCAGTCAAAATCCCAGCTAATTTTTTTCTCAAAATTGACAAGCTTATTCTACAATTTATTTGTAAAGTTTAAAAACCTGGAATAGCCACAAAAAATAAAAAAAGAACAAATTTGAAGGTCTGACACTACTTAATTTCAAGATATACATAAGCTATAGTAATCAAGACATCACAATATTGCCATGAAGATAGATAAACAGATCCAGGAAACAGAGTAGATACTTGAGAAATAGACCCACAAATACACAAAAACTTCACTTCTACACATAAATACACACACACACGCACACACACACAGAGTTAACTTGACATTTGCAGGACACAAGGAGCAGGTATTCGGAATATATGCCACGAGCCTATCTTTTAGGCTTCTGTGCAGATGAAATAATCAACCCTTTCCAACTAAGCCTATGTTTCTTCTCAACAAAGTATGTAATGTAGCCATTTCTAGCTGATCATAGATTGACATTGGACGAATCAAAGTTGGCATCTCTGATGTTGACCAACTCATGTCTCATCTTACAGGTGATAAAGTCAAGGTACAGGTAGTTGATAGTAATTAGAAGAATATTTGAGACAAGAAGCCAATAGCTTAATTCCAATCCAGAGTCCTCTACATGACAGGTCAGAAGATAGACTGAATGGGTATATAAGAGTATGGGGGATGGGTGCAGAGTATGATGCAGGCAAAAATAAAAAGCTAAATTGTCTAAAATTAGACTTGTACCACAGAATACTTTGATTCGATCCATTTCAAATTTGATGACCTATGATATTTATGATATAATATACTGAACATGTTAAACAAGAAATTCTATTTTAGCAGAAAGTATATATTAAGCAAATTGTATTCTCTTTTCTGTTTTATTGATTTATCATATCATCTAAATGATTTTCCAATTCTCTAAAAACATAAATTTAAGATTAAGTTGTGTCTGTATACATATTCTTCCTTAATAGACTCCCTGTCAATAATCTATTTTCAAATGATGAATCTTGGTAAATATACTTAAACTCTTTTTGTAAAAAAATTTTTGAGACAGTCTTGCTTCGTCGCCCAGGCTGAGGTACAGTGGCATGATCTCAGCTAGCTGAAACCTCCACCTCCCAGGTTCAAGCGATTCTCATTCCTCAACCTCCTGAGTAGCTGGGACTACAGGCACGTGCCATCATGCCCTCCGAATCTCTGTATTTTTAGTAGAGATGGGGTTTCACCATGTTGGCCAGGCTGGTCTCGAACTCCTGACCTCAAGTGATCCTCCTGCCTCGGCCTCCCAAAATGCTGGGATTACAGGCATGAGCCACCACACCTGGCCTTGAACTCATTTTTAAAAGAAATTAAGATATATTTATACAGTGAATATATGTTATGACAGTCCTATATGCACTCATAATTCATTAACATTTATATCCATTTATAATAGTTTCATAATAAAATTCAATTTTAATTATTTTTTGTAACAAAAAATTGGGAAGATAGGAATTAGGGCAGAGTATACATCCTAACTTTTTTAGGGTCTGATTGTTTAAAACCCTAAATATTTGCCTCTTTCTTATGAATCTTGTTAAATAAAAAAAAATTGGGAGTTTTGATCAGTGAAGATTTTTACCATACTTACACATTTCTAACCATTGTCAACAGAAAATTTATCAGAAAGCTTTTTATGTTGCATTGATAGGAACAATTAAAAATAAGAATTAAAATACTTTCATTGCAAGGAAATTTAAAAAATGATTTACTAACAATCTGTTATCAATTATACCCATGATAAACTCATAGGTGCTTTTAAGAGTATATTTTACAGCAGGAAACATACTTCAGACAGCTCTTACTCATTGCAAGGAAATTTAAAAAATGATTTACTAACAATCCGTTATCAATTATACCCATGATAAACTCATAGGTGCTTTTAAGAGTATATTTTACAGCAGGAAACATACTTCAGACAGCTCTTACTCATTTAAAAATTCTTATGAACTATCCAGGCTAGACATAGGGGCTACTTGGAGACAGAATATTTGGTTAAATGTGTGCTTTTTTAATGACAGTTCGGGTCAGGTCATTACTTGAAACAACAATACATATAAATTGGCAACAGGGACTTAGGTGAGACAGCTGGTCCCTCCTTCTGAGATTAATTGAACATAAAATTACCTTTACCTGAGAGTGAAATATATTATCAGCAAGCCAAATAATTCTCCATCAGGTTTTCATTTGTTTATAAAAACAGTAATAAGTCATTTCACTCTAAAAGCCTAATACTCACTATGTTCAATTATAGAGGAGATAATTTAACAACCCACGTCATCACTAATGAAAAAATCAAGATAGCTCTGTGCATTTTTGCAAGGCAAATATTGAGCGTGTTGGTCTGTGTATTTCCAACAGTGTACAAAAGTTACATTCAAGAGAATATCAGTGGTTTGAAAACTGCTTGGATTAGCTGAAATCTCCAAAAGACAAAGGAATACCCACAAGTCAACTGCAGTATTGGCCCTAAATGGTCCCACCATTTCTGATTCTTTTGATCAAAAATGCAACCTTTTATAATGACAATTCATGAGGAGCCTCCCCTCTAAAAATATTGTTTTCATTTGCATTCCTTTCACTGTGAGTAAAGTTCAACCTCTTTTCATATGCTTAAGGTCATTTGTTTTTTTCTAATTTGATTTTTTTTAACATTTTATGTTCAGGGGTACAAGTTCAGATTTATTGTATGAGTAAACTTGTGTCATGGGGGTTTGTGGTACAGATTATTTCATCCCCCAGGCATTAAGCCTAATACCCATTAGCTATTTTTCCTGATCCTCTCCCTCCTCCCTCCCTCCACCTTCTGAAAGGCCCCGGTGTGTGTTGTTCCCCTCTATGTGTCCATGTGTTCTCATCATTCAGCTCCCACTTATAAGAGAGAACATGCAGTATTTGATTTTCTATCCCTGTGTTAGTTTGTTAAAAGGTCTTTTTGTTAGTTATTTATTTGTGCTTTTGGCCTATTCTTAAAAACATGTCTCTTTCTTCCTTGTTTTTTCAAGTAAGTTTCTATATATCGAGAATATTAGCCACTTATCCGTTATAAACCCTGCAAATATCTCCACGTTATTTGTCACTGGCTTTTTACTTAACTTATGACATTTTATGCAATGTAGAGTTTTTAAAAATGTACTCACATTTATCAGTCTTCTTTTATTGATATGGGTTCTGTGTCATAAAAAGCCATTTTCCTCCATCCAGGTCATAGAAAAAAATTTCCAGCTTTCCTGCTAGTTCTTTTGTAGTTCATTTTTTAAAAAAACTTTAAAACTTTAGATATATGTTCCATTGGGGATTCTTTTTTGAGTATGGTGTGATGGGTGGATCTAAATTTACCTTTTCTTAAATGGCTGCACACATTTTTCATAATACCATTTTTTACTATGTTCTTTTTTTTATTAATTTTTTTTGCACACAAAAACAATAAACATTTTCTAATAATACATACAAACAAAAAGATGCGTATCAAACATATTAGGAAGGTTACACATGGGAAGTCGGGGAATAGAAATGGGGGGTGAGAGTCAAAATAAATGAGAGAGGGACTTTATATGGATCAGTGATAATAACTCAATCCTCTATTTGACAAAGAGGGAGAAGGAAGAGGAAGAAAAAGAAAGTGGGATAAAGGATCAGAAAGGGAGGAAAATAGAAAAAATTAGAGTATGACTCCAGGGTAGACCTGTTTTGTTGTCACTGAGTTGGTTGGTTAGTTTGTCTGTTGTATTTTTCATGTTTCGCCATGTTGGCCAGACTGGTCTCGAACTCCTAGCCCGAAGTGATCAACCCGCCTCGCCCCCCAGAGTGCCGGGACCACAGGCGTGAGCCACCACGTCCAGCCCCCACATTGCTTCTGGCCTCCGTGGTAGACCTCCGAGACGGAGCGGCCGGGCAGAGGCGCTCCTCACTTCCCAGACGGGGTGGCCAGGCAGAGACGCTCCTCACTTCTTCCCAGACGATAGGTGGCTGGGCAGAGGCGCTCCTCACTTCCCAGACGATGGGTGGCCGGGCAGAGGCGCTCCTCACTTCCCAGAAGATGGGCGGCCGGGCAGAGGGGCTCCTCACTTCCCAGACGATGGGTGGCCGGGCAGAGGCGCTCCTCACTTCCCAGACGATGGGTGGCCGGGCAGAGGCGCTCCTCACCTCCCAGACGATGGGTGGCCGGGCAGAGGCGCTTCTCACCTCCCAGACGGGGCAGCCAGGCAGAAGCGCTCCTCACTTCCCAGATGGGGAGGCCGGGCAGAGGGGCGGCCGGGCAGAGACGCTCCCTACCTCCCAGACGGGGCGGCGGCCGGGCAGGGGCTGCAATCCCATCACCCTGGTAGGCCAAGGCAGGCGGCTGGGAGGCGGAGGCTGCCGCGAGCCCAGACCACGCCACCGCACTCCAGCCCGGGCAACACCGAGCACCGGGTGAGCGAGACTCCGTCTGTAGTCCCAGCACCCTGGGAGGCCGAGGCGGGCAGAGCGTTCGGGGTCAGGAGCTGGCGACTAGCGTGGCCAAGATGGTGAACGCGCGCCGGCAGACAAAGGAGAAAAAACAGGCAGCGGTGGCGCGCGCCGGCAGTCCCAGGCAGTCCGCGGCGCGGGGCAGCAGCGAGACGAGGAGATTGCTGCCCGGGCCACAGAGGGGAAAGAAAGAAAGAAAGAGAGAGAGAAAGAAAGGAAGGAAGGAAGGAAGGAAGGAAGGATAATACCAGTTTTTAAAGAGTCCACTATTGTCCAAATGATATGAGGTCTAACTTCATCCTATACTACATTTCTATATATCCTTGGCTCTATTTCTTTACTTTCTATTCTATTCCATTAGTTTCTTTATTCTTATGCCAGTTTGATAATCTTTTTTTTTTTTTTTTTTTTTTTTTTTTTTTTTTTTTTTTTTTTTGAGACAGAGTCTCCCTCTGTCACCCAGGCTGGAGTGCAGTGGGGCGATCTGCAACCTCCACCTCCTGGGTTCAAGCAGTTCTCATGACTCAGCCCTGAGAGTAGCTTGGGCCACGACGCCCGGCTAATTTTTGTATTTTTAGTAGAGAGAGGATTTCACCATGTTGCCTAGGCTGGTCTCAAACTCCTGACCTAAAGCAATCCACCTGCCTCATCCTCCCAAAGTGCTCGGGTTACAGGAGTGAGCCACCACGCCGGCCAATAGTCTTGATAGTGAATTTGTTGCATATTTTAATACCCAGTGTGATGAGGCTGCCCTCATGAGTCTTCATCTTGTTAACCATCCTCACGTAATAAAATATGATGTAGTTAGTCCTTGATGAAGCATTACCCAGACACTCAGCAACTTCAAAACTTGGTAGACCTGGAGGTGCGTGGTGGTGTGGAGTGTCAGCAGGCAACTCCAAGCCACCAAGCCTTTCTAAATGTGGAATGAGGGAGACAGAGCGAGAGAGAAAGAGAATGAGCGACCAAGGAAGAGGGAGAGGGAGAGAGGGGGAGAGAGAGAGAGAGAGAGAGAGAGAGAGAGAGAAAGGAGATGATTACTCCCGTGGAAAAATTTTATAAGTGCCAATCAAATATCACCCAAAGTCCATTTGGAGATACACAGTAAGTGAAATGATTTTTTTTTTTTTTGATGAGACAGAATAAAGTTTTATTTTTATATTAAGCTACTTTGCCTCAGTGGTTGCACAATAAGGGGTAGAGGGTAGATGAGGACAAGAACACCCTGAGAAAGTATTTTACAGCACAAGCTTTATGAGGAATAGGAGAACACATTTTTTTCACATTATACTAAGTCCAGCAGAGCCCAGGCTCTGGGGCTGTTGCTCTTAATCCTCAGTGGAGGCTTCAGGCTTTACCACTTAATACGTTCTCCAGGGCTCTGGTTACCTGATCAGCACTGAAGTTGTTCAAAGGGACATTCTTCTCCTGGCCAAATGCGTAGCGGGCCCAGAGCTTGGGCTGCACATCGGCGCATTCGCGGATTAGGATGGATAGGTCGGGATTCGCCTTCTTCAGCTCCACATAGCGTTTCTCAATGAAGTCCCTGACGCCCTGGCTGCCGGGTGAGCGCTGACGTAAGCGGATGCGAATCTCACGCAGGCCCAGCTTTGCCCCGATTCCTCGACTCGCTGCGGGCCGCCGCCATCCTTGCTAACACCGAAGTCCCCAGTTCCAGGTCTGAAATGTTTTAAGTGTCTCATTTTTCAAACTCTCACTTGTGAAATGTGACTTTGGAAATACCTAGCATTTCTTTCTATGACTTCCGCAGCTGTGATATTCCTTCTGCAATAAGTATTCAAGGAAGAAGTAAGATTTCCTGTTGCCTACAGTTTTACTCTGTAGTGAAGACTGTGGGAGAGATTTTGAGTGTCACATAATTTAGATTTCCTTTTAAAATGTTAGACATGCGGCGGATCACGAGGTCAGGAGATCGAGACCACGGTGAAACCCCGTCTCTACTAAAAATACAAAAAAAAAAAAAATTAGCCGGGCGTGGTGGCGGGCGCCTGTAGTCCCAGCTACTCGGAGAGGCTGAGGCAGGAGAATGGCGTGAGCCCGGGAGGCGGAGCTTGCAGTGAGCCGAGATCGCACCACTGCACTCCAGCCTGGGCAACAGAGCGACACTGTGTCAAAAAAAAAAAAAAAAAAGGTTAGACATGCTTTGTGTTTGGAGAAGCCATCATTCAAAGAATAGACACGCAAAGGTAAACCACTGAAGCTGTGAGCACCTGAAATTCTGGCCCCAAGCGGGTGCTTCCCTGCTCTTAGATGTTGTTCTCAAGAAACTGGGGAACTGGGACTCTACAGTGTTGTTTACCAGAGATTGTTGTAGGTCAGTGACCACATTTGGACTTTGTAGAAATACCAGTGTCTCAGTGTTGCAGAATATTAGGATGAAATGGAGAGTTTTACCCTTTTTTTTTTTTTTCCCGGCTTGGAGTGAGAATTCCTACCATCTAGAATAGCATGGATTGCCTTTCCTGTTTTCTTTTCACAGTAGCTTTGTTTGCAATTGCTTTAACTTTTCCCCAATTTCTTGGCATTTTGTAAACAGGATTTCTAGTTCAAGACCACTTTCTTCAGTTATGATGGTAAAGTGTGGTCTTTTTAATGCATGGTCATGGTGGTGGTGATGGTGGTGGAGAAGATAGGATTGAAGTATCTTGTTACTCTTTCCTTCCAGCAGAATCTTAATTTTCCCTTTTTTCCTTCTTTCTCTCGATATAACTATTTCTCTAATGAGACTATTCTGATTGTTATTCCCCAGGCAATGTCACTTCTAGGCTACTAACCTGAGACCTACTCACATTGAAGGCTCTTTCTTCCACCTGGTTTTCTTAGACACCAAGGCTCATGCTCCGTCTTTAACACTCAACGTGAGACTTTATGGGATGTTTTGTTCTGTGTTTCTTCTGGGTCCTACACTTTCTTTCCTTTTTCTCAAGGCTGACCATAACCGAGAGATGCAAGTTGGAATGATTGTTGTCTTTCACTAGGCATGGGTCATACATGATTTTATTTTCACTCATTTTTACTTTTATTTTGTCTTTTTTTGAAAAAATGCGTGGAGAGATTTTCATTCAGGCATCTACTCTTATCACCCAGAAATGGAAGGTGTCTGCAATCTCTGTTTATTTCTATCACTATGCAGATTATAAAGCATATTGTATAGTTTCATGTTTATAATTTTTATAATGTAAATGTTTATATAAAATGTGTATAATTTGTATACTTTATATCAAATATGATGTTTATAATTTTCATTGTAATGCTTATAAGTTTATTGTGGATTTTCTGTCTGTATTATATGATGAAGAACTTTAGACAGGGTAGAACTAACACACTTTCAAATACCAAATTCTTTGATATCAAAGTTACAAAACTTTGATATCAAAAATTGATAACAAATAATAAATAATAAATAAAATTGTCCTTTAAGAGTCAACAATAAAAAGCTTTCATTTTAGTACAAACTGAACCTGGTACATGACAACGTTTGGATTAATAAAATCCCATTTTTGATTCAAAACTGAAGTAAAAGAATGAATGAATTGGATTAGCATGAACTTCTTAGCACACAGTAGCATGATTTAGCTGGAAATGCTGAGCAATATATTAAGAAATAAAATCAGAATGATTTATAATCACCCACTCTTTAGAAAAAGTGTAAAAGAAAGAAACATTTAAAAATAAGTAAAATTGAAGTGGCTTCAAAGAAAGAATTCCATAGCGATGACGGTGAAGTAGATCATAAAATGCATAATATGAGAAGTGCAGAATAACTATTTTTCAAGTGTAATTAATAGTATTTGTATTCCAATATTTTGACAACTGTCAAAAATGGCAGCTGCCTGTAAAACTAGAATAAGTGTTGTCATAATACATTGCTGAAATTTTATATTTATTTTTTCACAAATTAGAAATAAGTTTTGGTGTTTTCTGAACAGACTGCCAAATGTTCACCAGCCTTATAATTCACCATACGTTACATGAAATAAGAAAAGCACAGCTATGCTGCAGAGTGTATTTGTCTTCACAACAGCCACTTTAACCAATGTAGTTCTTGGTCTTTACGCCCCTGGCTCAGCACATGAATAAATACACAAATGAGTGGTCCTGCCACTTCTTAAGCTTCATGATGCTTTCTACTCTCATCTTCTTTCTTCTCTTAAACAGGATTCAGGTATATCTGAATTCTGAGGCATATTCATAGTCTGAACCCTAGGCATTTTTTTTTTTTTTTTTGAGACAAAATCTTGCTCTGTCACCCAGGCCGTAGTGTAGTGGTGCGATCTCAGCTCACTGCAACCTTTGCTTCCTAGGTTCAAGTGATTCTCCTGCCTCTGCCACCCAAGTAGCTTGGACTGCAGGTGCATGACACCATGCCCAGTTAATTTTTGTATTTTTAGTAGAGATGGGGTTTTACCATGTTGGCCAGACAGGTCTCAAACTCCTTGGCTTCGTATAATCCCAAAGTGCTGGGATTATAGGTGTGAGCCCCCATGCCCGGCCTCTACCCTAGGCATTATATAATAAAATCAATAATACTTAAATATATGCACATTCATAATAAATATATTCAACACAGCCATTCTGTGTTACCTTGACAAATAACAAGTACTTAGTATTCAAGAGAAAAAGAGAAGTGTCTATTAATACATCTCTTTCGTAATTTTATGTAGAACTCATCAGCTACAAAACACAGTTGAATGGACAAACCCCTAACCAATCTCTTAGAGGCAATTTTGTGCGAGAATTCCTGCTTTGTAGAAGACAGTCAAATTCACAGTTGCATGCCCGTGGATGTATTTGTCAACTTCCTCAAAAAAGTACTCAGGATTTTTAGGGAAATTGACAGATGCAAACGGTGGAGAAATGGAGAAACCACCACCATTTACTCATAACTGCAACTATCCTTGTTTTGCATTAGGTAGTTCATATGAAACATCCTTGTAACTTTTCAGTGTTTTTAGAAATTATTCCTAAGATATCTCTCCCAGACAGAGGCTGGAGAATTTATTCTTCCATACCAACCTCCTTCAAGTGCATCTACCTCACCAAAGTCATTCCTATATGGCACATCAAATATTTCTTAGTTTAAGCAAACTAAAGTTCATTATATTTAAGGTCATTTGATACTTTGAAAGGCTCCTGGATTTATTGGCCATGCTCAGCTGTGATATAGAACCATAGTTGTTGGGGTTTTTTTATTTTTGGAGGGGGGGCAGGTATCAATAAATATTTTTGGGAGGAAAATGGAACTGCCATGTGAATCAATGATTTGAAATAATAGCAAGTCTACTGTTCAAAAGATAGGGAAGAAGCTATTTTTTCTCCAAATAGTAATATTTCCCAGGGAGTTAGGATTCAAAGGTAAACTAGATCATTTAATTCAGTGATTCTCTTTGCTCAGAGTGGGAGAGTGGGGTCATAAGAACTCCCTCGCAGAGGAAACTGGTGGCATGAGGGTGAGGGGGTGTTGCCAATAAATAGGGAGTCCTTCTATTCAATTTTTAATTGAAAAATAAAAATTATATATAATATATATTTATGGTATACAATGTGATTTTGATGTATGTGTACGTTGCAAAGCAGTTAAATCAAAACAACATATTTTGGTGTTTATTTGGTGGGCTGATAAAAGAAAAACTTCAGCCAAATTACATTTAAAGGAGTTTAATTGAGCAATGAACAATTCACGAATCAGGCAGTCCCCAGAATCACAGCAGATTCAGAGAGACTCCAGGGTGCCTCATGGTCAGAATGAATTTATAGACAAAAAGGTAAAGTGACGTACAGGAATTGGAAGTGAGGTACAGAAACAGTGAGATTGGTTACAGCTCAGTGTTTGCCTGATTTGAATGCAGTTTGAACATTGAGCAGTCCATGAGTGGTTGAAGTATGGCAGCTGGGATTGGCCAACACTCACCTATTGTTACAGGCGCATACTATTAAGTTAGGTTTTCAATTTTGTCTGACTATTAAGCTAAGTTATAGTTCATCCACAAGGACTCAAATATAGAAGTATGGAGTCCTTCTCAGGCCATATTTAGTTTGCTTTAACAGGGTGAACACTTAAAAGTCTACTCTCTTAGCAGTTTTCAAGCATACATTATTGGGTTTTTTTTTTTTGGTTTTTTTTTTTTTTTGAGACAGAGTCTCGCTCTGTCACCCAGGCTGGAGTGCAGTGGCACAATCTCGGCTCACTGCAAGCTCTGCCTCCCGGGTTCACGCCATTCTCCTGCCTCAGCCTCCCCATACATTATTATTAACTGTGTGTTTCTTGAATTTATTACTTCTTCCAAACTGAAATTTTGTATTCTTTGACCAACATCTCCTCAGTGCCTGATCACTTACCTGTGGAATCTAAAAAAGTCAAACTCTTAAAAGCAGAGAGTAGAGTGATGGTCCTTCTATATTTGCTTCTGTATTTCCTGTAGAACAAACGATATTCTGGTTTTCAAGATAAACCAATTCCTTTCCTATATCCACATCCTTCTCCCCTTCTTTGTTGTTTCTTTCCCTACTTTCCCACCTCTTTCCAATGCCCTCTCCATCCCCTGCCCCAGTCAATGTCATCTTTTTGTTGAAACTTTCTTAACCTGCTCCAGGAATGGCCAGAGGAATCCTCCTTTTTGTCCACATGCTCTGTCCTTGTTCTGTGAATGGTGTTCACTGCATTCCATTTCGTGCTACTCTTAGATCTGTATCATTCTGGCTGAGGGCTCCTTGACGACGGAGACTCTACATTGCTTACCTTTGTAGCAATACGGCGGCCGAGCAGGGGTCAGTGCATGTCTTCTGTATAGGCAGATGGTAAACATTTTTGGCTTTGTAGACTGTAAGGTTTCTGTTACAACTACTCAGCTGTGCTGTTGTCACAAGCCCAGCCATGATCAATATGTAAACGAATGGGTTTACAGTAGTTATCTTTACAGACACAAGTGGAGGGCTGGATTTAGTTTCCTTGACCTGGTTTCGTAGAGTCCAGTGGGATCTAATAAATGGTCATGAGAGGGATGACTTAAAAATGCACGCATTCTTCAAAAGTTAAAGCATTCAACATGTTTTAATAAAGTTTAAAAAACTAAATAGAAATTAAGCACTAAACATAAATATACATATATGTATATATTAGAAATATGTAGTTCTGCAGTAAGACTTAATACAAAGAAAGCAAGAAAGTGATGAATACAAGATTTAGGATAACAGTTTCTCTGGGCAGAGGAATGCAGGGAGATGGAATAGAGGAACCAAACAGCACAAATCTTTTAGTTTTAAAATTATATTTTTGTGTGGGTGCCTATTATATTATTATAAACGCAGTAACAAATAAATAGGTCATACAAGGACTAACGAGGAGAGTATTCATGAGTCAAGAATTATGTTTAATATATTTTTTAGGTCAAAGCCATAAAAGAAGTTCTTATAGTTATCCCCATCCTTATATATATTCTCAACCTTCCCATTGATCAAGATTCTTCAAAGATGGCAATATTACTTTGATGTCTTCAACACATTCGCTCAATGTCTCAGGTGGTAATTGTTGAGGCCAGAGTTTTAAGCAGATTCAAAGTGCTTTAGGTGTTCTTTTACCAGGATTGTACTCCTAGTGGATGATTAGAATTATTAGAATTGCATCCTGCTGTGATTCTCAGAGCACCGGCTTCAGAAGTGGGCAGGTGCTCTATGAGGAAGCTGGGCTTGGAAGCCCAGTGTAGCCTAGTGGGTAAGCCTACAGCCTTCAAAGCCAGACTCTGTGGCTTCAGATTTCCACTCTGCTTCTTACTCCCTGTGTTAATGTGGGCAACCGCTGCTTTTCTTCCTCTGTAAGATGGAATAATTGTAGCATATACTTCATAAGGGTGTGGTGGGCATGAAATTTGCTAGTAGAGGAGATGTTTCCAGAAAAGAGCTGACATATAGTGGCTGCTGATTAAATGTTATCTCTTGTTAGTATGATTATCAAACAATTTCAGTTCCTGTTGTCATTTAATAAGAATTCTGGAAGGAGACATGAGCCTATTTTTTGCTTAGGGACTCAGAAATATTAGGGACACATTTGGTGCCACTCTCTTTGGTCTCTCTCTCCATGATGGTCACAACATGACAGCTGTAGCTCTAGTGATTTCATCTCCATTCCACAATGGGAGAAGGAAAAATGGGAGAATACAAGGGATAAGCCAGATAAGTTCATATCATAGCCAGGCACACTTGTCCAAGCCAAGGCAGTGGTTTCCTTTTAAAGACCATTGGGTAGATCCGTGTCACACAGAGCATCACCCAGCTTTATGGCAGGATGGAAGATGAAGCCCTATTCTAGTTGGTTATATTGTAACTGAGAACAAAGCAAGAGGACTACTCAGCCTGAAGGGGACGACAATGAACATTGGGCAGGCAGCTTGCAAAATGCCAAAAACTGACACTCCTTCTTAACCATGCTCATTCTATTCTGTCCAGCCTAGCACCGAGGTAAAGCAGAAGAGAAATCGAGCTTTGCCTCTTTGTCAACAGTGAAAAGTATACCTTCTACAGCAAGCAACAGGTGGTGTTCTTCTGCAGCAACTGTAACATTATAAACACTTTTCTGTTGTAATTTTAGCATTTTTGTGTGGCGGTCAACTTGTTCTGGATCTGAACTTTCTTGACACTACAATTATATTCTGGGCCTCTCTTTTGTAGATTCCCTTGAGGGCTTGTTAGATAATCTGGACATATTATTTGAAAATTATTGAGTAAGAGATCACCCCGATCCTTAGACTTGTTGTGATTTTTCGTACAAAATTTCATTTTTTGAAAATGCTTGTTCTGCCTGAGTATTTTTTTCATGGAGAATCTCGAGTAATACAATATGTCTATGTCTACCTATATCTCAAGTGGGCACATTCAAAATTCCACCTTCTATGCCTATGAGGAACTCCTCATAGATAGGCAGATAGTTTGACTCATGCCTGCCCCCAAAATATTAGCCTCAATTAATACTTTCATCTTGATCAGAATTATGTCTTGAATATTAGATATCTACTAAAAATCAGGAGTGAATCATTTAATCTGCATCTTTTTAAAATCAGCTTACATGCAACTTACATTTGAACTTTTAAGTTTTACTTAGTGTTAAAATTAGTAAGCTGTTCAAGTAGTTCAAAACTCAATCATTTTGTGTTATGATATTTCATGCTATCATTTCATCAGTTGTTTTCAGGTAATCATATATTAGATTATTAGATTTCTGTATATTCTTCTGGTGTTTCCTTCATGCAAATATGAAAATGAATATGTAATTCTATTTAACTATCTTTCCAACACAGAAGTCAGCGTTCTATATGGATTATTTTGTACCATTTTTCACCTAATATATTATAGAAAATCTTTATATATTTAGAACAATTCTATTTGGTAGTTTGCAAACTATTTTACTATTCAAGTTCTATTTTGTGAAATATCATCTGCCTTGCTCTCCAACTTCCCTGGTATTCTCTCTTCTCTTACCTGAAGTAGGTGCTATTACTCTTAAAAACATACAAAACGAAACTAGGGTATACATTGCCTCTCACTACTTTCAGCGTGTTTTCTTGGAGATAAACCTTCAAAATCTCCATAATCACCAAGAGGCCAATCTTTAACATCACCTGATAGTATGTTCAGATCCGAAGTATGCCTAAAAAACAAAAACAATATGATTTAAAGCTCTTTGCATATCAAGGAATGATAAACCAAAATTAGTGTCTGTAGCCCTCAAGATCTGAAATCAACCACTTCAGGAATGTGCAAGTGATTTTCCATGTATTTTTCCTTTTGAATGACCTGGGAAGGTGGATTTTCTTTTACAGACTCAGTATAGAATTGGAAGAAGCAAAGTTTATTAGTGAGCCATAGGGTAGGTATCGATTGTTCTGGAAAATTTAAGGGAGCTGGAATTCATGACTGACATTTATAAAATCATGGCATATGGAAACACGTATATATTTTTACTGATCTAATTTCGGAATACCACAACCAGGACACATTCCTGGAAGTCAGAACGTCATAGTTTTAAGACAAATGCCACAGCCATTCTTTACACACCAGATAAGAAGGATGTAGACCTCGTTTCTGGAAAGGGATATAATAGAGAGTATAAGTAGGTATAAAAGTATTTCAATATATTAGGTGATGAGTCTACAAAGAAAATAGAAAAGACTAGAGATGACTGATTGACATTTCTACCTTTGGACATGACATTGTGTTGGGCATTTGATTGATCTAAGGAAGAGCCTTTACGCAGAGATCAAACATGGAGCACCACATGGCCTGTGTAGTTGGTCTGACTCAGTACTGCCTAGGCTAGGCTCTTAGCCGAGGTGCAGATCTCCTTGTGAGGTCCTGGAGGTCTCTCCGTCTCAATCACTGGACTAGGATCTTCAGCTTTGCCCAGTGTCTTCATAGTAGCTTGAAACTGAGCTCATCTTAGGATGTGGTTAAGCTTGTGGCTCCAAGTAAGAATGACTGGACCAAGGTCAGGGGGTGATGAATGCAATGTGGTTGGAGAAGGAAATGTTTATGAGAATGTACAGCTACCCTAGTCATGGATTCATCCCCAAGAAGAATAGTTTTGGGGGATAAGATGGTGGAAGGTGATGTAAATAATTTATTGGGGATGAGATGATGGAAATCAGTGTAAATGGTTTATTGAAATAAGATAATAGCAGAAGTTGATAGAAACAGTTTACTGGGGACAGGATGATGAAGGTTAGTATAAATATTTATTGGATATAGGATGAAGGAGTTGGTGTAAACATTTTACTGTGAATAGGATGGAAAAAGTTGATATAGTTTATTGGGGGATAGGGTGATGGATATGGTGTAAATATTTATTGTGAACAGTGAAGGAAGTTGGTGTAAATATTTTGTAAGAGATAGGATGATGGATATTGATATGGTTTATTGGGAATAGGATGATGGAAATGGTGTAAATATTTCTTGAGAAAGGATGATGGAAGCTGATGTGAATAGTTTATTGGGGGGTCAGATGTCAGAGGTTGGTATAGTTTATGAAGGGTAGGATGATGAACGCTGGTGTGAATAGTTTATTGGAAGTAGCATGATGGAAGTTGACCTCAACTCTAATTGAATTGTGTATTAACCTTCATGATCTCATCTCAGAGGTCATATTCCTCTGGAATGAAGACCATGTTAAGTGGGCGTGAATGCTCGGTGTGTGCTGGCTTCTGTCCCAGATAAATGTTACCTTTAATTTTTACCTTTTATCTGATCCATTTTTGTGCATATTTTCTGGTAGTCTGTTTAGTTGTGTTGCTACATATTTAATATGCTGGACTGTTTATTGTCATTAAAAGGAATGATACACAGGATGTTGTAAGCCTCACATTCACATGTGTGTCTGAAACCAAACACAGGGCTGTGAGCCAAAAGGCACTTAATAGATAGATGGATAGGCTGATGTTTTAGAAATGCAGCTTTCACTGAAGTGAGAGAAGATAAGAACATATGCTGATATGCCAACAATCAGCTGATTTAAAGATTCACAGACTTATCGGCGTTCTCACAAGTCTTACAGTCAAGAAATCTACTTCGTTTGTTTTAACCCTGGGATTTCCAAACTTATTTGACTCCAGATTTTTTTTTTCCAGTAATATTGTTGGAAAACCTTTCTGAACAACCCATATGCATTTGTACATACCCTGATTTTTATTGGGTAGTTAACACGTGAGGTCCTACTTATATGAACGACAAAAACTTATTTTTAAAAAGTACTCAGAAAAAGTATAAATACTAGATATTTGTTCATGAAGTGAATTGGCATTCAGGAACCTTTTCTAGATTTACATCAACTTCACTTTTTCTAACAATTGAAATAGAATCTGCTTTAGGAATCTTTTCAGTTGACTTTAATAAATACTATGTCAAGGTATTTATAGATCAAAATTTTAGAATAGTCTTGGATTTATTTTGGTAATGAAAGAAAAAGCAAAACAACATACCTCTTGAAAGGTTTAGGCTAAGTGTAGTTTATGGCAAAATATGAGTTCTTGTCCTTTTATTTTAACCAGAAGAAATTGTTGGGTTTCTTGTGGACAAGTTCTTTTGGGTTCAGCCCTGTCAGTGCTCAGGAAAGGGTAAGACAATGCATATTGTCAAAGAAGTGGCTGTCTTATGGAAAAGTTGGGGACAGCAGGGTGTAGCAAGTAACAAGAAGAATAAGATATGCACAGGAATAATTGTAAAAATATCTGTTATACAAACATGACCTTGGATGTGTCCAATATACATGCAACTGCTAGACCTCTATTAGTGTATTCCTACTCCCCAAAGAAGTTATGGGAATTACGTTAAATTTAAAAGAGGAAAAGTTTGAAAGTTGATTGACATCATCCTCTTAATCTAAGACCTGCCATTTGTGTTAAATTCTTATTAAGTCCCAGAGGCTTGTTTTAGAAAATAATATACTGTACCAGCCTCTCTGAATGATAGTCCTGCAAAGACTTATTCCATCTACTATTTTTTCTTCACTTCGTGAAGCTAACTCGTGGATTCCTGTGTGATACGAATTGTGCTTTAGTGGAGGAGCACTGGATTACAGATGAAATGACGTGGATTACGGTGCCTGGATTGGCACTCACTCATTCATACTTCACCTGTCTGGACCTCAATAACAACATCCGCAAATAACTAAAGCCATAATCACCCATGGTCATTATTCATTATGCGAAATGTCAAAATGCAATAAATTATGTGAAAATATTGAAGTTATGATGTCATGCACACATATCATTGTAAATTAAATACCCTTTCTATTGACCATATCTGCCTTCATCAACCACTTGAAACTGATAATTAGTCAAAATTGATTTCCTTTGCCATTTGTCCACAGGCTTTGGTTGGGAATACCTGTCCTTAGATACCTTTTGGAGGCACAGGTGGCCTAGCAGCTTCCTGTGAAAGGAAAATTTACGTGCCTTCAGATTGAGAATTCAATCTGCCTCTATGATAGTTCCTTTTCATTTTTATTTAATTTGTAAAATTAAGATACATTTAACAATTACCAGATACTTGAGGTGGGAATATAGCTGATATACTCCCAGAACCTCATAACTTTTGGTAGCTAGTTGACTTATTGCTAATGCGATTTGTATGCACGACAACAGGGAAAACTACCTTAATAGGGATTTTGTTAAGGTCATGTCTTTTTAATGGCATTTGTTGTTGTTGTTAAACCTGCAATCTTTCTTTATTGAACAATTTTTGTCCATGCTGTTGATTCCATGAATATCCTACTATTTGGCGAAATGTTAAAAGAAAGAATCAATATTTTATATTGATTTAGCTGAAAGTAGAGAAAACATAGTAATAATAGAAGCTGAGAAAAGCCGGAGTTGATTTTTTCATAAATGAGAGGAGTTTTGTATCTAGGACTTGCTTTGTTCCAATGGCAATGGGAATTCCAAGGGGAATGCTGACTTCCCAATTGGAAGACAGTATTCAAGACATCATGTTAGACACAAAAATCTAGCATGTTAACTCCCTAAATGATTACTTTAAAATGAGCACTGTTAGATTTTTCTGGATTTCTAATAGTCCAATTTGAGGTGATGACACCCACTTTTCTTTTTTAATGACATACATTCTCTCTTCCTGATATCATCAATGATTTATCCCTCTTTTGATTCTTTCACCTTCTTCCTTTGTACAACAATCTTATTTATTTATTTTTTTTCAAAGTTCACTGGGGAACATTTCTGCTCCCTGGTGTGTATTTGCCATATATAAGCTAGGATTGTTTTTCGGTAATTCCTGGTGAGTTTAATTTTTATCGTGATGTTCTGATGTGCTATGTCTTTACTAAAGATTTTTACCTTGAGATCTTATAATATTAATACAGGTAGAAAAAGAGGGTTGTGGTTACTATTTTCCTGGGATGTCTTTTTCTCTCCTGCTACTTTTGAACTTTTATGTGTCCTGAATGTTTTAGGGATGGCCTTTTTCAGCTGGACATAATGAGATATTTTAAAATCAAATGTCAAATTCTCTCTTTAACAGTTGAATTGAGTCCATTTACAATTACTCCATTTTGGTTTAATTTCTTCCATTGTAATTGATACTTTTTATTTGTCCTGTATTTTCTGTGTTTTCTTTTCAACATCCTAGATTTATTTTTGTTGTCAAAGAAATTTTGCTCTATGTGACTTCATCTGCCTCTCCCTTGGTTTGAAAGATTACACTCTATTTCTATCTTGTTATTGGTTACCCTTAAAATTTTGAATACTCAGAGAGTTTAAATGGAATCTCTATTTCTACCCTTCTATGAAATATCACAAGAAGTTGAGAATACTTAAATTCCAAACACCTCCTTTGCATCTTTTAAGTTCTTCCTTCCTCTTCTCTCCTATTCTGGTTGGTTACTCCCAAAATTAGACATTATTATTTTTTGCTTAGTATATTTAGTGTTTGTGTAAATGTAATGGCACTAACCAATTTCCTCACTCACCAGTCTCAGTATTTGAGTTGTTTTCCTTGTTTCCAAGGTAAGTGCTTTTCGTTGTGTACAATTGGCTTTGTCTTGGATGTTTTTCTTGATGACTAGGTGTACCATTTTTGCCATAGGTAAAGGTACTCTAGGTTGATGGTAATTTTCTCTCAGCGTTTTGAAGACCCTTTATTCACTGCTTCCTGTCTTCCTATCTTTGCTGTTGAGAAGCCTCCATCAGCCTAATGGTTGATTTTTGTAAGTAATGGCTCCTTTCCCACCCCTGGCTTTTTTGAACGTCATCTCTATGACTTCCATAGTTTGCCAGCTCCCTACATTCCAGCTAAGTGTAAATTTTTTCTTAATTTATGTAGTTTGTGAATTACTGAGCTTTCTGAATCTGAAGAGTCACAGCTTTCATAAATATGAGCTCTTTCCAGCTGTGCTTCCTGCTTTACTCTTGCTTTTCTAGTATTTAGGATTTGGATCTGATGTATATCAGACACATTTTAACTTTTTTTTTTTTTTTTTTTTTTGAGATGGAGTCCTGTTTTGTAGCCCAGGCTGGAGTACAGTGGCTTGATCTCGGCTCACCAGTAGCTGGGACCACAGGTACATGCCACGACTCCTAGCTAATTTTTGTATTTTTTGTAGTAACAGGGTCTCACTATGTTGGCCAGGCTGGTCTTGAACTCCTGGACTCAAGCAATCTGCCTTCCTCGGCCTCCCAAAGTGCTAAGATTTCAGATGTGAGCCACCACGTGTGGCCTAGAACTCATTTTTTTGTTCTCACTGTCTTTCTTACTCTTATGCTCCATTCTTTGTCTCTTTGTCCTGCATTTGTGTATTATATTTAATATCTAATTTCTAATTCACTAATAATTTTCTTCAGTGCCATCTAATCTTCCGTTTAATCTGCACTGTTTCAATTTTAATGTATTGTCACAAATGCTCTATTTGTTGTATCTTTTGTTTGTTTTTGTCAAAAATCTGCTTGTCCTTTTTTTTTTTTTTTTTTTT
>NW_026652282.1:3024693-3044353 GCF_009828535.3 Hylobates moloch
TCTCGCTCTGTCGCCCAGGCTGGAGTGCAGTGGCGCGCTCTTGGCTCACTGCAAGCTCCGCCTCCCGGGTTCACGCCATTCTCCTGCCTCAGCCTCTCCGAGTAGCTGGGACTACAGGCGCCCGCCACTACGCCCGGCTAATTTTTTTGTATTTTTAGTAGAGACGGGGTTTCACCATGGTCTCGATCTCCTGACCTCGTGATCCGCCCGCCTCGGCCTCCCAAAGTGCTGGGATTACAAGCGTGAGCCACCGCGCCCGGCCTGCTTGTCCTTTTTTTAAACTCTTCTTTTAACCTGATACCCTGTTCATGCAGTCTGTTTCCTGCTTTGTTTTTGTAAACATCACAAATGTATTTGAGTTACATCCAAAAGTCTGCATGTCTGAGGTGTTACAGTCTATGTTTGAGCATCCCAAAGTCTGAGTTCCTTGAAGGTCTAACATGTTGTTTGCTTCTACAGCTAACTCTTGTTCTTGGTGGCTTGTTGCCTTGTGTGGTTTTTAATTTGTGTTTGCACGTTTGTTAACCTGTGCATCTGTAAGAATCCTTTTGCCCATTGTTATGGGGGAGGAACCACCTTCCCAGTTCTAGGCATCCTGTGTGTTACCAACATGGTGCCATCTGATGTCCAGTTATTTTCTTGGATCTTCTTAAATTGTGCATCTAAGGTAATGTCTAACACCCAAACCTTTGCAAGGACAATTCTGAAACTACAAATTCATTAGAGGTGACATTTTTTCCAGCCTGGATTTGAGGTCTAAAGGGTATGCTTTTCTTTTTTCTTCCATTAGCAGGTGGATATCTTTTTTTTTTTTCTTGTATTAGCAGGTGGATATCTTTTCTAGTCCAGTACCAGACTGGCAGAATACTCTTTCGAGTTTGTGGCTGCAGGAAGGGCTTTCAATTTCCAACCCCATCCTCCGTACAAGATCAATATCTTGTTTATTCTCTGTCCTGATAATGACTAAGCCCCTCAGAGAAGTTTCAAGTCTTCTGAACACCCAGGTTTCCTGACTTATTGTGTCTCTACCCCCTAGCAATTAATGACTTCTGCTTTCCTAGAATTGGTTACGTGTTTTAAGGAACATTCCACTTTTTCTAGAACTTCCATGGCTTTTTTAGCGGGAATGTTGTTAGGGCATAACTAGTCTGCCATATTGGTGGAAGCACAAATTGTGCAGGTCTTCCTTTCCATTCATTCCACCTTTACCTCTTACACTCACCTTCTTCAGTGAATGAGGCCAGTAGCTTCTCAATGAACCTAATTGACTGGACACTCTCTTATTTCTCTCTAGTGGCAATTTCTTCTATGAGTTTAATCTTATTGAAATGCTTTAAGTGTATCCCAATTCTCTGCTCCAAACCCTACTATACTCTTCCATTGTTCAATTATAAATTTAAATTTCTTCTGGAATTTTGGATCTCTTATAATTTTCACTTCTCTACTTAGACAAATGAGTGTTGACTCCCTCCATTGTACAAACTCGACTTTTTGTCAGTGTGTTTTCAGCAAGGTATCTAAAAATATTCCCTTCTCATTCTTATTGCCTTGATTCATTTTACCTTGCTCTTCTATAGAATGACTTCTCTTCTTTATTTTGAGGTAAATCCTAATCATTCTGCAAATCCCACTTTGTTTATGAAGATTTTACTAATCAACGTGGCACCAACCCTCATAAAACTGTGAAGCATTTATTGTAATCGCTTGGAAGTAGCAGGTAAATACATTCAGACTTTTATTGCCTATTGTTTTATGGGCATTCACTTTGTCTTCTCAATTACTTTTAATTGTAGCAAAGATTTTTAAAAAATGATCCATTAATCCCAAAGTGCCTAGCATAATGCCCATTCTACTTAATAGAATAGCTACACAAGACATGTTTTTAGAATGGTCTCTTGCAAGTAAAGGTAAACTAATGTTCCTTTAATTTTTTTTTTTCTTATAATGAAGAACATAGCATCATTCCTTTAATTAATTATGATATTGCCTGCTAGGACTGGGAACCATTGAGTTCACACTAGATCCGTCGTTTACCATGCAGCATGAGGTGGGGTCAAAACATTCTCTGTGTACCTGAATCTCTCTGTACTTTCTCTAAGACAATGAGCTCATCCAGCAGATGTACCACGTCTCATTTCTCTCAGTTTCCCTGGTACTTAGCACGGTCTGTGGTTTTAGTCAGAACCTGATAAATATTCATCAAGCATATGGCTGGATCGTTGCTTCTGGGACTCCTGAGATACAATCAGAGCACATCCTCATGTTGCCTCTTACTGTTCCTGGAAACGCCCTCCATGAGGGGAATCTCACTCTTTCCACTGGCTTTGGTCACACAATCCACCATTCAGTTATTCGAGACGTCCAGTTATAGATGAAAAAGTTAAAGAAAAAGCATCCTATTTTAGTTTATATTTTTTGAGACTGGGTCTCACTCTGTTGCCCAGGCTGGAGTGCAGTGGCATGGTCATAGCTCACTGCAGCCTCGACCTACTGGGCTCAAGTGATCCTCCTGCCTTAGCCTCCTGAATAGCTGGGAGTACAGGTGCACCCCAAGACATAATTTCTATACTTTTTTTATTTTCAGAGATAGCATCTTGCTCTGTTACCTGGGCTGGAGTGCAGTGGCATGATCATAGCTCACTGCAGCCTTGACCTCCTGGGCTCAAGTCAGCTTCCCAGGTAGCTGGGACTTTAGGTGCACCACCATGCCTAGCTAATTTTTGTTTTCTTTTGTAGAGATGGGATCTCTCTATGTTTCTCAGGCTGGTCTCGAACTCCTGGGCTCAAGCAATTCTCCCTGACACAGCCTCCCAAACCAATGGGATTACAGGTGTGAATCACTGTACCCAGCCAAGAAAAATCATCTTGATTTAAATTCACAACTTAAATTGTTGTAAGGGAGGCCGAGATGGGAGGATTGCTTGAGCCCAGGAGTTGGAGAACATCCTGGAAAACATAGCAAGAAATTAAAATATTTAGCCAGGTATGGTGGAATGAGCCTGGAGTCCCAGCTACTAGGGAGGCTGCTGACGTGGGAGGGTCGCTTGAGCCCAAGAAGTTGGGCTGTGATCATGCCACTGCACTCCAGCCTGAGTGACAGAGTGAGACCCTTTCTCAAAAACCACCACCACAACAAAAAAACCCCAAAACGACAACAATGAAACACCAAATAAATTTACAACTTCTCCCTTTCCCCAGCTGCAGCTTGATGGAGACCAGTCAGTTAAAGTATATGGGAAGGGAGTGATGTCTCTTTTCTTACCTCTCCTTCTTCCCTATATGGTGGCTGTTTTTCTTTTTTTTTCCAGGGTCTACAAGAGGGAGGAGAGGTAAGAGCCTCAGTAGGTTCTTACTCAGCAGGTATCATGACACTCTCATTGATGACACTATTTCCTTGCTTTCTGGAATTAGCTGATTTGAAATGCTCTCTTTTGGACCCATTTATGGGCTCTTTGCTATCTCCTGTTTCTTATGGCCAAAGGCAATTTGTGTTGCTCTTCAGGATGGCAACTCTGAAACCTCCTCCTCTGCTTCTGCTCCTGGAGGGCGAGAGCAGAGAGGGGAAGCTGCGTTTGCAGGCTGCACACGTGGAAACTCATCGCTGTAAGATGATCTCAAGCCAATGCGGATGTGCAGGGTTCACCCTGGTCCTCTTATGACGATCCACATGCCATCACCCTGATGATAGGAGGAAGTGAATTTTCAGACACAGCCCTGTGCTCTGCACCACAAGGCAATTTCATATTCTCAGGAGAGAGTCAGGTATTCCCAAGTTCAGGGGATGCACATCAAGTTTGAGAAAAAAAATGCGACAGAGAAGATTGAAGGGAAGGCGTGCTGGGGACATAATGTTAGGGAACGGGAAAATGTCATATACTTGTTATAGTACATATGATAACATATAAAAACACATATTTGAATGAAAAACAGAACTATAGAAGAGAATAGAAACATAATAGAGTCCACAAAGTTCATAAAAATTGGCTCCATGTTTGACCTTCCATAAGAAAAATAAAGCCCATTGATTCATTAGGAGAAACGGAGGTTGTTCTAAAACATAAGCCTGGATATTTTTAGATGGGTTTTAATATGAGATGGAGTAGTGAACATTTGCCATCATATCCTTACAACCTATGAAAGGGCTGGCTTAAAGGACATATGTGTGTTGTACCCTTCAATGTGCGCTGATGATGTATTAGGCTGGTGCAAAAGTAATTGCGCTTTTGCCATTAGCTTTAATTTTTACTTTTAGTATCCATGCTAAATTTGACTGTCATGTGGTGGCAAAAATCAAACAAACAAACAAATAGAACTCATTGTCCAAATACACAGAGTACAAAATGTCCTGATATTTTAGAAATCTAGAAGGTAAGTAAGCTACTTCTCCTTCAATTACTCTTCATTAAGATAATTCTTCTGACTGGGCTTGATGAGAACTTAGGTAGGATGTAGTGTGGAATTGTTTTTTCTGATAAGCAATTATAGCTGGCTCATTACTGATATTGACAGAAAGTGGATCTATGTACTTTAAGGATCACAAAACAGAGCGTATTATGCACATCTTACATTGCAAGTTATGAAATTTAAAGGAGATTTATTTGAGAAATGAAAGAAGGAGCAATAGGCATTTCTCAAAGAATAAGAAAAAATATATGTAAGCAATTTACATATCTTCAGGAAAGTCACTTTCCTGAATGTAATTTAAATACCTTCAGGAAAGTCACTTTCGTAAAGATATGTAAATATCTTGAAGATACATGTGTCTGTATGTGTAAGTATAGATAGATGCACACACACACACACACACACACACACATAAAGATTCCCTGGTTTTACTCCCTCACTCCCTGAAACACAGCCAAGAAAATAATGTATGATTTGACTTTTATTACAAGAAGTTATAAAGTCCATGCCATTTCTCAGAATCTCTTAGGTCTCATGGTTGCCAATTTTATTTTACCAGCAGAAATCAAACAACTTATTTGCTTCTCAGCAAGGCAGCCTCAGTAAAACCAAAATGCTAAAATGTCACCCTTTTGGTGAGGTTGATTGCATTGGAGTCCCTAGGAGATCACAGAGAGAAAAAATGATTGATCACAAACACAGACGTTGATAGGTGTGGCTGTAATCACAGAAGGATGTGAGACAGACAGACATAGTAAACAAAGACCTCATGAACAACGTCATGAGGGATACGGCCATGGCCTGTTTGCAGTGAGGCTCCATGAATTTGCTTTTGTTTGAGCAAACATGTCATTTAATGTTGGAGGCAAAAGACTTCTCTGTAAATGGTTGTCCATTCTGTCACCACTCAGTAAATGTGGAAGAGGTGGACTCTATGTACTAAAAGGAACAACGGAAAAAGGTTAAAATTATCTAAAATTACAAGTACGATTAGTACTTCTTTTCTAGGTCGAAGAAGCATTTCAATAATGTCAAAAACAGGATACATTTAAGGGAATAGGAGTAAAACATGCCTACCTTTTAAAGGTAGATCTTAACATCCTGTCTTTACTTAAAGACGATTTTCCTTAAACCTCTCAACCTGGACTGTTCCTAGAGCAATTCTTCTAAACTTTCAGAGACACAAATCTCCCACTTATATGACAAATACTTAAAATATGCCACTTGTTCTCACACATGTATATTAATATTAATAATGATGATAATGACAGCTAATTTCATAGAGTGCAGTGTTTACTAAGTATCAGGCACAAATACTTTACATGCACAATAAATAATGATTCTCAAAAGCTCTATGAAGTTTCCTACCTGCAATTCAAAGAAGAAATAGAAAGTAATGTGCAATAATATAATTTATGTATTTTCACTGCATGACACAAGCAAGTGCTCCAATATTTATACGTGCACATCAAATCAGCTGTTTGTGATAGTTGCAAATGCCCTTGACACACGTTAGGAGTATGGGGTGGGGATGGTGAATTCTTTGTGCCAGGGACTCAAATACCATAAGCAGTGTTGGAATTTTTTCTGAAATTATTAACAACTCTTGGTAAGTTTCCAAATAAATAAACTATAATTTCCTCTTTAATTACTTGGCAACTGTTTCCTGGAAAGTTCAATGCTTATTAAAAATGTGCAAAAAAAAGTGCTTGAGTTTAGATATAAAATGGAGTTAGGTTCTAGATTTAGATTCAGGTCATCATTGAGAGGTTTTATATATACATAAATACCTAGCAGGATATTTCAAAATTGTTTTATATATACATACATACCTGCAGGATATTTCAAAATTGTATGGGAAATGATACAATTCTTCTTTTGTTTCATGTTATGTACATTGCTAAACTTTTTCTCATTCCTGGCATTTGTCCACTAAATGTCAGTAGTGATAATAAGTTAGTATAATAACAATAATAAAACACAAATAACTCACAAAATTCCACAATGACCCCCAAGATGAGATAGAGCCATCATTGAATAATTACTGTTCTGGGAGATCCCTGGATAGACTTCAGGGACTCCTTGAACTCTGAAATTTGATGGAGAGTGTTTATAGAGAGCTGCATTCTTCCAGGGAGGCTGTCCATAACCCTCAGAAAATTATCAAATGGTGGCAAATTCCCAAGCTCCCAAATTCTCGTGCGTGCTCACGCCTGTTATCCCAGCATTTTAGTAGAGGCGTAGTTTCACCATGTTGGCCAAGTTGGTCTCAAACTCCTGACCTCAAGTGATCTGCCCACCTCAGACTCCCAAAGTGCTGGGATTACAGGCATGAGCCACCATGGCCGGCCTGTTTTTCCTCCTTTTCAGTTCCAAATGTTCTCGTTCACATGCGGAAAGTGAAGTGATGGCTATTAGCATGATGGCTCTGTTAGCAAAAGAGCTTCACCTTCACAAGTACATGAGTGGCAACAGTTTTCTATCTATAACATCAGAGGACAGAAATAGAATATCAATGAAGCTAATTCTGATAATGGCGCAGTTTTTTTTTTCTAACCAGTTCATGGAATAAAAGTAGAGCTTTGCAAATTTTTTTAAAAATTATTATTATACTTGCAACTCTATGCTTGTTGTGAATGCTGGTCTAATGTGGAAGATTATTGTGGGATCCGGCCAGCAGCCTGCAATGCAACGGGGCTCTCTCTTTGTTCCCAGGCGGATCGGCAGGTTGAGAAATAATGGACACACACAAGATAGTGAAAGCTGGGTCCAGGGGGGTCACCGTGGGGGTCCCATGGTGCAAACAATGCACTGGATATATCAGCATTTATTATTAAGTTTAATGAGGGTGGGGGTAGGTTAGTGAGGGATTTAGGGTCATTTGATTATGAGGTGAGATGGTCACATGGGGATGAAGTAATTCTTTAACATAACATTTGTATGTAGAAGTACAGTACATTTGTATGTAGAAGTACAGTATACAGAGAAAAGAATTTACAATATAGTGTGTGCGTCAGTAATTTCTAACAGAGTCTTAAAACAGAAACACAATCTTTCCATAACCTATGATTAGCAAGATATTAATCAGCAGTAACAATTGCAATAAAAGCTGGTTACAAACAATCCATGGAAACAGGACGTGAAGCTAGACAACCGGTTAGACCAGAAATTCTCAGAAGGGAGTATGCTTTAACCGTAAAGAGGCCTAGAAGAGCCGTGGCAAGATGACGGCGTTTATAGCCCTATCTTATCCATATGGACAGGTGCCCCCCATGAGTCTGTTTATAGGCTCTCCACAAGGGTCGCATTCCATTCCCAGAGCTATGAACATCTGCTTTTCTGGGATAGGAATCTTGGTGATGTGAAACCTCCCTGACTGCACGTCCATTCATAGGCTCTCTGCAGGGGGAAGCACATCACGTGCTGTTGGCTCGTTCTGGCAGCCCAACCTGGCATTGTCTTTACACAATCCTGCATGCAATTTTGGATTTACAATAATCAGGAGCATTTCATCTTTTATTCCGTAGCAATAGTTTCAGGGGGTCTCCCTACAGAAGATGGAATTATTTGTTCTACTGTCATAATGTGATACCAATTTTATAGAACACACACCTTGGTAGGCACAAAGCTCTTACCATGGTAAGAAACGAATGGGTGAAACATATACTTGGGAGTAGTTGTGGTTCACAAATCATTCCTAATTGCAACAAGATGAACTGCACTATCAGAACATATCTAAGTGAAAGCTGTGATTGTCCACAATTATAAATGTTTATAGTAGGCAAGAGTAGCAATTATCAAAGTGTGGTTTTCAGACCCTTGGAGTCCCCAAGATCCTATGAGGGGGTTCAAAACCAGGCAGTCAAAACAACTTTCATAACATAATCACGTCATGCGCCTTTTCCTGAATGCTGTTATATGCACTTCAGGGGCAAAACAATGGTGAGTAAAGCTACTGGTGCCTTAAAACAAATCAAAACAGTGACACTAAAAGGTACAAGTAGCCATCATGTTTTTTTAGCACCATGCAGTCTCAGAAACGAAGGGAAAGGGCCGTTTCACTTAAGAGTGACTTGGAGGAGACAATAAAATTGTATACAGCTCTTCTATGTATGTCTTCTTAATAATCTCTACAGTGAAATGGAAACTGCTTGTGAGCACTTCTGCTGCATAGTGAAGTGTGATGGCTCTTTTTGGGAAAGGCAAGTGTGATGTTGCTTCAATTGCATGCTGAAGTGGCTGCTGTTTTCATGGAAGAGCGAAAGCATTTGAAGGAATGTCTGATGGACTCACCATGGTAATTCAGAATTGAATAAAGTTAGCCCTTCACTTCAAGGAAAAATCAGATTTTTGGAAAACTTTCATCGACTACTGAGAACTCCGTTTAGCAAACTATTTTCAAATCAAATTGCTGATGTCATTAACAAATGTGATTTTTGGGCCCTGTATAGTGAAATATGTCCACATATTGAAAATCTGCATAATTCAATCAACTGTTGTTTTCCAATTTCATGGTGCTAAAAAATTTAAGTGAGTAAAAACAAAACAAAATGTTGTGAGTGTGACACAGAGCAATACATTTTCCTTAAGAACATACAAAAAGTTCATGGTTGTGATTTTAGATTCCACATTGCACACAAACTTTAATAAATGACCACATTATCTGAAAAGGCTGTTGAAATAGTCCTCCTCTTTTGAACAGAGAGGAATGAACCTTGCTTGTAGTCAGGGTTCTCTCTAATCAGGCACCTGTGGGCTTTCTCACTACCTTCGCTGTTACAGGGTCACTCAAGGGCTGGCGCAAAGGAAAACAAAGATGAAAACGGGGAAAGAATAAAAGTAAAAGAGAAGAATTGGGGTTTCTGCACCCTCTCTGAATGGTACAGCACCTCTTTTCTGATCCTTAAGCCAGAGCAAGTGCTTCTGTTATCCTCTCTACCTGTGCTAATGAGCTCAGTTCCTGGTTTGTTGGTGCATTGCATTCAGGATAAAGGACGCTGTATCAGTCCCTTCTCACACTGCTATAAAGAAATACCTGAGACTGGGTAATTTATAAAGAAAAGGGGTTTAATTGGCTCATGGTTCTGCAGGCTATACAGGAAGCATGGCAGCATCTGCTTCATGGGAGGCCTCAGGGAGCTTTTACTCATGGCAGAAGGCAAAGTGGAAGCAGGTGTCTTACATGGCAGGAGCAGGACCAAGAGTGGGCGGGGAGGTGCTGCACACTTTTAAGCAACCAGATCTCATGAAAACTCAGTTACTGCCATGAGAATGGCATGGAGGGGATGATGCTAAACCTTTCATGAGAAACCGCCTCTATGAGAGCCAATCACCTCCCACCGGGCCCCACCTCCAACACTGGGGATTACAATTCTGCATGAGATTTGGTGGGGACACAGAGCCAAACCATATCAGACCCCAAAGGGAAAACAATAACCAGCTCATCACTGTCTTGGTGGAACTTGGAACTCTGTTCATCTTCTCCAACGTGTCTCCTCTATCATAGCAACTGTGACCTTGAGGAAGTACAATTTCAATTAGCACAATAAGCCATTACCTAATCCAATTTTAACACATTACGATTTCTGAATGGGATGTATTTAGTTTTTGTTGCTGTTGTTTTTTAATTAATAGGCTTTTTTACATTTACTTATTTATTTTTTGAGATGGAGTCTCCTCTGTCGCCCAGCCTGGAGTGCAGTGGCATGATCTTGGCTCTCTGCAGCCTCTGCCTCCTGGATTCAAGCGATTCTCCTACCTCAGCCTCCTGAGTAGCTGGGACTACAGGTGTGCACCACCACGCCGGCTAATTTCTGTGTTTTTAGTAGAGATGGGGTTTCACCATGTTGGCCAGGATGGTCTCAAACTCCTGGCCTGAAGTGATCCACCTGCCTCTGCCTCCCGAAGTGCTGGGATTACAGGTGTGAGCCACCACACCCAGCCAATAGGCTTTATTTTTTATAGTCATTTCAGCTTCTCTGCAAAGTTAAGTGGGGAATCTTCCCACTGCCCCACATATGAATAGCTTCCCCTACAATTAACGTCATGCAACAGATGGTACATTACAATTAATCAACCTACATTGACACATCACTATCATCCAAAGTTCACAGTTTACATTAGGATTCACATTAGTTTACATTAGAGTTCATTAGAGTTGTGCATCCTGTGGGTTTTGACAAATGTATAATGACATGGATCCACCATTACAGTCTCATGCATTTTCACTGCCTTAAAAATCCTCTGTGTTCTGCCTATTCTTCCCTCCGTCCCTCAGACCCCTGTCAAGCACTGATCTGTTTACTGTCCCCATAGTTCTGCCTTTTCCAGAATGTCCTACAGTTAGACTGTCAGTCTGTAGCCTTTCCACATTGTCTTGTTTCACTTAGTCATATTCAAGGTTCCTCCATGTCTCTACTGGTTTGATAGCTCATTTCTTTTTAGGGAGGAGTGACATTCCATTGTCTGCATTTAACACAGTTTACTTCTCTGTTCATCTACTGAAGGGCATCTTGGTTGTTTCCAAGATTTGGCAATTATGTATAAAGCTGCTATAAACATTAATGTGCAGGTTTGTTTGAACGTAAGTCTTTAATTCATTTTGGTAAATACCTAGGAGCACAATTCCTAGATATTATTGTAAGAATATTGTTGGTTTTCTAAGACATTTCCAAGTTGTCTTCCAAAGTGGCTGTATTGTTTTGCATTCCCACCAGGAATGAATGAGAGTTCTTGTTGCTCTGTGTCCTCACCCGCATTTGGTTTGATCAGTGTTGTAAATCTGGGCCATTCTCACAAGTAAGTAGTGGCCATTTCCTTTTTAGAGTCCTCAAATAGCTGCCCCATGCATCCTGTCTGGATTTCATAGCTTCATTCAGTGGGTGGATCAGGAAAACTTGTACGTGCCCCATCTGTGAGCTGAATTGTTTCCTTGAACAATTTATATATTGAACCCCTAACCCCTAGGACTTTAGAATGTGACTGTGTTTGGCAATAGAGTTTTTAAGTACATGATTAAGGTAACCAAGGTCACTAGAGTGGGCCCTACTTCAACAGGACTGGTGCCCTTATAAGAAAAGAACATGAGAACACAGACCTACACAGAGGAAGGACCCTTTGAGGACACAGGGAGAAGATAGCGTCTACAAGCCAAGGAGGGAGGCCTCAGGAGGAAACAGCCCTGCCCACACCTTGATGTTGAACTTCCAGCTTCCAGAACTGTGAGAAAATAAAATGTTTAAGCTGCCCAGTCTCTGTGATATTTTGTTAAGGCAGCTTAAACATTTAACCAGAGTCCAATTTTTTTTTTTTTTTTTTGATAGTGTTCGTTTTTCGTGATCTCGGCTCACTGCAAGCTCCGCCTCCCTTTACGCCATTCTCCTGCCTCAGCCTCCCGAGTAGCTGGGACTACAGGCGCCTGCCACGACGCCTGGCTAATTTTTTGTATTTTTACTAGAGATGGGGTTTCACCGCATTAGCCAGGATGGTCTCGATCTCCTGACCTTGTGATCCGCCTGCCTCGGCCTCCCAAAGTGCTGGGATTACAGGCGTGAGCCACTGCGCCCGGCCAGAAGTATTTTTTAAAGTGATGTGTGTCTATGTCTAGAAATATTTTTTAATAGAACTAATTTATACCTCCACCAATTTAATAAGGTTTATGTTCAGTGTTTGTTTTTAAAAATTATAAACTTTAGAAAATTGTAAGTTTGTTTCTGAGTCCCTATTTCTCTCAAGAGTCCTGCTTGAATGACAAAATTATGTAGTGGCCTTATTCAGCATACCCCTCACTTTGTCATTCCTAACTTCCAATTTTCTTGTCCTTGTTTCTTCTTTTTAAATGACTGGTTTGTTATTTATAGGATCTATTGGAAACGTTTTCTTTGATGGTCCTCTTGCACGGGGCTTTTCCATATTGGTATTAATCATTGATCAAAATTATAAAATGTTACTTTAGTATTCAATAATATTAACAAAGTGTTTAATCCATTCTTGAAAATGAAGTCAATTTTTTTTTTTTTTTTTTGAGAAGTAGTCTTGCTCTGTCGCCCAGGCTGAAGTGCAGTGGCATGATTTTGGCTCATTGCAAGCTCTGCCTCCTGGGTTCACGCCATTCTCCTGCCTCAGCCTCCCAAATAGCTGGGACTACAGGCGTGCGCCACCACGCCCAGCTAATTTTTTGTATTTTTAGTAGAGACGGGGTTTCACCATGTTAGCCAGGATGGTCTCCATCTCCTGACCTCATGATCTGCCCGCCTCGGCCTCCCAAAGTGCTGGGATTACAGGCTTGAGCCTCCGCGTCTGGCTATTTCATTTTTTTTAATGACCGTATACAGCCATTGAACTAGCTCCACCATTGTAAGGCAAACGGGAGGGTCTCTGTGCTTAACTATTAGTCTGTGTCTTCTGGAATAAATGAGACCTGGCCAGCGTTCTCTGGTAATTGGCAATTTACATAATGATGAGAGAAAAGTGACATTAAAACCTGTAAAAGTGGTTTGTGTCAACTGGGGGTGGGGGTGTTATTTAAACGTTGTCCTCTCCCGTGAGTATGGAGGAAGGTATAAACAAATGGAATTTCAGTTTGAACCTTTAGTATGATTCTTTGTGTATATACAGACTTTGAAGAGAGAAATCAAAGTGGCCATAGAGAACATTTGCCTCATGCAATTAACATTCACATCCATGCTAATGCATGTTAGGATCGTTGTCAGAGGAGGGCTGGATGCCAAAACCTGGAGAAAAGAGACCACTGACAGGCTACCTCAGTGATGTTGGGTAACACATTGAATGTCCGAGGCTTGGTCTCATCAATTTTTTAAAATTATATGCAACCTACTTCTTACCATCAGAATAAAATAAAGAAGCATGCATAAAGTGCTAAGTCAATTACAAAACATCATACAATGATAACTGATGACTTATTACCATATAATTATTATTAAATGATGCCTTTTTGAGAATGGAAGCTGAGTTCATTGAAGTTCTGCCTTATCCTTTAGTTACGGGATTCAATATTATTAGTGTACATTTTTCATTCATTCTCATGATGATAGTATTAGTTATCCTTTGTAACTGTTAATATGCAGGCAAGTTTCCAAACTTCTCCAAATGCATGCATTTAGGATAACCATAAATCGACAGATATTTACTGAAATAATGAGTTCTAATTATGAATACAAAATGGATTAAAAGACATGAAGTATTTACCCAGCAACTGACCAGATTAGCTTAAAAGGACTTAGTGGATACTTATTCTCATGATTTATTGCAAGGACACATAAATCTGTGCTTTCTGAAGTTTAAACTATATATTTTGCACTTGATTTATAAAACCTGCTAATAAATCTAGCTCAGCTTCTCATTGAGAAATCATTATCCTAAGCATCAGCTCTTGCTAAGCGTAAGGATTTATAAGCAAGGAAAACACGTGTGCGAAACTTACCACAGATTTGGAAATCATACCAATAAATCTTGGGGAAAAAAAAACACCATTTTATTTACAAACCCTTACCTGATAGTTAGGGTATAAGTGAAAGATTTAGCAACTATGACCTTAAGTAAGTACAATTACAATTAGCATAATAAGCCATTACCTAATCTGATTTTAACACATTAAAATTTCTGAGTGGGATGTATTAGGCATCACAGCACGAAGAGGGATATTATTTTAAATAGAGGCTTGAAGAGATTTCTACTTGCAGGAGTTAGTAGGCGTGGAGATGCTGTTTTTGTGCCCTGAGAATACTTTTTAAAGGGCCAATGCACATTTGGCTGTTGGAAGTGGGGACTACTACAGTTCATAGCCACTCTGCTGCTCTGGAGAATGACCCTTGGTGGACAGTGGGTTGCTCTTAGAAATTTATCTCTTATCTCCTTACCCAAAGGATCCCAGAGCCAAAGACCCTGTGACATTTGAGCAGCTGGTTTTTTCATCAGTGAATCCCTTGCACCCAAATCCTTGTGTCAAGGTCTGCTTCTAAGAAACCCAACCCAAGGCTTTCACTGTCTCTAACAATGCTTCACACACACATTGCCATTCAGACTCATTTGCATTACCAACTCCACATTTAGATCAGCAGGACCTCACTTCAAGTTGCAACTATTTTTTTTAATATTAAATCTCCTTACATAAGTCAAGGTCTGAATGCTTTGAAAATAGCTTCTCGTTTTTCTATCTTGTGTTTGCTCATACAAAAATCAGAGGTGGCATATGTGCAATCATTATCTTGCTCATACAAAAATCAGAGGTGACTTTTTATGTGCAATAATTATCTTTAAAAGTATAACAATATTTTGTTGGGTTTGAATAACCTGAAGCAGAAAGGCTAGGTAATTTGAGCTCTATGTATTTGAGTTGCATTTCAAGCTAGGCAAGAGGTCTCCACTAAAGATGAGCGTGCAATGAGATCCTGGCTTTCTGATTTCCAAAACCCCTGTGCCTCATCACAGACTGGAGTCATCATTAAGAAATGCATTAAGAGCACAGGACGTTCTGAAATGAGCACACGGTACTTTGGGAGTGAGGAAAACCTTTTCCATTACTTGTGGATGATGATGAATGTAGCTGTAGATGATAATGGTAATGATAGGGCTTAAAAATATTCAATACATAAAGAACATTCCATACAGGAGCTACTTAAATGGAGCCAGGGCTATTAGTGCCTCTCTTTGGTGATTAACTTAGATGCATTCAAAATTTTGCCTTTGCAACTGTTATCGCCAGCAAGAGAAACTACAGAGGATCCTTCATCTCCCTCTTATGGCTTGGAAGTGAAAATGCAACTGTCATATGGAAGAGATTTGGTTCAATACATAGAATGGCGAAGATGAACGTTGAATTTTTATTGGATGATTAGCCTTAGGTGCAGAATACTAAATTCAATAAGAGGGATTTCTGTGAGTATTTCTATGGACATTCATATCCTCTTGAGATGCCACCTTGCATTTGGGGAAAACTGAAAAATGGCAACTTCCAATAGCGCACGGTGGGTTGGAAGAAGGAGCTGGAGATCACACAGCCTGGATTCATGTCACCCCTGCACCTCTTGCTAGCTGGGCCAAGTCATGTAACTTGCCTCTTTAGGCAACAGCTCTCTGTGCAAAATTGTTATAATGATAGCTTCCACCTCATGACTGTTGTGAAGATTTAATTGTGAACTTAACACATATAGTATCTCCACAAAGCTGCCTGACAAGAATTCTAAATAACTGTGTATATGTATGTATGTATGTCACATCTATATCTAATCTTCCTATCTGATATATATACATATTTTATCTCATGTTATCTGTGTATCTATCTATTGCATCCATATCTATCTCTATCATCTATTCCATCTATCCTATTTATCTGCCATCTATTCTATCCACATCTATCTCTACCTAATCTATTTCTCTCTCTCCACCTCTCTGAGAGAGAGCTATATATAGATATAGGCATATACATATATATGTGTGCATATATAGGTGTGTGTGCATATATATATATATATATACTTATGGGTATGTGGGTGTTTTGTGTGTATATATATACACACACACTACACACACACACACACTTTTGTGGCATTTAGTTAAATATATTGGCAATAAAATTCTAACTTTCTTTTCAAGCAATAATGACTGGGAAAAAGCCCATGCCAGCTAGCAACTTTTCTCTTCTCTGTTGATCTTCCGTTCCCTTCACACATTCACTACCCTAAGCATCAACTTTTAACTACATTATACTGTACAAATTATTAGAGATGTTAATCACCTCAACTCTCAAGATTACCCTACTCAGAGGAAAGAATGGAAAGTTCAGGCTACAAAGTTAGACCATGGCAAAGAAAGAGACTGACTTAGGAATACTAGAGACTATGCACAGAGATAAAGGTGTGTTACATTAAAAAAAATAGGTACTTAGACTCTTATAACTGTTGCTAGGAATTTTAAACGCAACCTAATTGCTATGACTGAACCTCATTATCTAAGTGTGTGAGCATATGTGTTTTCGCATATGCCCAAGATTCCCGGGGGGTCTTATTTCTAAAAAATAAAAAACAGAGATAAAGAAATTATAGTTTCAAATAGGAGGATCTCTACTATTTGTTATTTTTGTGTATTTGCTGTTATGTAAACATACCAAATTTAGAAAAAAAAGTGAAATGAATGAAAGGAAACTAAATCAATCGTGAATTAGATATTTCTTGTTATTCTTGAAACTTAGGAGGAACCACTTCACATTAGGAAAATTATGTCTGTAATTTTCCTCATGTCCCAAAAGTATTTTTTGAGGGAGGCAGTGTCAGGATTTGGATGTTGTGGAATGTAGCCATGCAACTGAGACAAGGTGTTGGGAGTTTGCTGGATGTGAGGAGGAGATGGAGGAAGGAGTAATGTGAATAGCATTACCGTATTTCCCTCATGGCTTCTTTATGTTGGTTTTCAGAATATAATGATACACTAGAGAAATATTTTAAAATCCCCTATGTACATGCTCTGGATTTTATTTTCCATCCCATCCTTCCCAATGGACTCTAGTTAATTTGGTTTTATCATTGCTCTGGATTGCCTTATCATTGCAATGCATATGTGTGTATCTATATCTGTAAGTAGATATAGATTGATGATAGATAAACAATAGATGATAGATAGATAAACAGATAGAGATAAACAGGTAGATGATAGATCATAAAATAGATGATAGATTAGATAGACGATAGATCAATAAATGATAGATTATAGATGACAGATTGCATAGATAGATAAATAGGTAGATAGATAAATAGATAGAATTGATAGACAGGTAGATGGATAGATAGATATAAAGATATAGGTTCATTTGTAAAACTTAAGTAAATGTATCATGCTGAAGGTCATTCTTCATTTATAGTTAAATTTGAGATTGAATGAATTGATACCTGTAACTATAGTTTATTCATCTTGTTGATTATTCCATTGTGGGCAGTTTCTAACTTTTCATTATTCCAAGCAAGTTACTGTTAGCATTCTTGTCCATGACACTGCACCCATAGCTTGAGCTTCTCTCAAGTGGAAAGCTGGCAGGTAGGCTGAGCACATCTTCAATTCTCCTGATGTTTCAAGATAGCGTCCCAAAGTGGTTCTCTCTCCAACAGACCAAGGGATCCCTTTTGGCTTCATGTCTTCCTTGGTGCTTGATACTGTCAGACTTTACTTTTTGCCATTTTAGTGGAGTCTCATTGCTGTTTTAATTTGAATTTCCCTAACCAGCAGTAAAAGAGGTCTTTTCACATGTAATTGGTCATTCAGGTTTTTTCCTTCATTTAAATGCTCTTCTTTTCCTTTAATATGTCCTACAAAGGTTTTTTTCTCTTTACTTATTGATTTGTTGAAATATGTGTGTGTGTATTAATAAACAGAGCTATATATAATGGCTACATCTCTATGTATTTCCATACATATATATATTTACATTTTTATATTCTTGATATTAATTATAATCCCTTTGAATAAAATATGTTCCAACTAGTCTTCACACATTCTTGGTTTTTCTCTTTTTTCAGGGTATCTTTAATTTTCAGATGTGTTGATCATTTGTATATTCAAATTAATCGATGTTGTTTTAAAAGAATTTGTTCTTCTTGTGTCTTATATACCAAATCTATTCTATTTCAGGGAAATTAATATTTCTACCTATGGTTGCTTCCAAATCCTTCAAGCTTTGCTTTTTACATTTAGGCCTTTAATTTCTCTAGATTTTAATTTATTTAATTTTTCATAGGGCGTGAGATAGGGGTCTATCTTTTTACCTGTTATGGATAACCATTTCACAAGCACTTTTATTTATTAGTTTATCCTTTTCTCACTAATTTGTAACAACACTGCTGTAAATATGCTTCCATATATGTGGAAAAAAATTTCCAGGCTCTCTGTGCAGTTTCATTCTTCTATTTTTCCATGATTATTCCACAATTATGCCCTTACTTTCTGTAGCTTTATAATACATCTTGACAAGTCCTCTACATTATTCTTTTTTTGTTCTTTCAAAATTAAGTTAATCTTAATAATTTAATTAATTAATTTTAAAGAAAAGTAGCTTCATTAACTTAATAAAGTTAATTTTGTTAAGTATGGAATTTTAACAGTAACTTTCTCTGGGCACTAGAAACAAATCTCTGCTTGTTGGCTTCTATGTTGTATATGATGTTTTGTTTATTCTGTTTGCTTTTGTGGGTTTTCACTGGTCTGTTCTTGAATTTCAGTTTGATGTGCCAGGGTGTGGACTTGTCTTTATTTCCCCTGCTTGGCATTCATTTTGTTTCGTGACTCTGCGTGTTCCTGTTTCATATGATTCTGGAATATTCCCATGATTATCTTTTGGAATATTGCTTGTTCCTTATTCTCAGGATGCTGTTATTCTCCAACATCTTTTAGTCATTGTATCCTGAATCTCTTCCATGTACCCTCTCTCTCTCTAAAACTGACTTTGATACAATCTATCTGTTGATATGGACGTGCTGCATTCTAAGTAATTTTTTCACATCTCTCTGCCCATTCATTTTTTTCTCAGTTCAGCCATGTGTAATCTGATCTTTAATTTATCCATCGAGGGTTAGGTTCCAGGACTTGCTTTTTACTTCTACAAGTTCTCATTTTTATTTCAAACCCACCTGTCCTTTAATTACAGTATCTTCCTCTTATTTCTGGTCCTTCTTCAATTCTAAATGCTTTTCGTAATCCAAATCTGATTACGTATTATGTTGTTGTAATTATATTACTATTTGTGCCTTTTGACCATCATGAGCATTGGATTGGGACTTCACATGTACTGTGATTTTTGGTTGTGAACTCATCTTCAGGAGGGTTTTATCAGTGGGAATTGTGTTGTGCCTTTTGACCTTCATGAGCACTGGGTTGTGACTTCACTACATTGTGATTTTTTATTGTGAACTCATCTTCAGGAGCGTTTTATCAGTGGGAATTCTGTGCAGCTCTTGATGAGCATGTTCCTCTGTAGAAGGTTTCTAAATGTGTTGTTGCCATGAGCTGTAGTGTTGACACTCCCCGGGGACCAGTTCATTTTTTTACTTGCATGTTGTAGCTTCGAGAAGCATACTGATCATATAAATTACAAATCTGGATCCATGCGATCAAAATTAACTGTCAAAAATGTATAATAAGGTCATTTTTATAGATCAAGAAAAAACAAATAAGCTTTCTTTTTCACTCTCCTGTACTGGCAGAAAATTATCTTTTTTTATTTATTTATTTATTTATTTATTTATTTATTATA
>NW_026652282.1:3054119-3070114 GCF_009828535.3 Hylobates moloch
AAAAATAAATAAAAATAAAAATAAAAATATATATATATATAAACGGTTTTCTTGCAAGAAAATACATATATCTGTTTAGGTATATGTGTATATATATATTTACACATATATTTCTGTATTTTTATGTATATATTTACACATATATGTTTTTGGTGTATGTATGTATATACTTACACGTATGTTTCTGTATATGTGTGTATTTATTTACACATATATGCTTTTGGTGTATGTATGTATATACTTACATGTTTCTGTATATGTATATATTTACACATATGTTTCTGTATATGCATGTATACATTTACACGTTTCTGTATATGTGTGTATATATTTACACGTGTATTTTTATATGTATGTATATGCTTACACATATGTTTCTATATATGTATATATTTACACATATGTGTTTCTGTATATGTGTGTACATATTTACACATATGTTTTTGTTTATATATTTACACATATTTTTCTGTATGTATACATATTATTTTAGAGAGCATGTTATAATATCCACTAATACTATTATCATTCTTTTTGAAAAATATATTTATAATCTAACTCTAAATATAAATATTTAAAAACATATTTTTATGTAATGAGATCCATTGCTCAAAATGGTTTTCTAGTCTCACCATCTTCCTTTATCTCTACTCAGACTTTTTCTGTTTTGTTTTTCTCGTGGCCCAGGCTGGAATGCAGAGTACAATCATAGCTCACGACAGCCTCAAACTCTTGGGCTTATCCTTCAGCCTACTGAGTAGCTAGGACTCAGGGTGTATGCCACCACCATGCTAATTTTTGAAACAATTATTTTTGGTAGAGATGGGGTTTCAATCTTGCTGTGTTGCCCAGACTGGCCTTGAACTCCTGGCTTCAAGTGATCCTCCTGCCTTGGCCTCCCAAAATGCTGGGATCGCAGATGTGAGCCACTGCACTGGCCAGATGTTTTGTTTGTTTGTGTTGAGTATTTTTGTGCATATTAGTCTCAGTAAGGAAAGTAAATCTTCTGAGATGCTGCATATATTTAAAAAAATTCTTTTCTTTTTCTGTTTCCTTTTTCCTTCCAGTAAAATAGTTAGTATATACAGGATGCTTGGATCCCAGCTGTTTTCCAGTCATAGTATGTAATATTAACTGTTTTCTAGATTCCTGTATGGTGATGAGTATGTTTGATTCAAGACTAATTTTCTTTTTATTACAGGTAATCCTTCATTTGTGGAGGCTTATAAGATTTTTTCTGTGCCTTTGTGATTAATCAATTTAATGAGAATTGTCCTTTTTCTATTTTTGCCTCCTACCTCCTGAGATAATTTTTTCATTTGTGTTTCCAAAATATCAATGTAGTTTATCAGCAGCGACTCATCACTTTTTAACTTGCCTGTTTTATTGATTTTTAAATTTTACCAATATCGTTCTTAAATTCAGAAAGTCTCTTTAAAAAATATCCTCATTTTATCTCCTTGGTGGTCACAAGATCTTTCATCTCTACTCTCACTTTTGTCTCTCCGATTATATCCTCCTCATTAGATGTTGATAGTGTCTCTTTCTCTCCGATTATATCCTCCTCATTAGATGTTGATAGTGTCTCTTTCTCATTTTTAAATGAGATACTAATTTTTTTAAGATTAATTGATTTTTTTCCTCTGCACCAAACAAAGCAGCTTACCAGAGAAGGCTCTCATTCTTTTCTCTTTTCTTTTCTTCTTCTTCTTTATTTTTTTTTTGAGACAGGGTCTCACTCTGTTACCCAGGCTGGAGTGCAGTGGTATAATCACAGCTCACTGCAGCATCAAGCCCCTGGCTTCAAAGGATCCTCCCACCTCAGCCTCCTGAGTAGCTGGGAGTATACACACACACCACCATGCCCAGCTAATTTTTTTGTTTGTTTATTTTCTGCTGCAGAGACAGGGTCTCAGCATGTTGCCCAGGCTGATCTCAAACCACTGGGCTTAAGTGATCTACCCACGTCAGCCTCCCAAAGTGCTGGGATTTCAGGCATGAGACACTGTGTCCAACCGTCTCTCATTCTGGTGGGCAGTAGAAGAGGGAGCAGTTTAATAGGCCAGTAGGCAACAACCTGCGCAAGTGAGGTCCACCCTTCCCTAAGAAGTAAAGGGAGGTGGCTTCTGCTTCCAAATCTCTATAGGGATCAGGAGGGGAAAATGGTCATCCTCTTGTATGCATTAGGCACACAGGGTTCTGCGCGGGGAACAGTTGTGTCAGCATACTCAGGAAGATGCCCAGAGAAGAACCCACTCCAAGCAGCGAGGTGAAAACCTCCACGAGGCAATGAGCTAGAGAGGTCTACCAGTATGGGCCACTAGGGGCTGGTCCTAAAGCCCTCTCCTGGGTGTTGCCCAGAGAACTTCCCCATAGGTTCAGGACCCCAGATGCCCTACTCCCTCCTTTTATATCTCCAGCGAGGTTTCTGAATACCAAAGGGAACAAGGCCATAAGCTGCTATCCCTGGCATCTTCAAAATATGTTTTCTAATTTGCAACCAATGACCAGCAGATTTTTCTCCAGCTTGCTTGTTTATTACCAGGTCTTTGAACTGTGTATCCAAGCTAGGTGGTATCTTAGAGCTGACATAGCCCAGAGATTTTCAAACTCTGTTCTGAGCACCACTTGGCCTAGGGGTGAGGGGTGGAGATTGTTAATGATAGAGGTGGAGACTAGGAATGATAGAAGAGCTTTCTGATTGTTTTATGGATTGCTCTTGAATCCATTGCTCAGAATCTTATGGATTTCTGTTGTTCTTGTTTTTAAAGGATTGCAGTTTCAGCCACAATTTTATTTGAAGACTCATAATCCATGCAGCTTCCTCATTTCACATGATGTAGAAAAGCCACACGGCTCATCTGAGGTTACTGAATTGGCGAGGAGGCACTAACTAAAATCCAAGTGTCGCAAAACCATACCCTTTACACTTGTGTGCAGGATTACCCTGCTGTATGAAGGTAAAACAAACACTCTTCCTCCAGGTAAATAACTTTAGGATGCATTATCCTCAGCAGAGAATGTTCTTCTCATAATCTAAATGTGACACTCACTGTTTCTCTTTAATATAAATAATTAGACAAGAAGCCTTGAAATAAGAAAAGGTAAAAACACATGGGAAAAAATACATATTCTTTAATGATGTTGTTTTTTAGGTGTTTCATGTCTTACTTAAAGTGTGCCTAACAAAGCCTTTTCTATTAAATAAGAATAAAACCAGGATGACCCTTTAAGAAGGTAACCAATCTTAAAAGCATCTTACATCATTTTTCTGGATTGAGCACATTCGACTATTATTGGAAACAACTGCCCCATAACCACCAAAATCACCATTATCCTGTTGCACAGACATTTCAGGCTATGTTTCCAAAGTACTTTTAAATCATTTTTATTAGTTATTACTCTGTGCTCTAGTTTTTTAATTGGCAGACATGGTGTCTCAGTGCCATGTTCCTAATTAAATCCCCAGACTAAACTGTGAAAACTGCCCCCATACTTTTAGACGATGTGGACGCTATTTGAAAATGGAATACATGAATTTTAATTATGTTGTTCATCTTTATGCAATGGAGCCAATCACTAGATTTTAGAAAAATATATTCCACCCAAGTTTGTCTAAAATGTTCCTACATTGGGGTTATTGTATTCTATAATTCTATGCCTTGTGAAACAAGCTTTTTTTTAAAAAAAAAAAAAAAAAACAACCAAATTCCCTTTATTAACCTTGAGAACATGAAGCTATGTGAAATAAACTTATCACAAGAAAAGAAATATGTGATCCCACTCATAGGAGGCTTCTAAAGTCATCAGATTTGTGGAATGCAATTCATTCAGAAAATAGAATGGTGTTTCCCGAGGGTTGGGGCAGGGGGAATGGGGATTTGTTGTTTAATAGGTACAGAGTCCGCATTTTGCAAGACGAAAAGAATTCTGCAAGATTATGTTCTTTGCAGTGATAAGGATGGAGCTGGAGGCTATTATCCTAAGCAAACCAATGCAGAAACAGAAAACTAAGTACCATATGTTTGCACTTATCAATGGGAGCTAAACAATGAGGACACATGGACACATAGAGGGGAACACCACACAATGGAACATTCTTGAGGATGGGAGGTGGGAAGAGGGAAAGGATCAGAAAAAACACTGAGCTGGGGCTATGCTTATTATCTGGCTGACAAAACAATCTGTACACCACACCCCGTGACCCGCAGTTTACCTATTGTATTAGTCCATTTCCACGCTGCTGTAAAGAACACCCTGAGACTGGGTAATTTATAAAGAGATTTAATTGATTCACAGTTCTGCACCCGTGGGAAGGCCTCAGGAAACTAACAATCATGATGGAAGGTGAAGGGGAAGCAAGCACCTTCTTTACAAGGTGGCAGGAAGGAGAGGGAGAGCAGGGGAAACTGTCACTTATAAACTATCAGATCTCGTGAGAACTCCCTCACTATTGCGAGAACAGCAAGGGGGAAACAACCCCCATGATCCAATCACCTCCCACCGGGTGTCTCCCTGGACACCTGGGGATTACAATCGGAGGCGAGATTTGGGTGGGGACAGAGACCCAAACAATATCACCTAAATAACAGACCTACACATGTATGCCTGAACCTAAAATTAAAGTTAAAAGTAAAGAAGAGAGTTCTAGAGATTTGCTTACTCAACAATGTGAGTGTTCTTAATTACTACTGAACACTTTAAAATGGTTAAAACGGCACATTTTAGGCTGTGTGTATTTTACCATAATTAAAAAACTTTTAAAAGTTCCTTTAAACTAATAAATGTATCTTCACTGTACAAAAATAATGTGGGGAAGCAAAAGAGAAAGTGTTATTACCTGGAGTATTGATTTCCAGGAGTTTATGGTGCTGCATGTTTAAATGAACCCCAATAAAAAACATGACTATTGCCAAGGCAGATTCCATGGAATAGTTGTCATGGTAGTATTCAAGCAGCCACATGCTGGGTCATATGAATCTAGTAGTTTCTGAGCTGAATTCTTTTTTTTTTTTTTTTTTCTTTGAGACAGGGTCTCACTCTGTCATCCAGGGTGGAGTGTAGTGGCATGATCGTGGCTCACTATAGCCTCAACCTTGTGGGCTCAATTGATCCTCCTGTCTCAGCCACCCAAGTAGCTGGAACTACAGGTGCATGACACCATCCCCAGCTAATTTTTACATTTTTTGTAGAGACGGGGTTTTGCCACGTTGCCCAGACTGGTCTGGAACTCCTGGGCTCAAGCAATCCTCTCAAAGTGCTGGGATTACAGGCGTGAGCCACCACACCCTGTAGCAGTTACATTCTTAAAGCAAGGATTGGGAAAGAGAAAATCGTTGAAGGCTTTCTATCTTACTGAAATCTTAGAACTCTTCCTATTCGATTTCCTCCGGTTCGGTTTCAAACTCCTGCATGTGGAGTGAAGGGGGAAAGAGAGGTTAATAACCACGGGATGATCCTTTACCAGTGAGGCCGTGAGGGAACTGGGCTTCCTGACCTGAGGGTTCAGACTTGCTCCACTTCATTGCCACAGAGTTTAATGATTTATCATCTTCTGGTACTTTGTAGAGATGACAGCAGGCATCACGTCGTTTATTTTTCTCTATTGAATCCTTATGAGGTTGAGTGGATGGAGCACTCTGCAACCTACCTATGCAACCTACGTCCAGCCTACTGCATTGAATGATATTTATTGCTTCAGACGTAAGAATGATTTTTGCAAGATGAATTTGGGCTTGTTTGTATTTGAGCTGGCAAACAATAGAGAAGTGTCTCTGATGGAACTTGCATTTGTGCAGGGAGAGGTAACACATGCGACTGAGTCGGTGATCATAAGAGCAAATAGGTGAAATTCCACAGTCCCTACTGGAAACCTGGCTACACATCTTTTATCCTCTAAAATCCTTCTGAGGATTAAGTGGTATTATGCACTGCCTATTGTTTTTCTCTAAATCCTGTCTTGTAGAAGGCAATGTCAATAAAATAGCACGTAGAACTGCTGGGCCATCCTTCATTGCCAGCTGATCCCACAAAGCATTTTATGAACATCTCAGACAAAAGATGGTTCTAGCCTCATGGAATTAAATCAGATTAGTCCCCTCCTTAAAGCTCCCAATGGAGATAGCACTTACAGTGATGGTTGAAATGAAGGAACTCACCTAAATCAAATAAGGTAATGCATGTGAAATGATTCTGTAAGCTTCAACAGGTAAATTTCAGTTATTTGGATTATTTTTAATAGTATTATTACTACTAAAATTACTACTCATAAGGCAACTTAGACCATTCTTGATACTTTCAGACAGAGGACAGTAAACTATGACCCATGGGTTAAGTCTGACCTGCTGCCATGTTTCTGTGTTTGGTACAGTTTTTTTAATGACTGGTGTGTTAAGAATGGTTCATATGTTCATTGCATCACTATTCATAATAGCAATGACGTGGAATCAACCTAAATGCCCATCGATGACAGACTGCGTGAAGAAAATGTGTTACATATACACCATGAAATACTCTACAAACATAAAAAAGAACGAGATCATATTTTTTGCGGGGACATGGATGGATCTGGAGGCTATTATCCTTAGAAAACTAACACAAGAACAGAAAACCAAATGCTGCATGTTCTCACTTATAAGTGGAAGCTAAATGATGAGAACACATGGATACCTAGAGGAGAACAACACACATTGGGGCCTATCAGAGGGTGGAGGGTGGGAGGAGGGAGAGGATTGGGAAAAATAACTAATGAGAATACCTGGGTGATGAAATAATCTGCACAGCAAACCCCCATGACACACATTTACCTATGAAACAAACCTGCACATGTATCCCTGAATTTAAAAGTCGAAACAAACTTAATTGGTTGTATATGTCCTTACATAATCTTCTCAGCATTGCTTCTTGGGTATACAGAGTGAAAAGTCTAAAGTATTATCTGGCTCCTGGGGAACAACAACAAAAAAAAGGGTTGCAGAACTCTGCCTTCCAACCATGGCTTTATAAATGTATATTTAAATTCAAAAAGAGCTTCAAAGGAGCTTCTGAAGAACCCTGAAGAGAGGGTGATATTGCAGCCTCCGTGTCAAAGATAATTTTAAAATGAGTCTGAGCTTTTGTTCAGTAAAGCTTCAGTAAAGCTGGGCTTCCGGACCTGAGGGTTCAGACTTGTTCCACTTCATTGCAAAGAAACGAGTCATGCATCTTCTGCCATAGTGTTTAATGATTTATCATCTACTGGTACTTTGTCGAGATGACAGCAGGCATCGTGTCGTTTATTTTTCTCTATGGAATCCATATGAGGCTGAGTGGATGGAGCACTCTGCAAAAGAGACTTCCAAGTTTGTGAGTGGTCTCTTTTCTAGAATACGTTAAAAGCATTTTGTAACGTAAAGAATTTCACCTCTGTTCTGCTCGTTGATAATTTCCCTCTTAAATAATTACTAGCAAAATGTTTCAGTGACACAGAAGTTAGTGTTCTCAAGGAAACAATTTAAATCGTTCTTTAATGCTATTTACAGTCCTTATTAAGGTATCAGCCTAATGCCTTTCTAAAGAGGGTGATGGGTAGTGGGCCAGTCTCTCAGGAACATTTTAGTTCTCCTGTGCTTGAAAGTGTAGCTTTGCATTACTCAAGGGATTGTGGAGAAATCTGCCTTACAGTTCAGAGAATGCAATTTTCAAAGATTCGCGTCTGTCTTTAAACATCTTCTGTCACTCTAAACTTCCCAGGAGGAGCATGCATGCACATTGGCACAATGACTTAAACAATGCATACATTTCTAGGAAAAGAACACATTTGGAAACTTGCATTTATAGCTGCCAGATTAATGCATTTGGCCAGTTTCACACGAGACCGGTATGAAAATGGTATACATGAACATCGATAATCCACTAAATTATGTTTTTTCCTTTTTATATATCCACTTTTTTTTTAACTAAATGTGAGGGCATTTTGATGTGAACTGTTAATTTTTACTATCAAGGCTGTTTATTCCAGATACTATGTATCAGACACTGTGTTACAAACATAGACACATGAACTGAATGCTCATAGGAACCTCATAATACTAGGAGCACAGTGTAATAAAAAAGATAAGAAGTCAACATGAAAAGAATTCTGGTTTTGTTCCTATCAGCATTCTCATCTATAAATGAGACAACAAGAAAGTGATGATAGTGGCAATAAAAATATCACCTAGTTTGACCTTAGAGAAGTATTATAAGAATAAAAGGCAACAATGACTGTGAAAGCTTTGAAGTGTGAGTGATGCAGCGGCTCTGAAACAGACAGAAGAGGATGTTGGAACGTGTAGTCCTAGGTTAGCTAAGACAGTGCACGACAAAACCACTCTGGAAAGGTTTAATACACACAATTCTTCATTCAGAGATGACGAGAAATATATGCTTCATATACAAAAAAAAAACAGCTCTCTGTCTGTTTCCTTCTGTCTCTTTATCTCTGTCTCTTATCTCTCTCTTTCTCTGTTTTTGTCTCTCTTTCTGTATCTCTCGGTCCCTCCCCCCCAAACAAAGTGGTTCAGCAGAGTTAACATTATGCATGTTGTCACTTATTTGTGGGAGCTAAAAATTAAAACAATTGGATTCATGGGAATAGAGTGTAGAATGATGATTACCAAAGGCTGGGAAGGGTAGTGGGGGTGGTGGTGAGAGGGGAAGTAGAGATGGTTAATGGGTACAAAAAATAGTAGAAAAAATGAATAAGATTTAGTGTTTGATAGCACAGCAGGGTGACTACAGTCAATAATAATTTAACTATTATTTAAAAATAGCTAAAAGAGTATCATTGGATTGTTTGTAACACAAAGGATAAGTGCTTGAGGAGATAGATACCAAAGTTTACATGATATTGTATTGTATGCCTGTATCAAAATATCCTACATACTCCATAAATATATACACATACTGTATACCCATAAAAATAAAAAAAAAATACCTTAGCCACCCATATGAGTCAGGGTTCTCAGAAAAACAGAACCAATAGGATATGGGTGTATATATATATGTAGTGTATATATACTGTGCATGTGCATATATACATACATGTATATATACACATATATACCATTTGTATGTATATATACACATATACATGCATGCATGTATGCAAACATACAGTATATATACATTACATATATACACATAATACACACATCCACATGTGTATATATACACATATATAGATGAATGTATATACACACATACACATGTGCATATACATATATGTATATGTAGATATACATACACACACAAATACATGTACTAAATTGTTGCAAAAGTAATTACTTTTCATGGCAAAAACCGCAATTACTTTTGCACCAACCTATATATGCAGAGAAAGAGGAAAGACAGAGAGGGAGAAAGGTTTATTTGATTGTGCCAGAGGCTGGCAACAATGTGCAAAGCAGGCTGGCTTGCTGGAGACCGGGAAAACAGTGGATGACGTAGTCCTGTGTCTAACTGCTGGAAACCCAGGCCGAATTTCTATGTCGGAGTCTGGAAGCTGAATTTCTCCTTCTTTGGGAAACATTGGTCTTTGTGCTTGAGGCCTTTGACTGGCTGAATGGGACCCACCCATATTACGGAGGGCAATGTGCTTTACTAAAACTCAACTGATAGTAAATATTCACCACATCTCAAAAGAAAAATCCCTTCCCTTGGCTGGACTTGGTGGCTCACACCTGTAATCCCAGCACTTTGAGAGGCTGAGTCAGGAGGATGACTTGAAGTCAGAGCAACATAGTGAGACCCACCTGAGCAACATAGCAAGACTCATATCTATAAAATTTTTAATACTTTAGCCAGGCATTGGGGTTTGTGCCTGTAGTCGTAGCTACTCAGGAGGCTGAGGCAGGAGGTTTGCTTAAGCCCAGAAGGTTGAGGCTGGAGTGAGTTGTATTATTTGCACCACTGCACTCCAGCCGAGGTGACAGAGCAAGACGCTGTCTCTAAAACAAACAAACAAAAAAGTTCCTTCCCCACAACGTCTAGACTAAGTGTTCGGACAAACAACTGGTCACCAGTTTCTAGCCAAGCAGACACATAAAACTAACCATCACACCAACTATAGTTGTAGTAACTTTTAAAACTATATATTTTTTATTTCAATAGCTTTTGGGGTACAAGTAATTTTTGCCTACATGGATTAATTGTTTAGTGGTGAGGTCTGAGATTTTAGTGCACCTGTCACTTGAGTAGTGTACATTGTACCCAGTATGTAGTTATTTATCCCTCACCTCCCTCCCACCCTCCCAACTTCTGAGTCTCCAGTGTCTGTTTTACCACTCCATATGCCTTTGCGTATTCATAGTTTAGCTCCCACTTATAAGTGAGAACCTACGGTATTTGGTTTTCCGTTCCTGAGTTACTTCACTTAAAGTAATGGCTTCCAGCCCCGTCACAAAGATATTATTTCATTCATTTTTATGGCTGAGTAGTATTCTATGCTGTATATATACCATATTTTCTTTATTTACTCATTGGTTGATGGGCACTTAGGTTGATTCCATATCTTGCATTTGTGAATTCTCCTGCAATAAACATATGCGTGCAGGCGTCCTTTTCATATAATGGCTTCTTTTCCTTTGGGTAGATGCCCAGTAGTGGGATTGCTGGATCAAATGGTAGGTCTACTTTTAGTTCTCTGAGAAATCTCCATACTGTTTTCCATAGACGTTGTACTAATTTAGATTCCCACCGGCAGTGTACAAGCATTCACTTTTTGCCATATCCACACCAATATTCATTGTTTTTTGACTGTTTATTAATGGCCCTTCTTGCAGGGTAAGTTGGTATCTCGTTGTGGCTTTAATTTGCATTTCTCTGATGATTAGTGACGTTGAGCATTTTTTGTTTGTTGGCATGTGGAGCATGTTTGTTGGCCATTTGTATATCTTCTTTTGAGAAATGTCTGTTGATGGCATTTGCCCACTTTTTGATGGGGTTATATGAATTTTCTTTGCTCATTTGTTTGGGTAACTTTAAGAATCCAAGTAACTCCATTGTAGTGTCTGTTTAATCTGCCAGCCACAGTCATATACTTATTGAAGCAGACGCCTCTTCCTCCCATGAAGGGGGCTGTGCCTGTACCCTTCCCAATCAATCAGCTAAGAAAAACCTCTCAGAAGGGTACAGTAGGGTGTCTTACAGCCTGCATTGTAGAGACAGGCCAGCCCGGTGGAATCACATTGGTTTTTGAAAGGCACAAATGAAAAGATACATTGAGAAGCTTTGAAACACAAGATACATTTTTATACTCCCTTTGCAGGGCGTATTCAGCCAGACTCAGCCACATTACAGACATAGAAGATTTTCAGGGTCTTCCTGGAATTCTTGCTGGAAGTAACTGGTGCGTTGTTTTTGAAGCTTCCTTTGATCTTGAATTGGGTCTATCAGGTAAACACACTGACCTGTCTTCTTAGCAGCCAGTTGCTGGTAACCTTTCCACAGCTTGTGTCCATCCAGGAGTTCAGCAAAAGCCTGGTCTTTCCTCCTGCTCTGAGCCCAGCTCTCTACCAGCCGCTTTGAACCCTTGCCTGGATGGTACCTACTTCTCTGCAGAGGCAAATCAACGCAGTAGTGTCATGAATCTGTACTAGTTTATTAGGTTTAGTTTTCCAGGACCTCTGTAACAAATTATTACAAACTGGGTGGTTTAACATAATAAAAATTCTATCGTCTCCCAGTCCTGGAGAACAGGAGTCTGAGAACAAGGTATGGGCAGGGGGGGCATGCCCTCCGGAGGCTCTAGGGAAAGATGCTTCCTGTCTCTCCCAGGTCGTGGGGGCTTCAGGTATCCCTAGGCTTGTGGCCATATCACTTGTCTCTGCCTCTGTCTCCACGTGGCACGTGGCATTTTCCTCTGTGTCCATGTCTCCTCTTCTGTCTCTTAGAAGGACACTGGTCATTGAACTAAGGCCACCATAAGTCAGAATAATCTCATCTCCAGATCTGACTTTAATTACAAATCTGCAAAGACTATTTTTCTAAATAAGGTCATATTCCAGGTTCTGGGCTTTATGATGTGGATTTATCTTTCTGGAGGCAACTGTTCAATCCACTACAATTGTATCCAGTTCTTCCCAGAGATGCTAGGGGAGGGCCCTTCCCAGCTCCTGGGGGCTCTAGGCTTTCCTGGGCTTGTGGCCACATCACTGCACTCTCTACTTCCATCTCCACGTGGCCTTCTCCTCTGTGTATGTGTCTTATCTTTTCTGCCTCTTAGAAGGAATTTAAGATTACAACTGCTGCTAGATTTCCCCTTATTGCTCTGGATAAGGAGTCCGTGGAGTCTCCTGTAGTATGAAGGATTTCATTTTACATTGCAGCCCCTCACAAGGAGGGCTTAGGCCAATGTTTATGCTGACTTCCCTTCTACATCTCTGGATTCTGCCTCACCGACTCCCGTCATTTCCCCAAACATGTCCTTTGCTTCCTCAGCTCCGCCCACCTCATCCCACTCTTCATCCCTGCAACATCTGTCCTTTTTTTTTTTGAGACAAGGCCTTGCTCTGTCGCCCAAGCCGGAGTGCAGTGGTGCGATCATAACTCACTGTAGCCTTGATCTGAGTCCAAGCGACCCTCCCACCTCAGCCTCCCAAGCAGCTGGGACTATAGGCGCTTGGCGATTTTTTGTTATTTTTTGTAGAGATGGGAGTCTCCCTATGTTGCATAGGCTGGTCTTGAACTCCTGGGCTCCACTGATCCTCCCACCTCGGCCTCCCAAACTGCTGGGATTACAGGCGTGAGCCACCGCTCCCAGCCGACACATTTAAAGAAATGTTTTGGCAACTTACCAAATACCCACAGATTGGATCTAATCATTTAAAAAACACAAACTTGGATGTAGACTTTCTGTCCTTCTGAGGCCCCATGACTATGTAGTCCCAAACTATTCTTACCAATCACAAAGGAACATTCTGTTTAGGGCTACTTTTAGCTTTGCTTAGACCATCCCTTTATTCAATTAATGTTTGAAACATCACACAGTGGGGGAAACAGCCATGCTATGGAGTGCGCAATGTTTGTTAAAAATTAAACAACCACTCACCCCTCCTTGCCTCAGTGACCTTTTCTTATCTAATCTTTTTCTTGGCACCGGTAAAGAGAACAGGCTTTCTTCACATAATCGCTCCATGGCTTCTCAGCAGAACATAAACCAACTGCCTTGCTGAGGCGGCCTAGGCTGACCGGGTCTTCCTATCTTTTGTGCAGAGCTCTTGTCATACACAGGAGTTTGGGGAGATGCCCCCCCACCCCCCCGCAAAAGGTTTCCTATGGCTTTTAAAATAAGGGTAGTTAAAGAACATTAACTGTTCACTTTACATTTAAGATATGATCTCCTGGAGATGTTGATGTGCCAGCTGGTCTTGTTGAGAGGCAGTTACTGATCTAGCGGGTGTTTATAGATTTTACACCTGTCTTGTTCATTTAAAAAAAAAAACAAAAACAAACAAACAACCTGCAACTAACTAACTTTATCTCGTATGCTAATGAGACAGATGTGAAAGAACACAAAATCAAAATGCTTCCCAGGATTCACAGCTCTATTGTTCCTTGGCTTTATGGTTTGGAAGGAAAGCTGATTTATATAGGCAGAGGCTCTCTATATAGGTCCTCAGTTCCCCTGTCCTGTTGTTTTGGAATGCGAGCAGCACACACTCGGGTCTACTGTATGAATAGGACACCCTGCACCCTGAAATTCCACCAGCTTCACAGATCTCTTGTGGATTCTCTCAGAGTGGTGACTCCCTTTCCCTTTCTCCAGTGTCTGAACACTCCGTGGTAAGGGACTTTCCACACACAGTATTACTCTCAGCAGACAGAAGGTGCTTTCCTGGAGAAGAAAGCGGCAGTATCTTCCAGAGGCAATTGGAGTTTTCAAATGTTGGTGGAGTTATCGGGTTGAAGGCTCCAACTTTACTGGATAGAGTCTCATGCCTCACAGTGCGCTTGCCCTGGGGCCCACTGGCTGTGTGTGGGTGCTTGTCCTCAAAACTGTAGCTGCCCAGTGCCCCTGGAGAGCCACTTTACCCAGCATCACAATTAGGTGCTCTGCCAGCTCTGTGGCATGGAGAGGAATTGTCTGGTAAGAATGGAATGTTTTCCACTCTCTCCATCAAGAACTCGAAAGGCTGATTGACAGGTGCAAATGCAAATCTGGTCATCTAGGCTGAATTACAAGATGACTGGTGGAAGTTAAGAGACTTCAGGAGGAATTAAGAGGGCTGGAATACCTGGAATTCCTTGGGGGCCAGGAGAGTTGAGCCATCCTCAGAGATGTGTGCATATTGCAAACCTCATTTAAGCCAGGGCACTGGTATTGTGGGAAGCCCAGTTAGGCATTAGAGGGATTCCAGAATTAAGATCAACAAAGCAGTCTGACACCCTTTGGGGGGCCAGATATTATCACTTAGATTGAGGACAGGGGAAAGGGGGTACACTCAACTCAATTGCTTCCTATAAAATCTAACAGACATCAGTGATTCCCAGAGGATGGGGAGCTACAGTGTCATCTCAGATCATTTTCCAAAGGAAGGATAGATGACCCCATAACTCATTATCTCTAAGAGAGAATGAGATTCCACATGCAAGATAGAAATCAAAACCCTTTTCACCACCTTCATTGACTCAGTTACGTAAATGGCCCTAGCTCATAGCCTCTAAGCCCAGAGCAGACAGTGCATCCTGGTTGCTGATTGCATACCTCCTGATGGGTTGTAACTGTGTGCTTTACGGAGGGCTAGTGTAAACATTCTCATTGCAAAGCATCTTGCATGGATGAGGAGACACAGAGGGGCATTTGCCGGAGCTGAGCACCCCTGACTTCAGAGATCACGTTTGGCAAAGTGATTTGTTGCACTACTTGGCATTTGAAGCATCCCGAATAGCTTTGTTTTATGGGGTGGGGGGTGGGGGGCGAGGTGAAGAGAGTGGAGCTTTCTGTCTTTCCCTACTAAGCAGGAGGGTCCTTGTTTGGGCTTTAGGCCCCTTACCTTGCTTTCTGGGCAGAGGAATTTCCCCTAGGAATCCTTTGAAGGCCCTGCCAGTTTCAGAGCTCCCTCATTTTCATCTCTCCACTTCAATGAGCTCATTCACGAAGGCTTTCCCATAGCCCAGGATCTGATTTGGGTGGGCCTGCTTGGGTTTTGTGTGCCTCTGTGCCAGGAAGAGAACAGGCACAGGGCTCTGCTTGGCTATTGCCGACATTCCTGGGCTAGTGCGTCACGGGGTCTCATGGTGACGGCATTCCACTGGAAACACGGAGTCCCAGAACTCAATTTTGAAAGGAATCCTCTCTAAAAATCTTTCAGGAGGGAGAAAACAGTGATTTCAGAGAGTTAACAGTGCTCCTCAAAACAGCGTTTGTCAAGGAAATTAGTAACGACTTGTATGACACCCTCTTTCTCCTGTGATTTCACTTTCCTAAATGTTGATTGCTCTAGGGTGTGGGGCTTTTTTCTTCTATACCCAAAGCCACCTAGTAGAAGGGTTAAGTGCATAGACTTTTTCCAGGCAATCTCTGTGTTCATAAAGAGAAGTGGGGAAAGGGCTCTAGCATTTCAAATGTAAAGTAACCATTGTTAGGAAAATGACTTATTCTTTCTTTCATTCATTTATACAAATGTAAGGTCTGGCTATGCTTAGCTACTCAGGGGAAATCAGAGGCAACTGGGTCCTCTAGGGATTTTTAGCAATATCTGGACACGTTTTTTATTTGTCCTCGCTGGGAGGTTGTTACTGGCATCTAGCAGGCAGAGGCCCAGTGATACTACAGGGCACAGGACAGCTTCCCATCATAAGAAATATCTCCTCCCAAATGTCAATGGTGGTGTTACCAGAAAGGGGTCCTTATCCAGACCCCAAGAGAGGGTTCTTGGATCTCGCACAAAAAAGAATTTGAGGTGAGTCCATAGAGTAAAGTGAAAGCAAGTTAAGAAAGTAAAAAAAAAAAAAAAAAAAAAAAAAAAAAAAAA
>NW_026652282.1:3070124-3083373 GCF_009828535.3 Hylobates moloch
AAAAAGTTTTAAGTGGATTTTCGACTGTGTAGGGGTTCTAACCTTCACGTTGTTCAAGGGCCAACTATAATTAATTATATTTCATTGGTCTAAATTTATACCCATGTGAGTTGCTGCTATCTTGATTACTATATCTTTACAGTACCTTTTAAAATAGAGAAATGGAAGCCCTCCAACTTTCTTCCCCTTTTCCAAGGTCTTTTTGATTGCTCTAGATCCTTTGCCTTTCCATGAAAATTTCCAAATCAGCTTGTTAGTTGCAACAAAAACTCCTGCTGAGATTTCGATAGAAATTACTTGCCAAATCCCAATTTTAAATTAATCTTGTATATCAGAGCCTGACCCAGAAACATAATTAGATGCTGTCTTTCCTGTTCTACGTATATTTAATTTATTTATCCTTTCATTCTTTTTTAATAAACTGCTGCTCTATTTGTCCATGTAAATATAACTAATTAAATGCCTTTAAAACAAACCAAGTTCTCTTGGGTATCTAGTTTAGACACAACCATGGACTATGTAAATGCAGGTTTTAGAAGATTCAGGAAAAACAATTTGTCTACAGTTTATTCAAGAATAAACCCAGCTTGTGGCTGGCGCGCGCACACACACACACACACACACACACACACACACACACACAGCCCAAATAAAACCTAGATAGGCTGTGAGTTTCCTTTCTCTTCTCTATGTCTACCCTTCCTCAAAATTCCAGAATAATATTCCTTTTCATACAACAATTAGCATCTCCGTAAAACCTCTGTGCAGAACTGGCTTTGAATATTAAAGAAAAGATTTAAATACTCCAAGCAAAAGTACAACCATTCTATTATTAAAATTTAAATATCATTTTATAAATAAAATATCTCAATGTCCCTAATCCTGAAGAATATTCCAGCTTTTTTTAACCTGTTCCTCTGATGTCCCCATTTAGTGCTTTATCTATGTTATTTTCAGAAGTTAGTCTATTTAAAATAGCACTTTATGTTATGAATGCAAGAGAAAAACTTTGTAAAGAATTTGGAAAATGATATGGGCGCAGTGGCTCATGCCTGTAATCCCAACACTTTGGGACGTCGAGGTGGGCGGAGGTCAGGAGTTCCGGAACAGACTGACCAACATGGTGAAACCTCTTCTCTATGAAAATTACGAAAAATTAGCCAGACATGGTGGTACATGCCTGTAGTCCCAGCTATTCGAGACTGAGGTGGCAGGATCACTTGAGCCTGGGAGGCGGAGGTTGCAGTGAGCTGAGATCGCCCCGCTGCACTCTACCCTGGGTGAAACAGCCAGACCTTATCACAAAAAAAATAAAAAATAAAAAATAAAAAAATAAAAATAAATTGGAAAATGAAGACTATTGTCAAAGTGAAAATTAACATCGAAGGAAAACCTCACAGTCACATATACTGCTGTTAACATTACAAGTCAGAAAAACAACTTAAATCTGTATTTTTAATATATATTAATTATTGCGACTTACATATCTAAATCATCATAGAAAGTCAATAGATACAAATGTGATCTTGTTATCTAAGCAAGAATATAAGGAAATAATAGAACCAAAAAGAACCTTCAGCATTATTGTTCTTCATGAGATATCATATTGAACTGTATTAGTAGTTCACAGTTTACTGCATATTCTTTTTCTTTTAAGTGGGCAAGGTTAATTTTCAACTTAGTCTTGTTATCTTAAGTAGAGAAAGAGCCTTTTTAAGCTAAGTACATTATTTCCATACAGGGAAAGTTGCATACCGCAGGGGTGGGGGAGGGGCACGGAAATAAATGTTTTCTTGGCTATCACAGATGTGGATGTGATTGATTATTTTGTCACTTGGCCATAGAGGAATATGGGCTTAATCTTCTAATCCAATGCAATATCCCCAGCTCTCTGCAGCAAGGAAGTGACTGGCATGTCCTCACAGACTGCCCATGACACATGGGTTTATTCACTCATAAGCCCATTCCTTCTACAAATATGTGTTGACCTTTTTAACATGCAGTCCCGACTAAGAGAGGTAATGCCATGCAGTCCTGGCTAAAAGAGGTAATGACACATCCACACTGAAGAAGGAGATGAACATCAGAGACAGACATGCACACAGATAATTCCAACGGGGCAGGAAAATGCACGCATGAATTTAGGATCCTCTGCTGTTCCTGGCAGGAGAGTCTGGGGATAGAGGGGTGGCTGGTGAGGAAGTGGGTTAAGGCTTCTAAATATGCACAGAAGATCTGGGGCCAGGAATACATTTATGGGAGCAAAGAAAACAGGCTGCTCAGAGCAGAAGCATGGGTTGGAGGCTGAGGGCACAGAAGGGACATGAATAGCCCCAGAAAGACGACAAGAACAGGTACTCAACCTGGACACCTCCTCTTGCCTCCATACACCTGGAGAACAGACTCTAGCTGGGGAAAATATTCCATGCATACACTTGAAATATATTTGAGCCTCCACTTGAATAATACTACCACAATGAATTTGAAAGATGACCTTCAGATGATTTTCGGATTGGATCATTTACCGATGGGCTTCACCCAATGTATATGCACCTTGAAAAATTGGTTAGCAACAGAAAAGTTCAGTTTCTGCATTTGAAAGAACTGCCATAGCTGACCTATGGCTTCTTTTTTCTTTTTCTGAAATCGGAACACCTGAACAGGACCAAACTTCACTCTTAATGGAAATATGTATAAGATAGGAAGCTTATTTTATGGAGCCTTCAGCAAAGGGGCTTTCCAGAAAGCAGCATTCAAAAAGATATTTGTTGTATTATAAGCCCTGGCAGAAAAGGTTGGTAACAAAGTGTCATGCCTACTGAAGGTCATCCTTTTGTGATGTGGGAAGAAGCTTTTGGTGACCAGCAAGGCTTAGAAAGGAGAACATCTGGGGGCTGAGTACCTGAAAATTAGTTTCTTTAAAATCATCAGCAGAGTCATACTTTGAAAAATTTTGAAAAGACATCTGCCAGTTTGAAGACCCCAGCTCCAGGGCACATAACTACTAGACAGACAATTGTTGAATTACAGGGTGTAGTCCATTGACAGGCAAAAGGTTCCCAGTTCTACAATCCTCCCCGTGAATTTACTATCCCTCATACATAGAGAGTCTGTATTTTCACCCCTTGAATCTTGAGTGGCTTTATGACTGCATTTTTTTCAAAAGAAAAAATATAATGATGTGCTGTTTCCAAGACTGGGACTTAAATCCCCTGTACCTATTCTTAGTCTCTTGAAACTCTGCCACTGCCCTGTGAAAAATTCAGACTAGCAGGTTGCAGAACAAGAGATCTCATAGAGAAGAACCCATTGGCCCTAACCTAGGCAAAATTACCTCCAGCAACCCCCAATTACCTAAGAGAACTCACTCCAAATCAACAATGCATATACATGAATGAGCCCAGCCAAGACCAAAATAAATTTCCAGCTAACAAGATGCAGAGGCTCATAAGCAGTAATAAGCACTTATTGTCTTAAGGTATTGATTTTTAGAGTCCTTTGTTATGCAGCAGTAGCTAACTGATACATAGGGTAATACTAATTTTATCTTCAGTAGATACTGGCATATTTCTTTCCAAACAAGTTGTATTATGCTATACACCCACTAGCAGGTAAGAAAATTTCCTGGCCCTTACCCTGTTGCCAACACTTGACATTATCAGACAATATATTTGCCACTTTGATGAGTATAAAATATTAACAGTTTATATTTCAATTTGCATGTTCCTTAAAACTAGTACAGATGCATTTCTATATTCCCATTCTAAATTTCCATCTTGAATAGCACTCCGATTTTTGACTGGCTGAATGTCTGTTATTGATTTGTAGGAAATCTTTATATTCATGGATGCTGGCCTCTTTTTGAGCATGTAAAAGCAAACATTTAACAGTGCATAGCAGTGCTGCGTATGGTTCTAAGGGCTTTATGCATATTGAATATGCATTTTGTTTGTTTTTTAGAGACAAAGTCTTGCTCTGTCACACAGGCTGGAGTGCAGTCACACAACTGTAGCTTACTGCAGCCTCCAACTCAAGGGCTCTAGTCATTCTTCCACCTCAGCCTCCTGAGTAGCTGGGACTACAGGTGTGCACCACCACACCTGGTTAATTTTTTTCTATTTCTTGTAGAGATAAAGTCTCACTATGTTGTCCAGGCTAGTCTTGAACTCTTGGCCTCAAGCAAGTCTCCCACCTCAGCCTCCCAAAGTGCTGTATTACAGGTGTGAGCCACTATGTCCAGCTCCGAATATGCATTTTTCATAAATACCTTATGAAATGTGTAACTAATATCATTTTATAGCTGAGGAAAATTAGGTATACAGATATTAAATAATTTGCCCAAGTTTACACAGTTGAGCATTGGTGATATCTAGTCTGTTGTCTTTAACCATTTTATTGATTTTTAATTATCTAAAGTAACACTTTAAAATGCATATGTATTATAATTTATCACTATTTTCTCTATAATTTCTGCTTTTTTTTAAAAAAGGATTACTTAATCCAGAAACGTAAAGACCTTTTATTTGCTTACATATTCTGCTAACAGTTTTAAGGTTTTATTTCACATCTGGGTCATAACTCACCTGGAATTTATTTATCTGGATGCTAGAGCACAAAGATTATTTTAATTATTTCCTTAGCGAACAGTTCCATTTTCAGCTACACAGGTATTACAGCTCTTTACTTACATGCCAAGTTTTATATCTTCTAGATTCTGTTTCTGTCTACCTTCTTCTGTTCTATTTTTCTATATACCTAGCCTGTCTTATTTTATCTGGTTTACAGATAGATGATAGACAGATATAATTGCTTAATTGAGATATAATTAATATACCATACACATCACCGTGTCAAAGTATGCAATCCAATGGTTTTTAATATATTCATGGATCTGTGCAATAATCGACAATATCTAATGGCAGAACATTTTCATGATCCCCCCCAAAAAATATGGTACCATTTAGTGGTCACTCTCAGCCCCTGGAAACTACCCATTCATTTGTGTCTTTCCGGATTTGCTTATTTGGACATTCCGGATGTGGGGGGGTGACACACTGTCCTTATTCTTAGCTTTCATTATAAGAGGACTTGAACACACCTACATGCAACCCTGACAAGCTTCCAAGAAGAGTCTATGCTAGCCTGTCAGAGGATGATATTCCACATGGAGCACTGTCAAGCACCCTGTTAATATAGTGCTTGGCCAATGAGCACCCAACAGACCTGGAAGCTGACTCTAGACTGAAGAGCCTCCCAGCTGAGCACAGCCCAGATGTCCAGCCAAGAATCATAACCTAAATAGAGGCTGCTTGAGATGCTTAGCTAAATAAAGGTTGTTTGAGATGCTTGGCTTTGAGATGGTTCCTTATGTAGCAAAAGCTAACTGATACACTACCAGGAACATGGCTTAACTCATTTCATCATCAGGTTTCCTTTAGAACTTTTGGGGATTCTGCTGTTTCCCCCATCTGCAAAGCCCATAGGCTCCTGGAAGATTCATTTTTACTGATCAGCTTAAATTCCATTTCCTCAGAAAGGCATTCCCTGTTCATCCCAACCTTCCATTCATAAATGAACTTGGGTTCCTCAATTATACACTGTAGTTGGCATTTTTCTTCACAAAATGAATTGTAATGTGTAATATGATACCTTGTTAAATAAGGTCTCCCTGTTAGACTGTTAGCAACAAGAAAAAGGTGTTACCTGTGATTTTTCAACACCATATTCCTTAATTTGCAATGACTACCAAAATATTCAGCACATACAATATAAGTTACATGGTAAATATCTTTTGGATGAATCATATATTTTTGGCTGCAAGCCCACCTCTATTATAAGAGTCACAGTCATAACAGCTATGACAACCAGTGATGAATACAGTCTTTATGTAACAAGTGTAACTAATTCTCCTCTCAAGCAGGGAAATGCAATGTTGCATCTTCTTATTTAACTTTGAGAGTAGATATTAAATTATAGTTCAAGACGTGGCAATAACATGATTTTGGTTAGCATACAGTATATAAGAATTCTGCCATTTGTCATTTCAAAAAACAGGAAGAAATGCTTTTGTGATGCCAGTAAAAGCAAGGTCTAATTCTAATTTTCTACTAGCTCAAAAATGCTTCATTGTAATAATGGAAATAGGATTTTCTGTATTTTTCTTGTTTTTCTCTTAGTAGCTTTGGAAGACAGATTGAGAGAAAAAGGTGAATAGTAATTTTCCTTTGTTGTTTTGCTGGATTTAGCAATAATTGATTTCACACTTTTTCAGGTAGGAATCAAAATAAATCTAAAGATCTTATGGGTCTCTGACATATTCCTGTGCTTACTATTAGAGTCCTAGAGCATTGTCTAACTTTCCATAAGCATTTTTTGTTACAAATTTTACTACTGAAATGTTTCTGTCCTCAGAAATGAAATACAAATCCTATTATATTTACATGAGCCTTTCCCATTTTTTTTAGAATTTTCAGCTGATAGACAATATTATCTTGAAGAATCTATGAGCTTGAGATTAAATCACAGTGTGTTTAAAAATAGGTACTAAATAATGTACTTTGCTAGGTATTTTTAAATGTATGTTTATTAAGAAAAGTCATGTTGAAAAGAAAATTGACTTTCATTTGTCCTAAGATGCTTGTTGAAATGTTGTATTAAAAACCTAACATACCCATAGAGGTTATATATAGTATACACTATATATATATATATATATATATATATATATACACACACACACACACACACACACACGTACACATATCTATACATATAACTCTTTGAAATGTTGTACTAGAAACCTAGTAATGCCTGGAGCAGTGGCTCATGCCTGTAATCCTGGCACTTTGGGAGGCCAGGGCAGGCAGATCACCTGAGGCCAGGAGTTCAAGACAAGTCTGGCCAACATGGTGAAATCCCATCTTTACTAAAAATACAAAAAATAGCCAGACACGGTGTCACATGCCTGTAATCACAGCTACTTGGGAGACTGAGGCACAAGAATCACTAGAATCCAGGAGGCGGAGGCCACAGTGAGCCAAGATCACGCCACTGCACTCCAGCCTGGACGACAGAGTGAGATTCCATCTCAAAAAACAACAACAATAAAACAAACAAACAAAACCTAATAACCTCTACGCACACACACACACACACACGTATATATATATTAACCTCTACAGGTATATATATACCTGTCAGAAGTTATTAGGTTTTTAATACAATATTTCAAGAGGTAACTTAGGGCAAATAAAAGTCAATTTTATTTTCAATGTGACTTTTCTTAATAAATATTCATAAAAAATACCTAACAAAACAAAATATGTGTGTACATATACACATACACACACGTGTATTTGTATGTATTTACTATATATGTAATACATATTTTCTTATATATGTACACATATTATACATACATATATTTTTTCCTTGCTATAAGATTGTGGAAAAGTTTGCGTTCTGTTGCATCATACTTTTCTCTGTAGTCAGGACACAGCAGCTGATTAACAGGTGGAATTTCTGTCACAGGACTTTTTGGTGGTGTGGGACAAGGATTCTGAAGGGCTGGCACCTTTGGTGAATTCTCCTTTTGCTGTCTATGTAGGAAATAAACCGTCTACATCTAAAAGCAGCCCAACTATTGTTCCTAGTCAAATCATTCACAACTCACCCTTAGCTTTTCCTGTGTGTGTAACTGACATGGTAAATGGTTCTATTCATTCCAGAAAAACAAAATTAGTCTAGATTTATACAAAATCATCCCGCTCTTCAATTTCTGAGTATGCTGTAATAGAGGCTATAAAGGCAATTGATTTCAACTAAGAGCCCTAAAATATATATTTTAAGAAGCATAAGGTCACTCAAGTATTTGGAAGATAGGGTAATTATTACTGCCCACGAAGGCTTTTGCTACTCTTTTGAACTCAGCCGATTCACCGTAATGAAGAGGTTCTTTATTCTGTTCATTTAAACACTAATGGAGGCTGGGCACAGTGGCTCATGCCTGTAATTCCAGCACTGTGAGAGGCCAAGGCAAAAGGACTGCTTGAATGCTGAAGTTTGAGACCAGTCTAGGAACACAGTGAGACCCTGTTTCTATTAAAAATAAATAAATAAATAACAAAATCACACAGGTGTGTGCCTGTAGTCCCAGCTGCTCAGGAGGCTGAGGTGGGAGGACTACTTGAGTCCAGAGATTCCAGGCTGCAGTGAGCTATAATTGTGGCACTGCACTCCAGTTTGGGTGAGTGAGACCTTGTCAACATAAGCATAACTTAAGCATATGTCACTCATCTCTCTTTCAGTGTGACTGTGTTCACTCATTTTGTGTAGTGAGCTGTATTATTGGTTCAAAATAGTTCCTGTCCTTTCCTGGAGAGGTATTATTCTTTTCCCACCTTCTAATATCAGTCTACCTAAGTAACAAGCAAGTCCACCCACAACCGACATGAACTTCAGAAAAAAGAAATAAGCCTTTGTTGTTACAAACTGCTAAAATTGTGGAGGTTTTTTTATGGAATATTTTTAGAGTTGCAGAACTATACTATGTGATACTGTAATGGTGGATTTATGTTATTACAGATTTGTCCGAACCCACAGAGTGTACACCACCACCAAGACTGTACCCTACTGTAAACTACAGACTTTGGGTGATGAAGATGTCAGTGTAAGTTCATGGATTGTAACAAACACACCCTTCTGGTGGGTGATGTGGAAAATAGGGAAGACCGTCCATGTATGGGGGCAGGGGATATATGAGAACTCTCTGTACGTTGCCCTCAATTTTGTTGTGAACCTAAAACTGCGCTAATAAATAAAGTCTTAAAAAAGACACACAATGTAGAATAAAAGACAACCACAGTCCTCTCAGGAACACTCTAAAGGAACACTTAGATAATCATTTGTGATTTTTCATGGAGTAAAATAAGATGCAGTTTCTTTATTACAGAGACATAAGAAAAGAACAGTTTGAGATAAAAAGGATGCGTTGGCAAAGCATACTACAATAAAATATAAAGTGTATTGAAAGAATTAAAATCCAGACCACTCATAAGGAAAAATACAGAAACAGAGATGTACCTTAGATCTGAGTAAAGGGAAGCAACCAGTGATATACAAAAGACACTGCAAAAAGTGATTGTTTCAGGAGATACTATGTGAACACTGCATCTATTGAAAATCACTGTATTTGCAAATCTTGGTCTTGAGGTAAAGATAATTTACAGGAGAATAACCATAAGGAGGTGAGACTGTCAATAGAAAAATCTATATGATCAAGTTCTGGGCATTCACTCAGGTATAAACACCTTTAGCACTCCCAAGCACAGAAAATCCTAACAGTTCTTCATCCAAAACGCAGTTCAAAGGCCAAGAACACTAAAATGTGAAAGTTACTTGAAAAGAATCTTAACACGTTCTGATTGTTCCTCCAATGATCATTATAATAAATAGTGTAAAATATTAAATTAAAAAAAACTATGCAGTGACCTAATAAGGAATTAGGTTGACTCTACAAATATAGTAAGATGGTTCAATGGGAAGAAGTAGGGTGTTCTGCTTTGTCTCGTTCACAGTTGAAGGAAAAAAGTCAGGTGATAGCTGAAGGAAAGATCAAAGGAGAAAAAAGCTATTTGAAAGATGGCAAATAGCATCTGGTACTATTAATGTATTTAATTTAAAAAGTAGAGTACATGGAATATTTATTTTGGCAGGAAATCCTTTCTAATCTTATCAACAAATAGGAGAAGAAATGTTGCACTAAGTGAATTTTCACTAAAAGTATAAACAGGGCAATGATGTTGTCACCATCACATTTCAAGATACTTCTACAGACTCAAAGCCTGTATGTTTTTATTAAAAAGTATTGAGAACTGAAAATATCAGAAAGGAGACAAAATAAAGTCACTCCTGCGTATGACTATCCAACAAGAGAGAGAATTTAGAGAATCAGCTAAATAATTTAGAATGAATCACTTAATATTTAGAATTGTATAAAATTAACACAAAATGATTTTTCATATATATGCACATAAATATATTTGAAAAATTTGCATTCATGATAAATGTTCTAGCAATAACTCTGAGAAGTGTACAGCACATGTTACATAAAATATATAAAATAACGAGAAACATAAAAGAACGCTTACATATTTAAAAACACTCACTGATCCAGGTATAAATCAAGTGTGTAATAGTATCGATACTGCTTCAAAATAATTTATTACTTTAGAATTCCCAATAAGATCTTTGGTAACAGAACAAAATCATTATAATATTGATGATTTAAATAAAACATGAATGTTAAGTTGAATAAAACAAATAAACAAGTACAGATAATTATAGCTGGAACAAAGGAAGCTTTTTCCCATCATTACATTATTTATCCCACTAGTAATAATTTGAGTACGATAGTCATTCTTTTTAAAAAGTACCATTAGCTAAAAATTTGAAAAACGAGGGAGGTATAACAATCTCAACTTAAAACAAAATAAATATGGATTAATAATGTATGCTTAAAACAATGAGCATGTTTGTTGAAATGTATATAATGCTGAGGTTGATATTGTGAACCAATGTATATTTATTAATAAAGAAGGCATTTATTAATGAAGATGATGGCATTTTTGCTGCATATATATGCACATAGACGATTATATGGTCAGCTTTTACAATGGTATTCTTTAAATGTGGTCATGAGTATGTACAAAAACACAAATACACATATATGCACACACACGTTTATCACATTAATGTTATATATATACTATATATACACATAAGCACATATATACACCCACTGTTACAACCATTTATATATATTATAAACACATATATATACAAGTGTGTATACATACATATATAGTAGATATAGAACCAAATTGTCTATAAAATATATACATAATATATTCATAATATACATTATATACTAATGCTTACATTATATATAAATATATAATTATACATACATTATTTCAATAAATAATAGAATCATTTAGGATACATACGCATATATGTATACTTTTGTGTACACATATATACATATACATTTTTAATAAAAATGACATCACTCAGGAAATATATATATAAATCAGAAAAGAGAGGTCACTTAAGGTAGTCAATAAAGTAAGTGACATCGTGACAGTGAACCAGTAGTGGTCTTAGCAAGTGTGGGAAAGAGAGGGAACCAACTGGTAAAGACAACATGAAGGCTGAGGCAGCGGATCACTTGAGCCCAGGAGTTCGAGATCAGCCTGGGCAACATGGCAAAACCCAGTCTCTACTAACAACACAAAAATTAGCTGGCCGTGGGGTGTGCACCTGTAGTCCCAGCTACTTGGGGGCGCTGAGGCGGGAGGATCACCTGAGCCTGGGGCCAAGGCTGCAGCAAGCTACGATCATGCTACTGTGCTCCAATCTGGGTGACAGAGCAAGGCCTTGTCTCAAAAACAAAACAAAATTTTTAAAAAGAGATGGATGATGGAGCAGGAAGATGGAAATATCTGAAAGGAATCAGACGCAATTGAAAAATATCTTTGTCACTTTAACAGCCTTGCAGAGGCTGTTATTTCCAGAATAATTCACAAAAAGAGCTAGACGTGGAGACGTAAAATTGGTAAAGTAAAGACATAAAATTGGTAAAGTGAAGTAAAGAAAAACAAACAAAATGTCCAGGATCGAGGGAGAAAAACAAAAGGTGTCTCTCCAATAGAGGACACCTTTGGAGGTATGTGTGCAGATTATCTGCCCACTCCATCTAAAATGAGGTAGGTGGTCCCTGTGTCTAAGGTGGTGAGGACGTGCACCACTCTACCCAACGTGGGCCCTCCATACTCCTGGCTGGGATCTGAGTGCGGGTGACTCAGATGTAGGCCTCTTGGGTGGCTCCTTTTCTCAAAGAAGCCAAACATGCTCAAAGCGGCATGCAGGTGAAGGCCGAGCTGAGAAAGCCTGGGACCCTGGAAGGAAAAACAGCCTGGTGGTGGGTTCTGTTCTTGGTTCGTGGTCCCATGAAATTCCCACTGTGCCCTGTCCTGTGCTTCCACCAGCTGCCACTGCTCTCAAGCTCTCTGTGCTCTGTTGGTTTGTTTGTGATCCACTCTGTGAAATGTCTTTATGACCACACTACAAACACGCACAATTTCACTCACCTTAGAACTCTCCAACACGAGACGCAGTTGATAATGGAACAAGATCGACCATGTTTTGGTAGAAAACCTTTCCCAATCTCTCCTTTGAAAAGGTATTTTTAGAGATTAGCAAGCTAAGAAAGTCTATCTAACTTAGGCATAGAGTAAAAATCACAGGATAATTCACTCTAAGAAATCAAGCTCAGGGCAACTCCAATAAGCTCAAGAATGAAGTCAGGATTCAAGTTAAGAATGGGGAAGGTATGGCCTGGAAGCACTGATGATTCTAGACTGAAGAATCATCACTTCAAAGATGTTATTAAAGAATATGAGTTTTCTAATAATCGCCATTCTAACTCGTGTGAGATGGTTTCTCAATGTGGTTATAAAGATATATGCAAGTGTGTGTTCACTGCAGCGCTATTCACAATAGCAAAGACATGGAATCAACCCAAATGCCCATCAATGATTGAATGGATAAAGAAAATGTGGTACACATACACCATGGAATACTACGCAGCCATAAAACAGAACAAGATCATGTCCTTTGCAGAGACATGCATGGAGTTGGAAGCCATTATCCTCAGCAAACTAATGCAGGAACAGAAAACCAAACACCACATGTTTTCACTTATAAGTGGGAGCTGAACAATTGGAACACATGGACACAGGGAGGGAAACAACACACACTGGGGTCTGTCAGGGAGGGCGGGGAGAAGGGAGAGCATTAGCATAAAAAGCTAATGGATGTGGGGCTTAATACCTAGGTGATGGATTGGTAGGGGCAGCAAACCCCCATGGCACACGTTTACCTATGCAACACACCTGCATGTCCTGCACATGGATCCCAGAACTTGAAATAAAATAAAATTTTAAAAAAGAATAACAGTATGCCAAATGAACATTATTTTCGCACATAGATATTTGTAAAATATTAAACCATGTACAGAAGTTGTGAGTGATATTTCAAAAATTCAGATGATAACAGGAGGATGTAAAGTGAAAGGCTGGCAGAATCTGCCACCCCAGAAATGCTATGTTGCTGTATGGTTATTTAAGCTCCAGGCCAGGAAAAGGAAAAGGAAAAGGAAAAGGAAAAGGAAAAGGAGAGGGGAGGGGAG
>NW_026652282.1:3083383-3103178 GCF_009828535.3 Hylobates moloch
AAATAACAGTAGCTCAATGAATATAAATGGCATCAGAAAAATACAAGTAACTGAAGAAATTACAGGGGTTTATGTCCGCTCTTTCTTCGTTCAGAGAATGTTATTCTGTGGGCATTACTGAAAAGGGAGCTTTTGTTAATGGCTGATCTTAGAAACCAGACTTCTTCTACATTGTGGTTCTACTAACTCCAACGTGAGACATCTAAGAACGAGCTGGGGATTTTTCCCATTGCAGCCAGCAAGGAACAGAAAAGAGCATGAAGGTTTGCATGTCGTAAGTAGCACACAGCACACAGCCGCCCCACCCAACCCCACTGGTGAGAACTGGGCTCCACAAAGACCTCTGGCACATGGAAGGCTTGGAAGTGCATGTAGCCTTGTGTGCCTGGGATGAAGACATGGGTTTGCTGAGCCAGCGTCTGATCTGCAAGGTGCTTCATCATTTCTTCACCATGTGACCTCTGCAAGTGACTTAACCTGTCTGGACCTCAGAATGCTCTTCCACATATGAGACCTGCATGAGAGTAACTGTCAGGTCACATCTGGCTCCGGATCTCATAATTCTTTCTGTCTTCACTTTCATCCAGGCCCTTTACAGTCAACCAAGGACCATGGAGAGTTCCTTTGGCTGATTTTTGTTTCTCATAATCTGACTGTCTTCAGTAACTGTATGAGGATTCTTCAGAGAAATACAATCAACAGGATAAGCTTATCCTATTGATAGATATGTCTATTTATCTATAAATTAAATATAAATAATATAGATATAAGTAGATGGATACATATATAGGTGGATACAGAAATAGATATAGATACAGAGAGAGGAGATTTATCATGGAAATTGGCTCATGCTACGGCAAGATACGGAGACCGAGCAAAGCTCATTGTGTAATTTAATCCAAGATTGAAGTCCAGAAAACCGTAAGAGCTGATGGTGTAAATCCTGAAGCCCCAAAACCTGGGAAACAGGGCCTTGATTTTGCAGGGCAGGAAAAGGTGAATGTCTCAGCTCAAGAAGAAAGAGAATGCACCCTTCCTCTCTCTGCCTTTTTGTTCTCATTAGGCCATCAAGGGATTTGACAGTGCCAGCCCACATTGTTGAGTGATCTTCTTTACTCAGTCCACTGATTCAAATGCTAATCTCTTCTGGAAACACTCTGGCAGACATACTCAGAAAAAATGTTTTATCAGCTGTCTGGGCATCCCTTAGGCCAGTCAAGTTGACACATACAATTAATCATCAGAGTAGAGTTTCTAGTAATGCTTTTGGTTCTTCTAACTATTTTTGAGGGCACAAAGAGCGAGCAAGACCACTCTTTGGAAACTAGCCACAGCCAACCATGCCAGCCAATTCTAAAGGCATCATGCAGGGAGAGTGAGCCCTACAGTTCCCAGGTGTTGGGTCCCCATCCCACTACTGGAGGCCACCAACAAAGCAGGTGATGGAAGGTGGATTCAGGGGCATCAACTGGAGTGACATTTGACTGGGACCAAGTCAGTTGAGGATGCATCATGTAGATTTGTAGTAACTAAAACACGGCTACATATGTAAGGTGAGGGAAGCATCTTCTTTCTACCCAAATTCTCTCTTGTCCTTCTGCAAAAAGCAGAGCTACTTGAACCACATGAGGCCCAGTTTGTCACCTCATTCTGACATAATTTTTTCTGGTTTATTATTACAAAATTTTAATGAGAAGAAGGCCTCTAAGACAAATGCCCTAAGAGGAACATGGAACATTCATCTTTATTATTCTTTTGGCTCCATTTGACCAAATTCCCTTTGTCTACTTAGCATATTCTTATGGTTTCTTGGATGCAAGTATTCTGTTTTTTTCTCTCTCTCTTCTTTGATTTTTGTCTGTTTTTTTTTCCAACCTATACAACTGCCACTGAATATAGTGATGCATTAAGCATAATAAATCTATAATTAACTGATACCATTTCCTCTTCCAAAATTAATCTTCCACTTTTTACATCTATTTCCAAATTTCTTGTTCCTGTCTGCATGACAAAATGCATCTCTACCTTTTCCAACATATTTCTGAATTAGCACTAGGCAGCATGCCTTCTTTAAGGCAAATAGACAAATTTAAAATTATATATTAGATGTATGTTCTCTTCCTTTGTGTAAACCACCTGAGTTGAACCTGCTTTAATTCTTCTCTGCTTTGCATCACTTCCCTGCTATTCCTCCGTATCAATAATTAACCTGTTGACCTGTCACTCAAGACTGTAGGAAATCTTGCTAACACATTTGTGTCTGCTTTTATCACCTTTCACCTCTCAATGCACACACTCTGCTGAACTGAGACTGTGTTCTATTCTCACAGACAGACAATTTTCACATAACTCTGTGTTAATATTGCGGGGTTTTTGTTTTCGTTTTTTTGAGACGGAATCTTGCTCTGTCGCTCAGGCTGCAGTGTAAAGATGTGGTCTCGGCTCACTGAAACCTCTGCCTCCTGGTGCAAGCAATTATCTTGCCTCAGCCTCCCGAGTAGTTGGGATTGCAGGTGAGCACCACACACCTGGCTAACTTTTTGTATTTTAGTAGAGACAGGGTTTCACCATGTTGGCCAGGTTGGTCTCAAACTCCTGGCCTCAAGTGATCTTCCTTCCTTGGCCCCCCAAAGTGCTGGGGTTACAGGTGTGAGCCACCGCGCCCAGTCCAACTCTAGGTTGATATTTTCACCGACACAATGACCTCCCCATTTCATTCTGTCCCCTCAGGTGCTACACAACTCTCAGGTCCAAGTAACAACTTTAACAACTGAGCTTCATCCATTACTTTAGGGTGGGCTGTTTATTTTTTCAGTAAGTGTAAAGTTGGTTGGATTGTCTATTCTTAACATTGTAGCTATAGTTCAATACAAGAAATCTTATACCCCCAGTCGGAACTACCCTTCTAGAAAATCCATATGTACACTGGCTTCAGGAAGCTCAATAACCATTGAAAGTCACATAGAAGGTCAATCGTCTGCAATTCTAGAGAACTCCAGTAGAGATACACAAGACTTGCACTAGTCAAGGCAATAGTGAATTAATTGTGGTCTTACATGTTCTGTGTCCTGAATCAAAGACATCAAAACCTGCTGAGATAGTCACCAAGTTCCTTGTTACCGAGGGGGTCACATAAGTAAAAAGGCTCAGGTCACAAGATCAAGACACATTATTGCAAAAAAAACCACACAACTAGACTTGAAGAAAATGTACATGTAACACCATCACTGTAGACTTCAAATGCCCAAAGTTGTTTTTAGTTTTTGAGATGGAGTCTTGCTCTGTTGCCCAGGCTGGAGTGCAGTGGTGCAATCTCAGCTCCCTGCAATCTCTGCCTCCCAGGTTCAAGCGATTCTCCTGCCTCAGCCTCCCAAGTAGCTGGAACTACAGGCACGCACCATCACGCCTGGCTAATTTTTGTATTTTTAGTAGAAACGGAGTTTCGCCATGTTAGCCAGGCTGGTCTTGAACTCCCTGACCTCAGGTGATCTGCTAGCCTTGGCCTCCCAAAGTGCTGGGATTACAGGCATGAGCCACCATACCCAGCCCCAAAGTTGATTTTAAACTGTAATACAGAACATAGTAAATTTGGAATAAGTAAGTTCTTGCCACAATACGTCTACCCTGAGATGATATAAACTAATCACCATGGTTAGCAAAAGCTACAGTTAGGAAAGTCCCTTTGAAAATTGATGGAATATAAGCGTTTAGAGGGACAGAACTACATAAATAACTACACATGATACTTTAAAGTTTATTTTTAGTTTTTATTTTTGTTTGTGACACAAAGGATAAGTGTTTGAGGGGATGGAGACTCAATTTTCCATGATGTGCTTATGACGCATTGCATGCCTGTATATAGGATACCTTCTACTGAGATTACGTGCCCTTCAAAATTTTCATGCATATATTTATTAAATCAATGGAAGGTATTTTATATAATGAGCATAGTAAATGATTGATAAGCTTGTATTGACTAGAAAATTATCAGGCAGATATAATAAAGTAGATTATTTTAACAAATATGGCCAATAATTTTTCTCAACAATTCTCAGTAATCAGACAAATGCCAGTAATTGGATTTACCTAAAAGTACTAACTTTGCTATTATTATTACTTGATTTACTTAGTATTAAGAACAGGATCCCGGGAAAATCATACATTTTTTCTACAAATAATTATTAAAACATAGTAAATGAATTGTTACCAATCCCCTCAAACAAAGTAGGGTTAATTAAAAAGTTAACATCCAGTTTTCTAACACTAATAAAAGAATGAATGAATCAAAATTTAAAGGATGAGACTTGTTCAATAATAGAGAATATGGTATTCTAAAAGTAAAGTAGAAAAATAAAATAAGTGGAAATAATTATGTTCTTGGGGCTACATTTTTGTACATTTTGAAGAGAAAATAAAATTACATTATCATTGTATAATATTAGTCAATTAACAATTCAGAATCCAAATAACAACAGTTTAGAAAGATTGATTAATACTACTACTGTCTATTTATAATTACTCTGTAACACTTTTTAAAAACAATCTAAAGCAGCTAAGCTTCTTGTAACTCCCTTGGGCAATCTAAAGACAGATTAATTTTTCAATTACAAATATAAACCATCTGTGCCAGAAAAAAGAGCCACTGTAGTTTATGCATGCTTCTTTATTTAGGGGTTTTAGTATTTCGATAATGCTAACATGTTTTTGCCGTGTCCAATTCAATTAAATCTTAAATGTTCTGAGATTATCTGTCTACTGAAATAAGACATGATGTCTTTAAATTATAAGATCAAAGATTCCCCGTAGTTTGTCAAATTGAGTATGGAAAAGAACATGCTATGCACCATTAACAACACTGAGCTAAACCTCAAAAGAGGTTAAATATGGTGAGATGGAAATTGAAAGGCTTAGTCTGGCTTTAGCATCTAATGGAGAGACAGCACAGCAAACACTCTCCGATACCAGCACCAATATAAAAGGGTTATTAATAGTAGCAATGAACAATGAATGTACACAGAGGTACCGATTAAGGAGTTCACACCGCTATGGTAGCCATGCAATAACCACTCAACTAAAACTTGGGGAAACCTGTGTCTATTCTGTGCTTCTAACCCCATGTGCCATCTTGCAACTCTGAAATGTCGCAGACCTATTTCTTTACACAACAAAGAAGGGAGGTGCTGTGGAAGTGGGGACCCCACCATGAGCCTCTTGCTGGGAGTCATGGCAATCACTTGTTTCTTCCTAAAGGAGTTTGTGCACAGGAGCAGTGAGGGATTTGCAAGAAGGGAAGCTGCATAGGGAAACAATAATAGGATCCTCATTGTCTTCTGTTCTCCGCCTTCCATACTCCTCTGTAACCGAAGAATCCGCATATCCTCAGAAGAGTAGCCTTCACATTTGTGAAGTGGAACTCAAGTGCCTGGTGAAGCTAAAATCCAAATGAAAATTGACAGCTCTCTTACACATATGTATGGCTGCACCTCTTGGAAACATGTGCTGCAGTTTGTCTTGGATCCTGAAATGTGCTTTTTCTGCCCTTGGCTCTTGGGTCACCCTTTTCTCTGCATTTCGCCCTCCTTCTCTGGAAAGTCTCACTTAGTTTCTTTTTCTTTTTCTCTTCTTCTTCTTTCTTCTTCTTCTTTTTTTGATGGAGCCTTGCTCTGTCACCCAGGCTGGAGTGCAGTGGTGTGATGTTGACTCACCGTAACCTCTGCCTTCCAGGTTCAGGCAATCCTCCCACCTCAGCCTCCCGAGTAGCTGGGATTACAAGCATGCACCACCACGCCTGGCTAATTTTTGTATTTTTAGTAGGGACGAGGTTTCACCGTGTTGCCCAGGCTGGTCTTAAACTCCCGACTTCAAGTGATCCACCTGCCTCGGCCTCCCAGAGTGCTGGGATTACAAGAGTGACTCACCCTGCCCAGCAGTCTTGCTTAGTTTCTTCATCTTCTGCTGTATCCTAAAATGTTGGTCTTCTTCCTTGTTCTGTAGCAGGCTCCTTTCACACTCTGCATACCTCCCCCACCCAAAGGAATTTCAAGTTCCACTGGTTCCAAAATGTCCCCATTTGTATTCCAAATCTTATTTCTGAATTCTGTGTCCACATATTCAGTCACCTGGAGATCTTCACTGTCCCTTTTGTAATCTGTTCCCTAATCCAATTTCTCTTTCACAACCAGCCTGAGAATCCTAAATTGCGGCTTATAAAAATCCAGGTTCTTGGAGCCTGGTCCTGTCCTAAGGAGAGAGAAAGGTTGGGGCAGAACTAGATCATTGGCTTTGTTAAAAGATACGACAGTATCTTTGGTACGTAAAACTTACATTGTCTCAGGAACTAACTGGCTTCTCTTTTTAAACTTCTGCCTTCCACATTCTTTACTTCACCACAATGAATCCCTCATCTATATAAATTCATAAAGATGGAAATGGTCTTCATTTTTTTTCCTGCAAACACCTCTCAAATCCTATAATTTTCTATATCAGTGACACTTTGTAGTCAAAGTTGGCAACATGTCTTGCCAATATAACTACAAAACTTTCTACCCAATTAATTGTGTACAGACTTGCTCCCTTCCAATTCTGTACACTGTTGCCAAGGATCTTACTAAATACATCTCATATTCCCCTACTGAAGTGTTTACTACGGTGTGCCATCAATAGGACAATCTCTAAACTGCTTCCATATAGACTCATGGGTTTATACAAGGTTGATAATCACTCTCCCCCTTGCAGTCTCTGCTCCAACCTAATTTCTAATTAACAGCCAGCCTTAGAATCCTAAATCGCTGCTTGTAAATTCCAGCTGCCTGGAGCCCCACCCTGCCCTAAGGAGAGACAATGGTTGGGGCAGAACTAGAACACTGGCTTTATAACAAGGTCACTGGAAAATTAATATGCATCTTGAAATTTGAGAGCTACTGCTCGGCATAACAAATGCCTTCACTGCACCTCATTGCCCTGGGCTTTAATGGTATTTGGTGTTCCTAGCTCTGGCTTCCCACAACGTATGTATTGACCAACTTCTATACATCCATTACTTTTTTGGGGTGGTCTTCCCTGACTCTAATTTAATGGAGTCTCTAAAGTGGCCACCTATACACTCAGGTTGCATTCTTGTAGTGTTTATTAAATTTCAGTGTTTTGTTTATCTCTGTGTGGCTTGACGATGGACTGCTTGTGGATAGTAGCTCATTTTCTTGGCCGGCGCTGTGCTGTATCTCACATACAGACAACAGGGCCTGGAAGACACTTAGCTTTTGGTGAAAGGCTTAATTGACAAGTTCAGGCTCTTAAAAGATGAGGTAATTCAACAATATGGGGCTGAATGAGGAGAAATCCGCATATGAGCAAGACAGGAAGAATCTCCCTGCATTGCCAGAAAATTGCATGTCTACGAATGCCTCCCAACCAGATAGCACAGAGTTTCAGACAGAGGTAAGGCATACAGTTCCATCAGGCTGGATGCTAATAGAGAAAAATGCCAGAAATGGAATAAGAGAGTGTCCAGAATGTATAAATGTGATACACTTGAGTTGTGCTGATTCTAGTTGACAGACAGAATTAGGGACTGAAAAAGCAGGTATGAACCATTTCAAATACACTACACTCATGAAAGCTGTTAGTAAGCCAGTTCTTTGTACGTCAGTGCTTCCTAACTCCACAGCAACCAAGAGGAATTTGAGCTTCCTACTCCTATATCCATCTCCATTAGAATAGTGTAAGCCATTCTTTAAACATTAAAACCAGGCACCCACATCCTTCTTGCTCATAAATGTTCTGTCTTAGCCCATGCCTAAAGCATGCCAATTTCATCAGTATTCACTTTAGAATGAGCCAGGTGAGGTCTATTCTTGCAGTTTCCCTGATAGAATTTCTGTGGAGTCCTTCTCAACATCTGTGACATCAGAATGGTGCTTTGGAATTCTCCTTTAGTTACTCTGAGTTGAACAGTCCTCAACTCTTGACCATCTGTGGCATCAACAGAACGTAGACCAAACTGAGCCCTGATGAACTGAATCCTGCTCTTCAACAGGCCTGGAGCTAACAGCCCTCTGACACGAACACAGATCTGGTCTTATACTGGAAGTGAATTTAAAAAATCTTCAACGATTTTCCTTCACTCTTTCTGATTTGTCGATTGCACAAGCTCAGCACTTTCTGCTTGCTATACGATTCTGTCTTAGTCCCTAAGGGTTATTCCATCTTTCGATTTATTGTATAAGCCATGATACATTCATCATTTTCTCACCCCTTGGATTTCATTACCTACTTTTACTTCCATTGCAACCAGAACCTACTTCAACTCTCATTTTCAACACTCTTGACATTATTTTCTGCTTCCCGGACATAAGCAAGTTAGTTTTGTTCTGTATCATCTCAAAGGAACTCTGAGACAGGGGTCTGAAACTCAAGTGTGGCCAGAGTCCCAGAAAGGAAAATTGATGTGAAAAGCAAGATGGGTGAGAAAAACCCACAACAGAACAAGCACAGAGATGAATACCCCACAATTGGGCAGCAAGGAGAGAACAGGAATGTTGAGCTCGTGGAAGTTGCCTACTGGTTTCTACGGCGATATGTCCTTTGGCATATGCTGTAATATTATTTCTAACAAAAATGTAGAAACGGAGCATGAAAATGAACTAAGAGTGTAAAAGGAAGCCAGACGAAACCCTTATCAAAGACCCAGAAATGCATGTACCAAACTAACTGTGAAATACAACCAAACCAAACCAAACCAAAACAAAGCAAAACTGTTTGAATTATAAAATTTGAGAGTCATGAAACAAGATGAAGAAATTGACTTTGCCGTGCCAAATATATACTTTGTTTTCTGTGGTGTTTAGGCAATTTTCACTAAGACATCTTTATTAAATTTCACCGGTCTCTCTGATGAACTTTTGGACATTACTACTTTTTGAGAGAAATTTTTGGATTTCTAAATTTCTTTATAAATATGTAGGGGCACCACAGTTTTGACGATTTCTATACTGGTGGTATAGATCTTTGTTTTAAGGATTATAATAGCAATTTTATCCATTCACTTAGTTAGGATTAAGTTCTGGGCAATTCGTTCTTAGCAACCAGTCTCAAAAGTGTGATTATACAAGAGGCAGCCAGGCGTGGTGGGGCTCACCTGTGGTCCCAGTCTTTGGGTGGCTAACATGGAAGGATCACTTGAGCCCAGGAGTTTGAGTCTAGCCTGGGCAACAAAGTGAGACCTCAACTCTTAAAAAAAAAAAGTATAAATTAAATATACAATGACATGAATAGGAGATTGACTATCAGAAGACTCCATTTGGCAGCCAGCGGTACCACTCCTTCATGGGTAACCTTGATAAAGACCACATGAAACACTTACTGAGTGGTTATTATACAAGGCTGTCTGCTAAACAGCCTCCTTTTATCAACCCATTTGATTATCTTATCCATCGGGGGGTGGCAAAACTGTATTTTCTATCTTCTCTCACTTAATGAAGAAACGAAGACTCAGATGAGTTAGCTGATTCACCCAGACAGAGTACTTGGTGCTGCTGGAATTAACTGTGAAGTCATGCTCTCAAATGCACTCATAAGCCACCTAACATTTTTTAGCTTATTCCCTCATCTTCTCTGTTAAACAAAAATCCACCTTCTTTCACAACATTTTTGGGATCAATTAATACTTACTAAAGTGGGCTAAACCTCAAACCACTCTGAGAGTAGGAAGCATTATATTTGTTATTTTAAATTTACAGGCAAAGTTTCCACCTGCACTGGAAAACACAGTCTTACCAAAGAGCCAGGACAAGACTTCTTTTCAGGGCCCTCTTCCTGGTTGATAATCCCACCCAGCAAAACCAAACGCAATGCTGACAAAACTTGACATCTGAACCGAGAGAATTTGGGGTACGTGCATACTCCCATTAATTAGAGCTGCTTGATGTAGAGTGATGTTTCCAAAAGCGTTCTATTGGAACAATAGTTTCTCAAAATCATTTGAATTCAAAGGATCTATGGCAAAAAAAAAAAAAAAAAAAGCTCAGAAAACATAGCATATAATAATTGTTTCAGCTGGGTTTGGTGGCTCACACTTGTAATTCCAGGACTTTGGGAGCCAGAGGCAGGCAGAATATTTGAGATCAGGAGTTCAAATCCAGCCTGGCCAACACGCTGAAACCCTGTCTCTACTAAAAATACAAAAATTAGCTGGGCGTGGTGGTGTGCACCTGTAATATCAGCTACTCAGGAGACTGAGGCAAGAGAATTGCTTGAACCTGGGAGGCGGAGGTTGCAGTGAGCTGAGATCACACCACTGCATGCCAGCCTGGGTGACAGAGCAAGACTATGTCTCAAAAAAAAAAAAAAAAAAAAAATCCTTGTAGATTCATAACACACATAGCACACAAATAACACACAAGATTATGCAAAGTGTTAAGGTTGTTGAAAACATAGGTGTTTATATATATATTTTTGATTTACACAACAGACATTTGTTTCTCTCATTTCTCACAGTTCTAGAGGTTAGAATTTCAAGATCAAGTTATTAGTAGGGTTGGTTTCTCCTGAGGCCTCTCTCCTTGGCTTGTAGATGCCATCTCCTCCCTGTGTCCTCATGTGGCTGACCCTCTGTGTGTGTCTGTGTCCCAATCTCCTCTTACTATAAAAACACCAGTCACGTTGGATTAGAGTCCACCCCATGACATCATTTTACCATAATTACCTCATTAAATGCCCTGTCTTCAAATGCATTCTGAGGTACTGCGGATTTTGACTTCAGCATACGAATTTGTCAGGGGCCCAGTTGAGCCCATAACACATCCCCATTAACATTCTATAGGAATAATACTCCTAAGACAATGGCTTTGAGATGCTGATCTTGAGGACTATCAAGACATCCCACAGTTACTCTAAAAGTGATCTGCAGAGATTTGAATGACCCATAACTATCTGACCATGTAAAGCCATCAGTTTCTCTTAGAGGTAATTGCCAAAAAAAATTAATAGGCTCTAATAACCCTCCCTCATCAAGTTTGTGGTATTCTTCTCTAAAAAAGTTATTTCTGAAAAAATAAGCCCTTCAAGATGATCCTAAATGTTCTTTAACAATAGAATCTACCACCCAAATATTCACAACAATGCCAGTATTTTGTTTGGTATTCTATGATCTTCAGCATATACTTGGTTCATTTAGTCAAACCTTGTGATTATAACTCAAAGGCTCTCTGAGTCCTGGGTTCCCTGGAACTATCAGAGACAGAGACAGAGAGCGAGAGCGAGAGACAGAGAGAGAGAGGGAGGGAAGATGCCCTGAGTTATGCTCTATGATTAAAGCAATTATTGGATTAACTATAAATCCAACTGGATAAACTCTGAAAGAGAAAAATCCTTTTTACTTCCCTTTGCCTCTAATGAATCTGCATATCTTTTATTATTTTTTTCCTTGAACTCATATTTATCTGCCAAGAATAATGCTGAGAACTGGCCACGCTTGCAGTCGTTGAATGGAAACACCCCCTTCTGAAAATCCACGAGACTGATTCTCCACAAAAGCCTTCTGTGTGAAATAACAGCCAGTCAATCAGAAATTATTGGTGAAAATAAAAGTTGGTCATATGACTTGACTAGGCTACTTACTGGTGGGCTAGTGTCCTGTGTGAATTAGTAGGTGGTGGCATAGTTGGGAAACACAGCAGTTTCCCTTACCAGAAATTGTAAGAAGTTTTTTGAGAAGAAGAACCTTTTCTATTTACAAGTGGGATGAGAGCAAGTTGAAAAATGTCAACTTGTTTCTGCATTCGTGAGATTCATAAGAACCAACATAGAAGAGTCAGGGGATGGACAATAAGAGCTTGCATTCATTCACCTTAAGCAACCATGGGCATAGCTAAGTGTTGTCTGCCTCACTCGAGTGGGTTATTAAGAACCCAGCAAAATAGCAAAGTGATCCAAAGAGGTCAAAGGACCCAGCATTATCCCTTAATCACCTACCTTCTTAATTGCTCTAAAAGAGTACTCTTGGCCGGGCACGGTGGCTCACATCTGTAATCCCAGCACTTTGGGAGGCCAAGGTGGGCAGATCACGAGGTCAAGAGATCAAGACCATCCTGGCCCACATGGTGAAACCCTGTCTCTACTAAAAATACAAAAATTAGCTGGCTGTGGTGGCACACACCTGTAGTCCCAGCTACTCAGGAGACTGAGGCAGGAGAATCGCTTGAACCCTGGAGGCAGAGGTTGCAGTGAGCTGAGATCGTGCCACTGCACTCCAGCCTGGCGACAGAGCGAGACGCCTTCTCCCACAGCCAGCTAATTTTTGTATTACTAGTACTCTTTCCACAAGAATCTAAATTTTTACAACAGTTTCCTCTTGGTTTCCCAAAGAACAAGCTCATTACCTTAGTGGTTTAGTGAAAAATCCAGACTACTTTTATTTTAAATGTTGCTTACTAGCACTATTCACAATAGCAAAGACATAGAACTCAAATGCCCATCAGTGATAAACTGGATAATGTGGTACATATACAGCATGGAATACTATGCAGCCATAAAAAGGAAGGAGATCATGTCCTTTGCAGAGAAATGGGTGAAGCTGGAAGACATCATCCTCAGCAAACTAACACAGGAACAGAAAACTAAACACTGCGTGTTCTCACTCATAAGCGGGAGCTGAACAATGAGAACACATGGACACAAGGAGGGAAACAACACACACTGGGGCCTGTAGGGAGGGTCGGGGAGAGAGAGCATTAGGGTAAATAGCTAATGCATGCCGGGCTTAATACTTAGGTGATGGGTTGATAGGTGCCGCAAACCACCATGGCACATGTTTACCTATGAAGCAAACCTGCACTTTCTGCACTTGTATCCTGGAACTTAAAATAATTTTTTTTAAATGTTGCTTACTGACACATTGATACAAGGAGCTGTATTTATGAATCTGTATTCCTGATTTCTCTATAAGTTGAAACGAGAAAACAAGCCTCAAAGCATTCCCACATCAGGAAAGCCAATTTATTTGTATGCAATATAATCACCTACCACGTGAAATGCCTGGAATTCAGCATTATACTTTTCTGGAGGACATAATGATGATTGTATAATACTACTGAAATTGTTGAATGTAGAATTCTCAAATCACTCAGTAAGTTTCTACTATTTAAGCATTCATTTGAATCCATTGAATATGTGTATCTTTTCTTTAGCACATTTGAGTTTATATGTAGGATTCATCGTGTGGAAAAATAGTTAAGCAAATAGTTTCTTGTTAATACCTGAAATAATAACTTCTTGCATGTCAACGGTTTGAAGCAGTGCAGAATATAGGAAAAAATGTACACTAACTTCAATGTTATAAACTGGAGACAGACAAACTGCACCAGGTATTCATTGTTCGAATCAAAGAAGGCAAATGTTGTAATAAGTAGAGTGCAATGTTGTGTATTGGAGATAGTGAAGACATTATCAGAATCTGTAGCCTCAGAAACGTCTTCTCAATCTTCTGTTGTCCAATTTATTCCTCTTGTCTATGCCATGAACTGAAGAGTCATGATAATTTATCCTCCTTCTTCTATGATTAGTAACTCTTCCTTTTAGCTTCAAAGTGCTCTCTCTTTCTCTTTGTTTCATACACATCCTTTATTTTATATTCTCATGCATTCATTCAGATACCCATCCACTCATCCATCTGTCCTGATTCCAATTATCCATCTGTTTACCTAAAATTTATTAAGCACCTTCTTTGAGCTAGGCATTTTATTAAGGACTGCATAGATAAAAAGAAAGTCATCCATTCAACAGCAGTGCCAATGTTGTAAGCAGCAGGAATTGTGCAGCAAAGCACAACAAAAAAAGCAAAATGAAAAACCAAATTCCTACATTTATGAGATTTACATTTGAGTGGGATGACTAGGGTGATGTTTTCGACCTCTCTGAGTTCAAAATCAACTTGAAACTGAGTTTAAAAAGTCTAGGCCGGGCGCGGTGGCTCACGCCTGTAATCCCAGCACTTTGAGAGGCCGAGGCGGGCAGATCACGAGGTCAGGAGATCCAGACCATCCTGGCTAACACGGTGAAACCCCCAAACTCCCCTCAAAAAAAAAAAATCTAAATCTTAATGTCTATCCTTCCTCTTACTTTTTTTTAAGATCTTGGTCTCACATTTTTTTATCAGCCATAGCTCAGTGTACACATGCCAGCTGGGCATATTAAGCAGAACCCCATGTTGTCATAATATATTTTCAAAATTTTGTATATATATATGTGTGTGTATATATATATACACGTATATACATATGTGTGTGTATATATATATACACGTATATACATACGTATATATATACGTGCATATATATACGTATATATACACGTATGTATATACGTATATATATACGTGTATATATGTATATATATACGTGTATATATATATGTATATATATACGTGTATATATATATATGTGTATATATATGTGTATATATATATATGTATATATATAGAAGAACCCTTTTAAGGGGTTCCTTTTATCAGGAATGCCCTAGAGATACCAACATCTCATTTCTACTAATGTATGATACAAATTACTATTTCAAGTTCTACTTGACAGTATAATTTTCACATGGTAGAAAAAAGATTGAGAGCCCAAATAAATATGTTGGTGTCTTTTTAATCCGGCAGGTATTGCAGTAAATTTTTGTCTTCATGAAGAACAACACTATTACAAGCACATAGTTTAAAATATCTCACAACTTGGGGTAAATGTTGCGTATTCTGGTATTTTGTTTCTTGATCATTTACAATTTGCGTGAGCAAACCCTTTTGATTCTCCATTAAAAACTTCTTAAGAATTTTTGTTAAAAACTTAAAATGTTACCAAAGGTTCACTAAGTACTATGCCTTCATTCATAGATCTCAACTTATAAATTGTTTGGTTAGCCCTTTTAAAAGTCACTCAAGTACTTAAGATTTAACTTTGTAGGGTCATTCTGCTTCCATTGGAAGAAAGCTGATGCACTCGTTTTATAGCTCAAAAAGGGAACAATGGATACTTGAATCTATAAGGCCAGCTTCCTCACAATGGATTTATGTAAGATGCATTTTTTCCTATTGCCATCCTGCTGATCATGGCATGGTTCCTAATGAATGATACATGCTTTAGTAACTTACAAACTACAAAAGTGTACCTGGATTTTTAAAACCTTTTCAATTCAATGAAGTTTGTTGGTAGAAGCCTCTTTTCCTTTTTTTTTCTTTGCTTTTTTTTTTTCTCTGCATTCTTGGCTTTGCTTTTCAGATAAAAAATAATGCCATTTTCTAAGAGCACATTTGGATAAATATTAGGGTCACACTCTATGTATATAATCTCCTAGGCATCTCAAATAAAACATACTCCAAGTGTACCCTCCCCCACCAAAAAAGAAAACCCATCTCCTCTTCTCTCCTGCATTTCTTGTATTGGTGAACAGCACAAGAAATCCTGGGAACCACCCCACTCCTTTCTCTCCTTCACCACTGTCAATTTATCTAGGGCCCTGTCAGTTGCAGGAGTATCTGTTAAGCCAGTCCCTCTTCTTCTTCTGGGACCTCCCACGAAGGGCTTTCAGCATCTCGTACTCACACTGTTGGGGTAAATTCTGCACTGGCTTTCCTGGCTCTGAATTCATTCCTCAAATTTGTCCTAAAGTCTTTCTTCAATAATCCTAGCACTTTGGGAGGCGGAGGCGGGTGGATCACGAGGTCAAGAGATCAAGACCATCCCATCCTGGCCAACATGGTGAAACCCTGTCTCTACTAAAAATACAAAAATTAGCTGGCTGTGGTGGTGGGCACCTGTAGTCCCAGCTACTCGGGAGACTGAGGCAGGAGAATTGCTTGAACCTGGGAGGTGGAGGTTGCAGTGAGCCGAGATTGCTCCACTGTACTCCAGCCTGGAGACAGAGCGAGACTCTGTCTCAAAAAAAAAAAAAAGTTCATTTCTACACCCTCCTTCAAACTCTTTATTTGTGGCCAGGTGCAGTGGCTCACACCTGTAATCCCAGCACTTTGGGAGGCCGAGGCGGGCGGATCACGAGGTCAAGAGATTGAGATCATCGTGGCTAACAGGGTAAAACCCTGTCTCTACTAAAAATACAAAACGTTAGCCGGGTGTGGTAGCGGGTGCCTGTAGTCCCAGCTACTTGGGAGGCTGAGGCAGGAGAATGGTGTGAACCCGGGTGGCGGAGCTTGCAGTGAGCCGAGATCGCGCCACTGCACTCCAGCCTGGGGGACAGAGCGAGACTCTGTCTCGAAAAAAACAAAACAAAACAACAAAAAAAACCTATTTGTTTTACACCTCTATTGAGTACCATCTTAACTCTGAAGCTTAGAATGCAAGGCTATTTTGGAATTCAGCAATCTCTGTCTGGGCTCCCCCTTCCCCTCCCCCTTCCCCTCCCCCTCCCCCCTCCTCCTCCTTCTTCTTCCTCCTTCTTCCTTCTTCCTTCTTCTTCCTTCTTCTTCTAGGACAGTGGGCTCTTTATATTGCCCAGGCTGGTCACCAACTCCTGGCCTCAAGTAATCCTCCTGCCTCAGTCTCCCAAAGTGCTGGAATTGCAGGCATGACCCATCATTCCCAGCTCTGTTTGGCCCTTATTTTATCTTTCCTCTCCTCTTTTCTTCTTTGTTCTCATCCTCCTCCTCCTCTTCCTTCCCCTCACCTTTTTTTTTATTTCTCTTCCTCTTTCATGTCTTCCTTCTTCTCCTCTCTTTCTCCTCCTCCTTATTCATCTTTTTCTTCTCACTCCTTCTCTCTCTTTCCCTGTCTCCTCTCTTACCCACTTTTTCTCAATTTCTGCATGATATGAAGTGTTCAACCATGTTCCACGCTGTGCCATAATACTCCTTTGCTTTGCAAAGTCCATCTCTTCTCACCTGGAATGTCTTCCTATTTCTAGCAAACATAAGCTCCCTTTTTCTGGAACCCTTGCTTAACTATCTCAGGCAAACTTAGGTCTACCACAGTGAACAAAAACAAATCCCCTGCCCTGGGAAACGACATTTGTATGGGATTTCCCTGGTACTATAGCTCATTTAAGTGCCTCAGTAATAAAACTCAACTAAGCTGCATGGAATTTTTTTAAATGACTGCTGTCCTCATTATGCTGGAAGGCTCTTGAGGACACAAACAAAACTTTTGTGTTGATTCACCTGAGTATTTTGAACACAGCAGTTGTTGAATACATATCTGTTAGATAAATGAACAGATGGGTTGCTGAGATGATCTTCCAAAGCAGGTTTTCAGTGGGAACAGGGATCAGAATATCTGACCATTGGTTGAATTTAGACTGTTGCCTTGGCATCATTTGGCTGGAGAATAAAAGATGGCTTTTAGGTGCTTTTAGAAGACCAGTGAGTCAGGTTGATGGTCGAATAGGGGCAGTATCCAAATCATAGAGAGACCTTCCAACAAAGCTTCTGCAACCGAAAGATAAGACACTTTCTGAGTGACAAAGACCATCTGATTCTGCAAGTACTCTGCACTGGGTAAAACATGCACCAGGAAGTAGAAAAAATAGGGGCAACGGCAAGTGCAACCCAGCTAGGAGGCAATAGCTCTTCTGGAGGGGAAAACAGTCATGAATGAGTCATTAGACTAAGTGAGACAAATGCATCAGAAAGCATTTGCTAAATAAAATTGAAGTGATAAAATTCCATTTGCTTCATAGTGCAAATTGCACTGAGTGCATGGTCTAATATTGTTTGTTTGATAATTGGCTTTAAAATGCCTTCTTATAAACTGCACGGTGTATGTGTGTATGAATATTAACTTTATTTGCAGTCCAGTCTAGAGCCTTAGTATTTTAAGAACCTTAATCAGAAATCCAAACATATCCAAAAGTTTACATTCCAAATATCCTTTTTGGAATCAACAACAGAGTTTCCTTATTTGTCATAAGGTGTATTAGAAATAAGTTTTTTTGGTGGGTGACATGGACAGTGATTATATATATGGTAATATAGTGTGGCAGGCAGAATAATGCCTCACCAAAGATGTTCATATACGAATTCCCTGAAACTGTGAATATGTCACTTGCATGACAAAAGGCTATTCTGGTCCCAGATGGAATTAAAATAGGGAGATTTTTAAAATAGGGAGATCATCTTGGATTATCCAGGTGGGCTCACTGGACTCACAGAATCTTTAAAAGTGGAAGAGAAAGACAAATAGGTCAGAGTGATATGGCATGAAACCTGCTATTGCTGGCTTTGAAGATGGAAATTGGGGCCATGCCTCAAGAAATATAGGTGGTCTCTAGATGCTAGAAAGAACAAGGAAACATTTTCTCCCTTAGAACTTCCAGAAGGAATGAAGCCCTGACAACACCTTGATACTAACGCATTGAGAGCCATGCTGGATTTCTTCAGAACATACGACAATAACTTTGTGTTGTCTTAAACCACGAAGTGTGTGATGCTCTGTTACACTGGCCATAAAGAACTAATACACATAACTTGCATGCGTCTGAGAATGTGGGCAGCCCGGCACCAAGTAGCTTCAAGCCAATGTTCATGTTCTGTAATCCAGTGAGTCCCATGTAGCCCACCCTTCGCCACCCTCTACACTTCCAGGGGAGACTTTTGTCCAAAGCAACCTTAAACATGTATAAATCTGACATTGGAATATTGTTCTATGTCAATGGGTATCTTTTGTGAAAAGCTCTTGTGTACGGAGACTGTTCTTGAGGTTATCACAGTGTGTCTGTAGGCTGATAAATATTTGTTCTGTTGGTAGGGTTGATCTCCATGGTAGAGCATCCCCTAGAAAGCCAAGTTTTGGGGCTGGTCTTATACTGGGAGCCTCCTGATATGGTCCAAGAAACCTGGGAACTGATGAACAGCTCAATTGGCTTAGGTCAGGTGAGAAAGTTTAGAACAAAAGAAAGAAAAGTCTATAGATTTGACTAATTAATTCAATAATTATAAATGAGCATGTTTGTTCATTATAGTCAGCACTGTGGACAAATATTTTAAACATTTAATTTTTCAGTGAGCATTGTAGAAATTCATACTTTTCACTAATTTAGACTGACCTTTTCCATCAGTTACCCTTAAGTCATTAATATTATATTGTCATTAATTTGCTATAATACAATCAGCCTAGAGTCAATTCTGAACATCATAGAATTAGCATGAACATTTAAGTCATTATTGAAAATCAAACTCTCTTTTTTGTTGAGTGATAAGTAGCCACAATGTGCACATTAATTGGGATAAGCTACCCTGAGATGAAAGGAAGGGGGTTAAATTTATCATTTAATTACAAAGCAATCTTCTGTTTTATCTTTTAGATTTAAACTCCTTGACTGCAAGGGCTAGATGTACTTGCTTGGGTCTCTCCCAAAATGCCTGTCACAGGGCTTGATTAGCCATGAATATATTTAAATTGCACTCATCAAAAGCACATGTAGATGTCTCTGAGAGAATTAGGGTGAAAAAATCGATAAAATAATTAGGCAGGCTACTTTTTATGGGAGGTAACAGATGAATGGGGAATTTTCTATGCTATTGAATCAAAATGGGGCCGGGCGCGGTGGCTCACGCCTGTAATCCCAGCACTTTGGGAGGCCGAGGCGGGCGGATCATGAGGTCAGGAAATCGAGACCATCCTGGCTAACATGGTGAAACCCTGTCTCTACTAAAAATACAAAAAATTAGCCGGGCGCCTGTAGTCCCAGCTACTCGGGAGACTGAGGCAGGAGAATGGCATGGAGCCGGCAGGTGGAGCTTGCAGTGAGCTGAGATCGCGCCACTGCACTCCAGCCTGGGCGACAGAGCGAGGCT
>NW_026652282.1:3103250-3154390 GCF_009828535.3 Hylobates moloch
TGTGATGTTCCCCTTCCTGTGTCCATGTGTTCTCATTGTTCAATTCCCACCTATGAGTGAGAACATGCGGTGTTTGGTTGCAGGCTCTTATCACAAAGAAAGAAAATTAGACTCAGTAATTAAAGTGAATTGCCTAAGTCACCATAACTATCTCAAAGCATGTGGAACCAGACATATGTGTGATTCTCAATACACAACCTTTACAATCAATTCGTTCCTTCCAAGAAATCAGTAACTATCTATTTTCAGGTATATCCCAGGTTTCCAGAGTGGAACTAGGGAGTAGAAAATGTTGCATATAAAGGTTCATTAGGTTTTAGTAGTGTTATATTTTTCATACAGGGCTAGTTTGCTCAAGTACTTTTGATCATTTGTGGACAATGCAGTTAAGGTAAATCCTACCAGGGGATTATGTAAATTTAAGGTTTGAATGCATTTCTTTTGCATATTGGAAGCTCATAAAACTTTTTGTGTAGCATATTAGTGCAGGAATTCTTTTACTAGAAGTAAGAACGTAAAGCTTAACAGAATTCATTATTTTCATTCCTCAAGATGAGAAATATTGTGCTTTTGGATTCTATTACATAATTCTGTGCTTTGGAGCAAAGACAATCTGTAACAGACATTTTATTCCACCTGTTTTTGCTATATTTACTGTAGTCCTATAGATGTAGGCTAGAGAAAAAAGTTAAAGTAGCTGAATAAAATATACTTTCCATGTCTTTTTTTGGGGGGAATCCTTAAGAATGAAATGTAAGTAGCTTTGTAAGTATATGAAAGGCAACCTCTCAGTGCTGTTTCTCTGTGTTCTTTCAAACAGCTGCTATCTTCTCAAATACCTCAGCATGAATGATAGAACTCAGGAATGGTAAATATGATGGCTTAGGCTGCACCAGAAGAGGGACAGAGCAGGGTCGTGATCCATTCTGAAATGCATGGGAGGTGATATTTAGAAACAGGCTGTCTGGGGCCAGGTACAGTGACTCACACCTGTAATTCTAGCGTTTTGGGAGGCCAAGGCAGGGAGACTGCTTGAGCCCTGGAGTTCAAGATTAGCCTGGGCAATGTTGCCCAGGCTAATCTTGAACTCCAGGGCTCAAGCAATCTTTTGTAACAAGACCTCATGTCTACAAAAAAATTTTTTTAAAGAAACCAGCCTGACATGGTGGTCTACACCTTCAGTCCTAGCTACTCAGGAAACTGGGGCAGGAGGATCCCTTGAGCCAGGGAGTTTGAGGCTGCAGTGAGCTGTCATTAGACCACTGCACTCCAGCTTGGGTGACAGAGAGAGACCCTGTCTTTAGGAAAAAAAAATATTTTAAAATTAAGAAATAGAAATAAGCTCTTTGCAAATAGTAAATGAGTTTCTTCCATATGAAAAGTGCCCTGCTAAGAAATGTGTAAATAAGACACAGTCTCCATATTATGAGCTGAATATTTTTTGTAGAAGCAATACATGTTTTAGGCGAATAGTTATAGTACAGGGAACAGGCAATGTAGTCAATGCATTCAACAATAAATGACTAATTATTTCCTATTTATCAGGTGTTTTACTGGAAAGACAAATGGAGTACTCTTCACTCTCTGCTGCTTCATATTACAAATAATCTGCCTTAAGAGCATTGCTAAAGTAGAAAAATTAACCAAAACACAATTGAATGACTTTTTTCACTGGTGATGGGAAGAAGATCAGGGGTTGGGATCGACCAACCAGTTCCCAGTATCATATTGGATTCTACTTTATCCTCTAGCTCTTGAAGTTAGAGGTGAGGAAAAAACTGAAGACCACAAGCCACACCAACGACTTGGGTGAATGAGCTACCACAGACCACTGTCCACACATTCAGAATATCTTGCAAGATTACATTCCTGTCTCCACCTTTCACTGGGTGAGTGATGGATGTAGAAAGCCAGGCTAATGATGGTAAAGATGTGTACCTGCCACAGGATGGTCCTGTGCTTGGGGTGGTGCCCATGGCTGAACTAGCACAGTAGGCAGCCTCTTCTTTGCATTGGCCATTTCATCCCTATAAATAGTTTTGCTTGGGGTACCTGAATTCAACTGTGCCAGCTCATTTAAGGCTAACAGTGGGGCAGGATATTTCCCTGACCCCTTCATGGGTGGGGACTGGAGTGCATGGATGCTGGCAGGGGTGAACTCCATTCATTCACTGCTCCACCCCTTGTGGGAGGGGGAGTGCAGGTGAGGGGGTGCAGGAGCCAGGGTGAGTGCTTTTGGGTGCTAGCAACAGTGAACTCCATGCTGGCCCCATGGCTGCCTCTAGGGTAGGGTGCCTGTGACTCCTAAAGCCCCAGAGGAAGTGTTACAGTGGCCTTTTAGCTTTACAATCTGCAGACAGCTTAAATGTTAACAGCTCAGTGGAGGGTCAGTGTGACAGCCTTTTGTACTGACACTCATGGCACCCAAGTTCTTGTCCAGCATCCAGGAGGAATGAAGTTGCACTAACGAACTGAAGATGGTAAATGCAGGGGATTTTTTTATTGCTGGTGAAAGTGGCTGTCAGTACGAAAGGGAGTAGAAAAGGGGATGGAGCACAAAAGTAAGCTTCCCCTGGAATCAAGCTGTTCCTCTGAAGTCAAGCTGCTTCTCTCCAATGTCCAACTGTATTCTCTGACATCCAGCTGCTTCTCCTCTCTGCTGGCTGAGCCTGGGGTTTTTATGGGCACAGGATGGTAAGGTGGGGTGGGCCACGGGTGGTTTTGGAGAAGGCAAAATTCGAGGGGGAAAAGAAGGGTGTAAGTTCTCTCTTTGGGCCATGGTTCCAGGCTTTTCAGTTTGAGGGTGGGGACTTCACTGGGGACCCTCCCTTTTCTGCCCAGAATTTCCCTGCCTTCTATTTCTATCAACAGTATAGGAATGAGTCATACTACTTGGACTGTGGTTCTCCAACAAGTTCTACACCAGGGATAAGAGTTAAGATAGATGAAAATGTTAAAGGTGAGAGAAAGGCTGTCTAGCCTGGGGTGAGCTGAATCATGCAGATTTAGTAAAGCCTTAATCCCACAGGCTTCAGGCGTCATTCTTAAGGCTCTGAACCTGAGTTGGAAGAAACACTCTTCCCTCAACATGAGGTCATCATTCCCAAAAGAAAGCCTAGGACATTGTGATTGACTGAACCTAACACTCTAAGAATTAGTGGCTACCAGTTTGCTCATTCTTGTAGTCTCGTTACCCTAAGTCAAAAGAAAAGTGTCTCAACAATGAAAAGAAGAGGACCTTATTTTCAGGAAGTTAATGTTCCAATAGGACCATAAGGACAACACAACATGCATTTCATAGAAGCTTGGAGAAAAGTATTCTGTACTCTGACTACAGAAAATTAGTAAAGTCTATTGAGATAAGAATTTTGATCAGGTCCCCAAGATGATTCATGAGCTCAGTAACTAGATTGTGGGAAACAAAGTTTCCAGGAGAAGGTCACATTGAAGGTCAAAGATCCAGGGCATTTTATAGCTTATTCTCTAAGCCCTAAGATGTGTTGTTCATCTGAAACATATAATATATGATAGAAAGTAATGGAATCTAAGTCTAGTAGGATAACTGGATGACAGCTCTACTAATGAGTGCAGAGGAAGTCTTGCTGGTCTTTATGTTTGGGAATCCTTAAGAATGAAATGCAGTTCTGTAAGAACGTGAAAGGCAATCTCTTAGCACTGTTTCTATGTGTTCTTTCAAACAGCTGTTATCCCCCTCAATGAGGTTAAGGAAAACAACACACAAAAAAGGGAAAATGTAGCATAGTTCTTGAAAATGGCCTGTAGGCTGGGCATGGTGGCTCATGCCTGTAATCCCAGCATTTTGGGAGGCTGAGGTTGGTGGATTGCTTGAGCCCAGGAATTAGAGACCAGCCTGGGCAACATAGTGCAATCCTGTATCTACAGAAAAAAATTAGCTGATTATGGGGGTGCATGCCGGTAGTCCCAGGTACTGGAGAGGCTGAGGTGGGAGTATAATCTGATCCTGGGAGGTCAAAGCTGCAGTGAGCCATGATGGTGACACTGGACTTCAGCCTGGGCAACACAGCAAGACTCTCTCTCAAAAAAAAATGGCCTGTAACTAAAATTCACATTATAAAATTGTTGAGTATTTTGGAGCCCACCCATAACTGGATTTAGTAAGGAAAATGAATATCAGTAGTGGTTTTACAATTTTTGGTGCTATGGACCCAGTTAATGTATTTCATGGATAGTTTAATGTTCCTTCAAGAGAAAACCCCACATACACACAGGAGACACATCACAGGGATTCCAATTACATTACGGATCCAGGTTAAAAATCTAATTTTATTGTTTAAGATGAGAAAAGTAATTTCTGCTGGGGTGGTTCCTTCTGGGACATCCCCCATTTGCCATAGAGAAATGGGAAAGAGTTGAAGAGGAAGCAAAAATGTAATATGTCTTTCGTAATGTGGGTCTCAGCAGAGTGGGCTACCCAGAAATGATTGTATTCTATGCAGAGTGAGGCCAGCGTATGCCAGTGTCCTCTGTGGAACTCATATGTGAAATCCTGTGCTGTAAGTTTTCATGTGTGTCATCTCCTTTCAATCCCAGCACACTATCTAACATAGTTTCCACCACACTCACTCTAAGGATAAAGATACCACACTTGAGTAACTTCCCTGAAGATCACGGAGCTAGCTAACAGTGGAGATAGGATTCAAACTTTACTATCTACAAGCAGGATTTTTTTCACTGGACTGCTTTAACTCATCTTCTCCTCTTCTGATACTTTAAGAAAGGAGTGACAAAACTGTAGATGTAAGCCCACTTAAAGAAGCCCCAAAATTACTGTTGCTCAGACAAGCACACGGGGTAAACTCAAGTTGTGATGGCTGCAAGCACCAAGTGTTCCTTATAAATAAAGGAAATATGTCTTGTTTAACTAGCTTGAGAGACTTTTTCAATGTAGCCATGAAATACAAAGCAAAAGGTCGAATTTACGGGTATATTTACAGATATTACAGATATCTGAGTTGCCTAATACAGAATATAAGAGAATGATGTACATCAGATGATTATCCAATGAGAAGAGTGTCTTCCTATGCTTGTATTAGGAATTGTGCACTGAAATAATGCGTAGAAATAGTTATCGGTTTCTGATGGCTGTGTGCGATGAATCTCCAGTGGGGCTTCTCAGTCCATCAAACTCTCGATTTCTCAGTTTAGCTGTGATCCCGTCTTCATCTGATAAGTGCAGCATACATTTGCAGAATGCTGGTGGTTTCTACCAGTCCACACTTTAGAAAATAATACTGCCAGCAAGACAATGAGTCATCTTATCCCCTTGAGTCTTTGACCACGGTGAGCATTTCAACCAACATTAATTCAATAAATAATTATTGCACAGCTACGATGTGCTGAGCTGTGTTCTAGATACTGTGGAATACACAAAGATGGTCAGACACAGATAGAGCCTTAAGATGGTTATAGAAGGGGGAAACCAAGTTTAAGAAATGCACCCAAATGATTATCACAAAAGCAAGGTGATGTATCAGTTAGGAGCCAACCAGAAACAGAGGGAATTGTACCACTGATTGTACCACAGAGGGAAATGGATAGAAGGGATTTATAACACAAGTGCTGTCAACGTAAACAGAGTGAGGGAATTCAGAGCCTAGTAAACAGTGGAGATCTGACACCAACCCTATACTAGATGGTCAAAGGGAGAAGGTGATGTTAATAAACTCAGTGGAGGCTGCAACGGTGAAAAGAGCAGGATTTTGAGCCATGCATGGAGAAGGTACATTATAAGAGGGGTGAGAAATATTCTGGATTTGCCCTTTTTCCCACCAGCGAATCTCCTGCTGGTGCATTCTAGCAGGAAGCCTGGTGACATGAATCTTTGAAAATAGTGTCTGCATGGCTTAGGCTCCCTATGATGCAAAACAGAGCTGGAGAATGGGGAGGAGGGGATCTGGGGTCAGGCACTCCAAGGCATGCAAAGACACTAAGTGATAAACTAATCCAACATTATGGAGATTCAAAGAGTCCAGTAGTTTAGACAAAATTGAGAGAAAGGATTCTAGGATCCTAGATTGTGGGGAGCTTTGTGTACTTGAGAAGGTCAATTTAGAAATGTTTCATATGTTTTAAGGAAATTAAAAGCATCTAGAAATATGCTTCATTTTTATCCTTTACTCCCTGTTCAGGAAATAGGAGAGCAAACATCTTGCACATGTATCTTCAGGATAATTTTCAATCAGAGATACATTTACCATCTGAAATGTTTATCCGCTACTTGCTTTCCCTGCTTTTGTCTTTAGCCTTAGGTTGTTGTCGTGTGTTGTTCTTCCTGATACAGGAAAACAATAATAAAGATAAAGCAGACAAATGAGCTTCCTGGCTGGTTTTATCTGACTTTTACTGGAGGCTTCTCTCCCAAGATGTCCAGTTACTTAGGCTCTAGGCTGAATCTGCATAGTGGCATTTTGGTCTCTATAATTTTTCCAGCTGGGAGAGATGTATTTTAAGTAGCAATCATAATAATCTGACTTGGTTTTATGGTCAATTTTCCCTATCTGGGCAATTCAGAAGGTTTCGGATGATTTCCATCAAGTGAAAAACTTCTTGAGAAGAAAAATGTGTATGAACTCTGGATCAGGGTTTGTCAACTTTTTTCTGGAAAGGGCTGGATAGCAAGTGTTTTTGGCTTTGTAGGACATATAGTTTCTGCCACAACTACCCCACTATGCTGTTGTAGTGTGAATGTGCCATAGATGATACATGAACAAATGGACCTGGCTGTGTTCCAATAAAACTTTATTTACAGAAAAGCAGGTGGAGGGTCACAGTTTGACCACAACTGCTCTAGATTCTAGACATTAATAGTTACGTGCACATATACAGATATATCTGCCTGCAAATATCCGTGGTCAAATTTTATTCTAATAAAAAGGCTTTTGTGTTCTTCTTCTTTTATTTTTATTTTTTTTTTTTTAACGAAGCATAGTCTGTGTTGGCTTTTGATAAAATCAATAGTGTGAAAAGAAGATCTTTTCCCTGGCAACCCTTTAAGGTCAAAATTCCAATGGGGCATTCTTTAGTTGATTTTGCTTGACTATAATGTGAATTCTATATTCTTTATTTTATTTTTATTTATTTACTTATTTTTTGAGATGGAGTCTCACTGTCGCCCAGGCTGGAGTGCGGTGGTGCCATCTCTGCTCACTGCAACCTCTGCCTCCCTGGTTCAAGCGATTATCCTGCCTCAGCTCCCCAAGTAGCTGGAATTACAGGCATGTGCCACCACACCTGGCTAATCATTTGTATTTTTAGTAGAGAGGCGATTTCGCCATGTTGACCAGGTTGATCTCGAACTCCTGACCTCAGGTGATCTGTCTGTCTCAGCCTTCCAAAATGCTGGGATTACAGGCGTGAGCCACTGCACCCAGTCTCTTCATTCTTTATTTTAAACACATAACATTTTATTATGACACTAGCATGTAATAATAATGGATATTACTATGCCTACTTTACAAATTGAAAAGCTAAGGCTCAGAGGAAATAAGTGATTAACTTAAAGACCTATTGTTATTAAAGGAGGGAATTGAAAGTTAGACTCAGATCCACAGACCAAATGTTTCCACATCTACTATGAAAATACTATTAAGGGTTGGGTACAGTGGCTCTTGCGTGTAATACCAGCAGTTTGGGAGGCAGAGGTGGCAAAATCAATTGAGCCCAGTAGTTTGAGACCAGCCTGGGCAACATAGCGAGACCTTGTCTCTACAAAAAATAAAAAATTAGCTGTATACGGTGGTGTGTACCTGCAGTCCCAGCTACTTGAGAGGCTGAGGCAGGAGGATCCCTTGACCCCAGGAAGTTGAGGCTGTAGTGAGGTATGATCATGCCACGGCACTCCAGCTTGGGCAACAAGGCAAGCCCCTGTCTAAAAAAAAAAGAAAGAAAGAAAGAAAAATAGAAATACTGATAAGGCTACATTTGTTTGTGAAGCATATTATGCATTTGATGCATTTGGTAAGAAAAGCAATTTATTTACTTATCATTATTATTATTATTATTGTTATTATTATTATTTTGAGACACTGTCTCACTCTATTGCCCAGGTCAGAGTGCAGTGCTGCCACCTCGGCTCACTGCAACCTCTGCCTCCCATGTTCAAGTGATCCTCCCACCTCAGCCTCCCAAGTAGCTGGGACTACAGGCATGCATCACCATACCCGGCTAATTTTTGTATTTTTAGTAGAGACAGGGTTTCACCATGTTGGCCAGGCTGGTCTCGAACCCCTGACCTCAAGCAACCTGTGTGCCTCAGCTTCCCAAAGTGCTGGGATTACGGATGTGAGCCACCGCACCTGGCTAAGAAAAGCAATGTAAGATCCCCTAACTTAATTTAAAAGAATAATGAAAGAGTATAGGGAAGCAGACGTCATTCTGTTTACAAGGGTGATATCTAATAAGATTCTTTCCTTTCCATTTGTCCCTTCTCCTCAGTCAGGTTTCCTATCATAGGAGCCGTCTAGTTCAACCATTGTGGAAGTCAGTGTGGCGATTCCTCAGGGATCTCGAACTAGAAATACCATTTGACCCAGCCATCCCATTACTGGGTATATACCCAAAGGACTATAAATCATGCTGCTATAAAGACACATGCACACGTATGTTTATTGCAGCACTATTCACAATAGCAAAGAGTTGGAACCAACCCAAATGTCCAACAGCGATAGACTGGATTAAGAAAATGTGGCACATATACACCATGGAATACTATGCAGCCATAAAAAATGATGAGTTCGTGTCCTTTGTAGGGACATGGATGAAACTGGAAAACATCATTCTCAGTAAACTATCGCAAGGACAAAAAACCAAACACCGCATGTTCTCACTCATAGGTGGGAATTGAACAATGAGAACTCATGGACACAGGAAGGGGAACATCACACTCTGGGGACTGTTGTGGGGTGGGGGGAGGGGGGAGGGACAGCATTAGGAGATACACCTAATGCTAAATGACGAGTTAATGGGTGCAGGAAATCAACATGGCACATGGATACATATGTAACAAACCTGCACATTGTGCACATGTACCCTAAAACCCTAAAGTATAATAAAAAAAACAAAAACAAAAAAACAAAACAAAAAAAAACAGTATTAAAAAAAAAAAAAAAAAAAAAAAAACATAAACAGCAGGGCCCCAAATGCCGGGAAGGATACCTAGGAAAGTGATCATTCATGCAGTTTCCACTCTGGGAAAAATTTAGTAGACACTTGAACTCTGGCAGCGCCGCTTTGATATCCCATCGGCACCAACTCAATTACCTGCCATTTCTGCAGAAGGATTATTTGTTCACAAACGCCGGTGGAGTGGGCTGTGCTTCCAGATCCGATACTCAATTCAATGAGCTGAAATTAACTGCCTCTCTCCAGCTGGAGGAAAAACAAGCCTCCCCGGCCATTTCCACAACGGTAAAGTGAATTAATTTATTCGCACACACTCAGGAGAACCTGACAGTTTCTCTACCAGCCCAGGAATTCCTTGGCACAAAAATTAGATTCCTTCCCCTCCCTTGACGAGTTTTTACTTAAAAGAAAAATGTAGCCTAAGGGCAAATGGTGGGTGGGTACGGGGTTTATCTAGGGAAGAACCTGAAACAGGAGTCATCTCAAGCATTGTAAGAGTCACTGAGTAACTGGAGGTCTGGTTATGGAAGAAGAGAGATGACATATTTTTGGCCTGAAATGATTTAAGACTTCTTTTAAAGGAAATTGTCAAAAGATATTGTAAATGCCCTAATCTGTTCTTCTGTGAGAACCTGAGTCTCACAGTTGATAAAGGAGATGGCAGATTGACATTTTATTTTGTGCAATTTGAAAATTGATGAGGCGTAATTTACTGGGTTGATGTTTAATCAATTCTTAAAATGAACGGATGCAGCGACGTATAATTACTGAGCTCCTTCTAGCTGCATAGCATTGTACAAAACACAAAGGTGGGTGCAATTTATACCCTTAAGGAGGTGGAACAAGAACAATGTTTTGTACACAATAGCTTCCTTACAAATATTATTTGACTTATATCTGTAACAGTCTTACATGGTTGGTAGAGTAACCCACTTTTTTACTTTTGTGCGAAAGCATTTCCTATTAATGCCGTGGGAATAACGAAAACGATATTGTAAAGTCTAAATCTTAGAATCCACAAATGAAAACTTTTTATTTCAGATAGTGGAGTAGACTAGTTGATGAAAAAGGCTTAGCAAGACACATATGGAGCCTGAAATTTAAAGAAAATCAGTATGAATCTATTGAAACACTTCCAAAGTGTAAACTAACTAATTTTGGAATTAAAAGGCTTACAGAAAGAAAAAGAATTTACTTTTTTAAGAGCAAAACATGGGCTTTTTCCTTAGGACACGATTCTATCTCGGAATGATAACTCCATCCTCCATCAGCACCCTGTTATAGTTAATATAACACGAAGACCTGCAGCTTAGAGATCAAACATCAATTCTGATCTTGCGACTTTAAAAAAAATCGTGTTCTTTATGAAAAGATAAAGGTACTTAAAACTGCTTTGGCTATTCAATTCTTAAATGAAGGTGACCTCCAACAAGGAATGAAAAATACCAGTACCACAGTTACATTGGAAAATCAATAACATAGAAAAATGAATTGAAGACATGATAGCCTGAAAAATAGGTAAGATTTAATAAGGATGGTTGAGCCTGTGGTGGTCAACCTTTCTACATTTTTATTGGGAGGAAATCATAAAGGAAAAAACAGACTTAAAGCATGACATTCTGCAGGCTGTGGCACTAGAAAAGAGCTTTAGAAATAATGTATTTTCTTTTAAAATAATTCAGCCAATGCTATCTTCAGTCTAGAGGATATTTTAATGTGTGACTTAAATGAATGCTTAGTGACCTCTCTGAGTCAAGAATTGGTCATGAAAATAAACACACAATGATAAGTATTTAGAAGGACTAAATCACATCACACACATTTTTATAAGTATAAAGTTGCAGGAATTTTGGCATTTTTAGTATGCCTTTAGGGGCATGTCTAGACAACATGCAATGTGAAACACTTCAGTTTTTCCCTCAAAAATGGGAACACTGAGCGATAGAAAGTATCTTTGTAATTATTCAAATTTAACATAGCTGCTTTAGTAATAAAGCCGCAATATAGATTGTTAACAAAAAAGATTTTATTTAGCTGCCACATAGTTAGGTTTTCTGAGGTTGTCTTTCTTTACTATTTGAACATCGTGAATGAACCACAGGATTTTGCACGTCCAATATTTGAGTTTCTGATGAATGTGCGGACATGTTATCAAATATATTAATATATCATTGTTCACATGAGGATAGCAAGATCTGAATTTTTCATGTTTGATTGATGAAAACCAACAAGTCCCTTTTCTTTTTCTCCCCTGCTCTCTTTTCAACATAACATGCAACCCTCCAGTAATACTATAGATTGTAAATTGTCTTAGTATAGATGCAGAAGAATTTGAAAAGAGAGGGGCATATATTGAACCTATCTTTCCAGCCGTGTCCTGGGCTAGCCATTGTTTATTTGTTATGAAATCCTTACAACAATATTCAAAAAAAGGTGCCTGGATTTCAGGTTGATCTAAAAGGACAGTTCAGTTCTGCCTTGTATTTTTAGTTTTGGAAACTTCTTAGAGGTGTGTCCAAGTGACATTTAGGTCTTAAAGGAAATCATACCAATTTGGTACAGTAAGAGTCACCTGGAGACCTTGAGATTTCTAATACTGAGCTACAAGTTGAGTGTATCTTTAGATCACCACAACTATGTCTATGCTCTTTTCTCTCTTTGTAGATTTTGACTAGAAAATACTGAAACCTGTTTCAGAGTCAGTCAATTTTTAACCAAGACTGGGTCAGTGTGTTATTTAATAAAATTATTCTGGTATTTCTTTTCTTTTCTTTTTTATGGATGACATAAAGATATAAAAAAGTAATTGTATCAGAATCTAATTTCCCCAGCATCTCTTTCCAATGTTAGCCTCATACATACACAGATATGTATATACACATATACACACGTGTATACACATATACACGTGTGTATATGCAAATTTGTATACACACATGTATAAACCCAAATATATGTACACGTGTTACACACACATGTATAAACACAAATATATGTACACACGAATAAACACATATGTAGACATATGTACACACATGCACATGTATACACATATATGTATACACACATATATACACATGTGAATGCACGTATATATTATAATATATCTTAAAGAATCCTTTAGAACAAATGCAGAAACGAACATTATCTGACTCCGGATATAATTTGCTCTAGATCACCTAAGTCATATTCTTACCAAAGAGCTTCACCTGAATGTAATCATGAGGAAGCAATAAGACAAATACTGGATTGAATACAAATTCAGTATTTTATGAAACAACTAGCAGAACTCTTAAAAATGTCAATTCTATGAAACAATGAACCAAAAATGTGGAGAAGCAATTCTAGATTTGCAAAAGCCTATTGCAAATAAATGCAAAGCGTGTTCATTAACAAATGCCTGAATTTAAATATGGAGAAAAGAGATTTTTGTGACAAGAGGCACTTTTCAATATGGGATGGTACAATAGATAATATTATTGTATGAATCTTAAATATCTTCAATGTGATAATTATATTATGGTTACATATAAGTATGTCTCTCTTCTTAAGTGATACACGCTAAAGTATCAGTAAAGTGTCATTACTTTCAAGTAATTCAGAAGGTTGTGGCTATATATATGCGTTATATTTATGCATTCTATATTAATTTATATATGTGTATTATATATGCATTTGTGGATACATATATAATATCGACTAGAGAGTGCATAAGCAAAAATAGTAGAGAAAGCAAATGTGAGAAAATGGTAAAATAATAATTAGTAAATCTTAATGAAGGGTATAGCGGTATTTATTGTATTACTATTTCAACTTTTCTGCAGATTTGACATTTTTCAAAATAAAAATATGGGAAGGGGATCAAATGCAAATCCAGTTCTCACAGAGAGTTATGGAGTAATGGAAAGTTATGAAGTACTTCCTATAGCACCGCTTCCCTGCCCAGCTATACCTAGGATTTGGTTGCACCATATTGTCTATATATTATAATACAATTCCAGGGGTTTTCAGACATAGAAACTGATTTTTTTTTTTCTTAAATCCTCACTAATGATTTTTTTCTAGTCTCTGACAGTGGCTTTCATTCTGAGAAATAACCAAATGCATTCAAAGCCAACCCCTGTGAATATGGTGAGTTATCAAAATGGCAGCATGGCACAGTAGGGAGCGAATAGAAAGAGAGTTGGAAAATTTGACAAAGGCTGTGAGTTCAGATATAGGTCAGAGACTCATGATCATGGGACAGGGAGCAAGTAACCAAATCTCCCTGCCTCAGTTTTCTTATATGCCTAGTAGTGAGCTAATACAACACATGTAAAAGTGCTGTCCATTAGTGAAGGTCAACTTAAATGATGGGACTTATAAATGTGATACAGGAACCAGACATAACAAATACCAGAAAACGGGGAAGTACTGTCACTGTTAAAATTCAGATCTTCTTGAAACAAGAAGATGGATGGTTTTTGGTATGTCGTATGTTATCTTTTTTTTTTTTTAACTTGATTTTCCTAATTGGCAAATTCATGGGGTCCATAGTGATGTTTCCATACAAATAATGTATAGTGATAAGATCAAGGTCATTAGCTTCCCAAATATACCCAGCTTCCCAAACATTTATCATTTCTTTGTGTTGGAAATGTTCAATATTCTCATTCCAGCTATTTGAAATGATATCATATATTATCGTTAACTACAGTCATCCTACAATGCTATAGAACACTAGAAGTTATTCCTCCTAAAGAACTTCAAAAATGGTAGTAACAGGACATTCACCAATAACACTTGGATGTATAGTTTGGGTCCATTTGTTTAAAAGTGGTGCATTAAGTAATACATCATGCATCTATGTAGAATTACATTTTTATGTACATAAGCACTTATATATACAGAAATTAAAGCATCAAGTGATTTCTTAGAAGTTGCTAAAAAGTGAGAAGTTCATGAAGAGGAATGAAATGAAATAAGAGCAAATACTAATTCATTATATGTAGAATAAATGTACACTTTTCAGTGGATAGGTTTGGGCAGATGATGGTACTTTCAACAGAAAACAAATACAAGGAAAAGATTTGGGGAGTTGGCAGGCTAAATAACTAAGAACTCTGCAGAAAAGGTCATCCTTTAGGAAATAATACAATTTTTATATTCTTTAATGAGTTGCTTCTCCAAGGATTATTTTTTCCCATAATCATCATTAACACGTCTATTATTGAGTCACAGGAATCTTTTTTTAATTTTTTAATTTTTATTTTATTATTATTATACTTTAAGTTTTAGGGTACATGTGCACAACGTGCAGGTTTGTTACATATGTATACATGTGCCATGTTGGTGTGCCGCACCCGTTAACTCGTCATTTAGCATTAGGTGTATCTCCTAATGCTGTCCCTCCCCCTCCCCCCACCCCACAACCATCCCCGGTGTGTGATGTTCCCCTTCCTGTGTCCATGTGTTCTCATTGTTCAATTCCCACCTATGAGTGAGAACATGCGGTGTTTGGTTTTTTTGTCCTTGCGATAGTTTGCTGAGAATGATGGTTTCCAGCTTCATCCATGTCCCTACAAAGGACATGAACTCATCATTTTTTATGGCTGCATAGGAATCTTATAAATTAACTTTTATTTTTTAAACCAGGAGGAGGGAAAACTTGGCCACAATTTTTCTGACTTCTAGTTCATTTTCTTCTTGTTAAAATCATCATCCCACTTTTGCCTGATGCCCACCAATATCTATGAAATAGTAGTAGTATATTTTATTACCTTTCCTCTTCTGTAATATTTTTCTTTCACCCAAACTCTGACTCCTGTATGCAACATTCTCCATATTCTGCCCTTGGAGTCTGATTCTGTTTTAACTGCCCATATCCAAAGAGTTCAGTTGTTCCCATGGTTGTGATGTTACCTTTGTTTAGTAAGAATGCATGCACCAGTATGAAGAGATGACCGATGGAAATCCGACTTCACACTCTGCAGCATGCAAGCCCTTCATCCCTCACACCATTCTGAGTTTACTTGGGTATTGCCTATGGGAACGATGGTAGTAAAATCAGGCATGGCCGGTTCACGTCAGAAGGAGAAATTTGTCCTGTATAAAAATGCCCTGTGAAAGCTGCAAACAGCCCAGATGTCCATTGACTCATAAACGGATATAAAAATGTGCTATATACATACAATGGTACAGTATTTGGCCATAAAAAGGAGTGAAAGAATGAATACAAGCTACAATATGGACAGACCCTCATGACGGTATGCTAAGGGCAAGTCCATCATAAAAAAGGATAAATATTGTATGATTTCATTCACGAAATGTCTAGCATAGACAAATCCGTATAGACATAGATTGAGATTAGTAGTTGCCTAAGGTTGTGGAGATGGATGGAGGAACTTAGGAGGGGATGACCAACGGACAGGGCACAGTTTCTTTTTTAGAGTGATACAAATGTTCTAAAGTTGACTGTAGTGATGGTTACACAAGTCTGTGAATATCCTTAAAACCATGCGATTGTACATTTCAGGGGGTGAATTGTGGGATTTATGAATTTTATTTTAATAAAGTTATTACCCTACCAAAAAAATTGTTGAAGGCAGCCTTTGAGACAACGTTCTGCTAGGCAAACACTGGCCATCAGAATGGGTGACATTCCTTAGTCCCTGATTTCTTTTTTTATCCAAAGACTTTGCATGCTAACACCTGCAAGACATAGACCTGCAAGGCTTATAAAAGATGTTTATGGCTTGGCGTAAATGCCCACTGCTCTATGGGGACTAAGGGTAACGCCTGCTCTAACTAACGTGCCAAGCAGGGCTCAACATTCCGCTTTATTGTTTTGGATAACTATACGCAAGAACCAGAAGCGTTGCTACTCAGGGAAAGATACGTAACTCCAAGATTGAGTGTCTCTCTTGGTTCTTCACCGGCTGCAAAAATGAATCCATTTGCATATGATCAACATATAAAATAGTAAATACAGTATTTGATCAAGACATTGATTTTTTAGTTTACATTTATGACTGTTTCTTAATAAAGCCAATCAGTAAAAAAAATACAGTTTCTTTAACAAATGTGTCATTTAGAAGAAATTTTATGGTGAGTTCATTCTTTCTTCAACTTTCCTTTTCACATATTTGTATCAAATGCTTTCAGGACACCTGAAATACCTCCCTTAAACAAGAGTTCTTGGGAATAAGTTGGAACAACACTGTTCTAATTGACTCATTGACCCTTTAACTTGGAGTAACTTAATTTCAGTTTCCTTGTCTTTAAAGTGTGCCTGCTTCTAGTGGGCTGACCCAGTTTTTCAAATTCATTCTTCAATCTGTATGCATGTGCGTATATATATGCACATATATACATACATATGTTGTCATTTCAGTGTTAAGAAGACAAGAAATGGATGTAAGAGCTGGAAATAATGTGTCCTTTAATGTCAAAACCACCTGCTAAGGAGGGAGATTGGGAAAGAGGAGACCTTCTGGCTGGCTCCAAACCCCAAGTAAATTTTCAGGTGCAAAATTTTGGCAGAAGCTGTGGAAAGTTAATTACATGTATAAGAAAACAATATTTCTGAGAACTCGCTGATCAATCCTGGTGTTGAGAAATGATGGAAAGGGAAGAGAAGAGAGAAATAATTGAGAAACATGAAGCTAGGAAATCCTTGGGGTTTGGGTAAACTAAGGACTTGTTTTTTTCTTAAATAGTCACGAGCAGGTTTTCTTTCCAACTTTTATTTTAGATTCTGGGGGTACACATGCAGGTTTGTTACGTGGGAATATTGCATGACGTAAAGCAGGTTTTGAACTTGTTAATGTGCCTTCTCTGTGATTGTCCACCTATCTAACCTCTCCAAGTCAAATCTTAGTAGAGCCAACAGATTGCTTGCAAGAGTGGGGTATCATAGCCAACTTTGGAAGTGACCCTCAATGATCCCCATCTCCTGATCTTCATGCCATTGTGTATTGAGTGTGGGCTAGATTGGCTTCTACTGAATAGAAGTGTGGGATAGGACATCTATTCTGAGGTTAAATTATAAAATAGCAAATGCCATGACTTTCATCTCACCACTGCATCCTTTCTTGCCCTCTCACTTAGACATTCTGGTGAAGCCAGCCGCCGTGTAGCACTACACAAACTGGCAAGGAATAAGGATGATCTCCAGCTGACACCAGTGAGCATTTGAGGCCTGCAGTCCTCCAGCCTGCAAGAAAATGAATCCTCCCAACCACCCCGTAAGTGAGCCTGAAAGATTTCCAGTGGAGATTTGACATGACTATAGAGCTGGCTGATACTTCTAAGAGATTCTGAACCAGAAGACCCAGCTAAGCTGTGCCTGGACTCCTGAACTACATAAACCGTGAGATAATTAATGCTGTTGTTTTAAGCTGCCGAATTTGGGGATAATTAGGTTATGTAGCAATAGGTGGCTGGGTGCGGTGGCTCACACTTGTAATCCCAGCACTTTGGGAGGCTGAGGCAAGAGGATTGTTGAGGAGTTCAAGATCAGTCTAGGCAACATAGTGAGACTCCATCTCTGAAAAATAAAAAAAAAGCTAGGCATGGTGGTACACACCTCTAGTCCTAGCTACTTAGGAGGCTGAGATGGGAGGGTTGCTTCAGCTCAGGAGATTGAGACTGCAGTGAGCTATGATTGTGCCACCACACTCCACCCTGGGTGATAGAGTGAAACGCTGGTTCTTAAAAAAAATGCAATAGATTACTAGTACATGGTGCTTTTGCCAAAATAAATAAATTAGAGGCAGAGGTCCAGGAGGCTATGTGTCAGATGGCACACGTTATCCGGAAAAAAAAAAATTGAATTAACTCATCACTCTCAGGTAAAGTTACTTAAAGTCAAATTGAAATATGAAAATATAAGTATCTTTAAACAATTAAAAAATGCCATAAACATTTCGAATCCCATTTAATTTGCAATGGAGAATCTGAGGCTCTCTTACTTAGACCTTAAGCACAGAAATCTAAACACTGGAAATAACGAACTAAAATTTAAGCAAGCCTTGTTTATAAATTTTAAAGCAATTATGGTATTTGGTAAATACGTCTTAGGAAGGAAAAAGTTTGTATCTTGAGAAGTAGCGTCTTGTATTGAGGAATTCTCTTTGGAGTGAGGCAGGTAAAGGAGGTTAAAGAATATAGTATGTTCTCTTGGCCGAACACGATGGCTCACACCTGTAATCCCAGCACTTTGGGAGGCCAAGGTGGGTGGATCACTTGAGCCCAGGAGTTGGAGACCAGCCTGAGCAACATAGTAACATCCCATCTCCGCAAAAAAATACAAAAATTAGTCTGGCATGGTGGCATGCAGCTGTAGTCCCAGCTACTCGGGAGGCTGAGGTGGGAGGATTGATTGAGCCCAGGAGGTTGAGGCTGCAGTGAGCCCTGATTGTGCCAGCCTAGGTGACAGAGTAAGACCCTGTCTCAAAAAAAAAAAAAAAAAAAAAAAAAAAAATTCTCCAGCACCACAAGAACACAATGAACAAGGAAGATGTCCTCTAGAGAAGCCAGTGAGGTGGGGGGCTGAGTTTCTTTTTAAAGTTTAAACTGTACAAGATATGCTTATTTTTTAGTATCCATTTTCTTTCTTCTATGGAAAGAAAGAAAGAAAAAAGAAAAAGAGAGAGAGAGAAAGAAAGGAAAAAGAAAGAAAGAAAGGGAGAGAGAAAGAAAGAAAGAACTCTCCTTGATCTATAACTGTTAACTGCAATTTTAAAAATTTAATCTGTAAGGAAGGTAGCCTGTAGCCATGAAGTATATAATAACAGAAAATCTTGTAAAACACACAATGTTTTGTTTTGTTTCATTTTGTTGCTATAGGTAATTGGACTTTTCTTCATTTTAGCTGCAGAATTTTGCTACAGGAAATTAGATGTTCTCACTTAGAATGGACCCACCAATCACGCTTAATTTCACCACCATGGATTACCTAACCCCTAAGTCTCTCTTCACACACACAGACACAGACACACACAGGCACACACACACACTTACTTAAGTACCATACTGAAGCAGGAGAGTTTCCCTGACCCCTTCACGGGTGAGAACTGGAGTGTACGGGTGCCAGCAGGGGCAAACTCCACTCACTAGTACCTGCTGCGCTCAACCCCTCAAGGGAGGGAGCACACAGGTGAGCGGGTGCAGAAGCTGGGGTGCTTTTGGGCATGTTTTTGGGTGCCAGTAGGAACAAACTCCATGCTGGCCCTGCAGCACCATCTGGGGGGCTGCCCATGACCCCTGAAGCCCCGGAAGGAATGTTACAGTCAGTGCTGCTTTAGTTTTGCCATCCATGGGTGGCTTAAGTGTTAACAGCACAGTAGAGGGTCAGTATGACAGCGTTTTGCAACCCGAGTTCTTGTCCGGCATCCAGGAGGTATGAGGTCACACGAACACATTGGAGATGGTAAGTGTGGAGGATGGGAGATGGGAGATTTTATTGCCCATTGAGGTGACTCTCAGTGGGAGTGGGAGCTGAGAAAGGAGACAGAGCAGGAAGGTAATGTATACTTTAACCTAATTTTTTTTTGAGACAGAGTCTTGCCCAGGCTACAGTGCAGTGGCAGTCACTGTTCACTGCAGGCTTTACCTTCGGAGCTCTAGCAACCCTCCCATCTCAACCTCCTGAGTAGCTGGGAGTACAGGCACCTACCAGAAGCCTGGCTAGTTTTCATTTTTCAATTTTTTGTAAAGAGAAAGTCTCCCTACATTGCCCAGGCTACTCTTGAACTCCTAGGTTTAAGTGATCATCCTGCCTCGGCCTTGCAAAGTGCTGAGCTTACGGGCTTGAGTCACAATGCCCAGGTAACCTAACATTTTTTAACCTAACAAAGTTAACCTGACAGATTTGTATGTGTGCAATACGATGTTGTTGACTCTAGGTACAATGTGGTATAGCAGATCTCTACAGCTTATTCATATTGCTTAACTAAAGCTTCATGCCCATTCATTATTTGGTTGTCTTTTAAATTGACCTTCTGTAAAGGTAAATTTACATCCCATTGTATGGGAAAGCCCCATGGTCATGACCTTGATGGTTTACTTATATGATTTGCAGCCTCTTTCTTGGTGCACGGGGGATACACTCCATCCATACCTGTCAATATGATATTGCTAAACATAGAATGCTGTCTCAGCTGAGTAAGTGGTAAGGCTGACATAATTTTGGTGGAGTTACGATGGAACAGTGTAGGCATATGTCTAGTAGAGTGTTCAGTGAGGTTTAATTCTTATGACATTCCTCATGGTACAAAATGAGGTCAAACATCAAAACATTGGATTTCCATGGTGTTTTCCCCCAGTGTTCAGCTACTATTGGAAACCACTTTTATTTTATGTTGCCAGGGATTTCTGGAAGATGAGATTTTCTTTTTCTATGTCAACATAACAAATCAATATGAATTTAGTGCCATAAAACAACATCCATTTATGAGCTCACAGTTTCTGTGGACTGGACCTCCTAGCATAGTATGGCTCAGCTGGTTCTCTCCTTTGAGTCACAAGAAGAAAATAAAATTGGAGGCAGGGCTGTCTTCCTCTCTGGGAGCTTGAGCAGAGAATTGTTTCCAAAATCATCCTGGTGGTTTGGGAGAAGGCAGTTGTAGAATGGAGCTCTCTGTTTATTGACAAGCTGTTCTCAGCTTCCAGGGGTCCTTGCTATTTCCTTGTTTATGGCTCCCTTTGAAGCCAGCAATGATGGGTCAAGTCCTGTTCGTGCTTGGAATCTCTCTGCCTCATTCTTACTCTGCCTCCCTCTTCCACACGTCTCTCTAGGGCCTCATAGACTTTTAAGGGCTCATGTGATGACACTGGACTACCTGCATACTCCGGGATATTCTAGTTTAAGGTCTGCTGATGAGTAACCTTAACTCCATCTGCAAGGTCCCTTCATGGCAGATTTTGGAGTCATGTTTGAGTGAATAACCAGGAGAAAGACTCTTGGGAGGACGTCTTTGAAGTGTACCAGCAAGATGGAGAGCAGTTAGCCCCATGTCCAGCAAAATCTCTAAAGCCAAAATCAAACCAACAATGGAATGATAGCAGAAGCCAGAGGCAAGATGGGGGGAAGTCAATGCTAGGTGTTAAACCATGTGATCCTCAGATTCAGATTCTTCTTGTAATTCAGATTCAGATTCAGAAGAAGAAATGTAGATCCCTCTCCTTTGAGGTAGAGAGTAAATGCAGCAAACGGCTTGAGATAGTAGCTGTACCTACTCTGTGTTCTGCTCTACTCTTCTTTAGCAGTATTGAAACTCATGCCATGCTACGCATTTACCTCTGTGAAAGGCAATATAATCTCAAGACCCCAAACTCAGCATACCAAAGGGAAAAGTGAAGCTCGGAAGCTGAGTCATGCAAAAACTGCCTTTCTTTTGTTCCCAAACTGATAGCTGCAATTTCACAGCCCTGTGTCACTGCCTCATCCGTAAGCCAGATTCCCGCAACTATAGAAGGCCATGTATCTCCCCAGATGGCCTCTCTCACAAATTGCTCACAAGGAAATTCCTTGTGAGCCCCTAAATCTTTCAGGATACATATCCCCAGTATAAAGTAGCACTAAAGCCAAACTCTGCTGAATTTCTTCCTAACAATGTAAATTACTGGCTTATCTTCCCAGGTATGGGACAAGGACAAGTCTAGAAATCATTCCTGCACCCATCCCAAGACAAATGTGGGACTGACTTTTTCTTCTACTCCCTCTTTCCACATGTTTATCCTATATTAAATGTAGATTTACAGAGTAGGGATGAATGCAGGATTGACTTTTCCTCTACTCCCTTTTCCACTGTAAAATGTAGATTCACTGACGCTAATCAAAGCCTCACAAGAATGCAACCCACTTGCCTCATTGCTTGTCCATCTTCCTTTTTTTTTTTCTTTCCCCCTTCCCCTTCTGTTTGCTCTTTCACCTTTAAATATTGAATTTCTCAAAACCCCCTTTGGAATAAGCACAGGTCACAGATGTTCCTGTGATATGTTTTTTCCAGGGTGCGTCCTCAACCTAGACAAAATAAACCTCTCATTGATTGAGATCTGCCTCAGTCCCTTTTTGGTCTACACATCCTAGTATTTTCTTTCAATATTCTCTCCACTGGAGAATATTGCTTTTTCTCATGGAATGTTTTTGAAGATCTCCAACTCATTCTCCAAGAGAAGGCATGTGTTCCCTTTTCCAGGAAACCTTTACTAGTCCTTCCTGGCCACATTTGCTGCATCTGCTTCAGTGTTTCTCTACAGGGGCTGCACTCTTCTATTCCCTGGAGCACACATTGCACTTTTTGCCGGCCTATCTTTAACTCTAGATTGTAGCTCCTTCATCTTTATTTCTATGCAGCCTCTCAACAGTTCCTGAGATATGGTCAGCACTAAATCAATATTTGCAGAATGAAGTGTTATTATGATAAATTGAATAGCAGGTCAGTGATAAATCGTGTTGTTGAACGTTGCTAGTGAAAGGCACATATAATTATTATGCTGCAGCTTTAGTGGTTACATAGTGAACTCAAAAGTTTAGAGCATTTCTTTAGGGCTAAATGATTTTTTTGTGAATAACAAAAGCATAAAAGTACAATTAAATTTAAATATTTATGGTATGTTAACTTGCTAAGCCAAGGCAGCCAGAAGAATGCCTGAGAAAGCCGCAAGTCAACCCCAGGGGGAAATAAAAATCAACACTTGGTCTGCAGAGTTGCAGCTAATTTGCTGTAACTAATACTATGACTTCCATGGACAATGTCAAGAACAAAAGATTGCCACTGGAGCCTTGGTCCTTTGAGAACTGAGATTTATCACACACTCTACCATTAAGGTTGTGTGGGTAAATGAGGTTTTGAAAACTCTCTGTAGCCATCCTTGGTTGCTTTGAGTTGAGTCCTTGTCAAAAGTAGTATTTTACCCAGAGGAGCAATTTGCAATTTGCACAAAACCCTTTAAAATACCTTTGCCTATGCTTGCATGTTGGCATTTGGTCACCTTCCTATGTGCCTAAAGTATGAAAAGGAAGCATCAATGATTTTACCAGTAAAAGAAGACAATCCCAGTGCTCTCAGTAGTTTGCCTCCTAATTAGTTAGTTTAAGTGCTCTGTAAATTAACTGGCATGGATGGTGCCAGGAATTATTATTATCGAATAACGATGATCTGGATGTGTGTTTATTTTCTATTGCAGTTGTAACCAGTGACCACACACTTAGCTGCTTAAAGCAAATCTCAAGTATTATCCGTCAGTTTTATAGATAAGAAGTCAGCCTGGGCAGCATAGTGAGAACTTGCCTCTACCAAAAAAAAAAAAAAAAAAAAAAAGGCCAGACATGGTGGTATGTGCCTGTGGTCCTAGCTACTTGGGAGGCTGAGGTGGGGGGATTGCTTGAGCCCAGGAGATCTAGGCTGCAGTGACCCATAATCACAATATTTCACTCCAGCCTGGGAATGTCTCACTGTCTCTTAAAAAGAAGAAGGAAAAGGAGAAGGAGTCATCTAGGTGGCAGGTGGCTCAACAGGTTCTCTGAACTAGGTCTCACCAAGGCCAAACTCGAGGTGATCCCTAGATTGCAGTCTTATCTGGAGGTTCTAGGGAAAATCTGTTTCCAAGCTCAGTGAGGTTGTTGGCAAAATGCAGGTCTTTGTGATGTAGAATGGAGGTCCCCCTTTGCTAGCTGGCTGACAGCTGAGGGTTATTCTCAGATTCTAGAGGCCACCCACATTCCTTGGCTCACAGCCACCTTCCTCCTTCTTCAAAGCCAGCCACAGCTGACCTACTTTTTCTCATGCTTCAAATTGTTCCTGCCTCCTCTCTGCTGCATTTCTCTGAACACAGCCAGGAATGGTTCTCTTTCTTTAAGGGTTCATGTGATTAGATTGAGCTCACCCAGATAATTCAGGATATAATCTTTCCATTTTAAAGGCCATGGTATAGATGTGTACAAAGAGCCTTTGGCCATTGTATGAATTTGCATGAGCTACTATAACAAAGTACCACAGACTGGGTGACCTAAACAACAGATATTTATTCTCCCACAGTCCTGGAGGCTGGAAGTCCAAGATCAAGCTGTGGCCAGGGCTGCTTCCTCTGGAAGTCTCTCTCCTTGGCTTGTAGACACCATCTTCTCCCTGTGTCTTCATATAATCTTTCCTGTGTGTGTGTCTGTGTCCTAATCTCCTCTCCTTAATCCTATTGGATTAAGGCCCACTCTAGTAACCTCATTTAAAATTTTAAATTCTGATTTTGAACCTCATTTTGAATTCCTCTTTCAAGGACCTATCCAAATACAGTCATATTCTGAGGTCCTCGGGGTTAGGATCTCTGCAAGTGAATTTGGGGGGCACATGATTTAGCTTATAAAAGCCATGTAACAGCATAATCAAAGGTTTGGGGGATTAAAACATGGATGCTGGGAGGAGGGGATGTTATTTAGCCTACCACAAAGTTGAACTTTTGAAAAACAGCAAATAATTGGGTATATCATGAGAACTAATACCCCAAAATTCCTGACATTTTTCTGTATCAAGGATAAAAGTTTTTCATGAACAGCTCTCCATTATACTTGAAACAATCTGGCTTCCTGAACTCCCAGTAGAAGGGCTCCCTCATATTTATATGGGATAATATGCAAACTAAGCTATGATTCATAATCTTTTTCTCCTTTTTTTTTGAGACGGAGTCTCGCTCTGTCGCCCGGGCTAGAGTGCAGTGGCGTCATCTCAGCTCACTGCAACCTCCGCCTCCCGGGTTCAAGCGATTCTCCTGTTTCAGCCTCCCTTGGGACTACAGGCATGTGCTGCCACACCCAGCTAATTTTTGTATTTTTAGTAGAGACAGGATTTCACCATGTTGGCCAGGCTGGTCTTGAACTCCTGACCTCAGATGATTCACCCACCTCAGCCTCCCAAAGTACTGGGATTACAGGTGTGAGCCACTGCGCCTGGGCCTATGATTCATAATCTAACCATCACTGACCTTGGATATCTTGAAATACAAAAAAAAAAAAAAAAAAAAGTCACCAAAGCCACCCAAATGTAAATATTTTTAGTGTTAAATAATCTAAATTTTATCTTCTTATTAAGGTTAATGTCACCTGGTGAAGAGCTTCTGTTCTGTCCAATTGAGTAGTCATCAGCCAATATGGCTATTTAAGCTAAAATTAGGACTTAAAAAGAAGCAAAATTTAAAATTCATTTCCCAGATGTATCAGCCACCTTATATCAATATCCATGTGTGACTGATGGCTTTGATCCTTCACCTCATAAATATGGAAATTTCCATCATCACAGGGAGCTCTATTGCAGAACACCAGTCTAGACAGTAATATTCTGATCTTTTAATGATGTGATTCTCTCAAGCTCATGTATCCTGATAAAGGACATTACAGTCTGGATAAAGATTTCTTATTACAGCAATATTTATGTTGATTAATTTATATAAAGCATAATTATCTATTAAATACAGAGCTAAAGAAATTAAGACCACCATTTATATTGAGGATGTCAACCAATGAGGAAACATAATTTACAGAGGAGAAATCTGTCTGCTTCGTGTGCTTGGTTCAATGCTCTGACAGGTTTCCAGGCAAATAATGCTGGTTTTCATCCGATAGTGATGGATTACACCCAGTAGACTCCCAAACGCTTGGCTTTCAGTTGATCATTCTTAGACTTGGTCTTTCTCTAAAGAAGTCCAAGTAAAAATTGCTGAACTGTGAAAATTACCTCCTGATGCAGACACAGTCATTGTTTTATATAAAGAAAAAAAAACTCTGTAATTCAGAGTGTATTAATGCAACCTCGGGCTTTTGTGTATTTGCTAGGTGTCAAAGAAGTGCAAAACCTCATAAAAGTCCTTTAGGTTTGTTTATTTATGGATACCACCAAATGCTTAAATAAGTTTTATTTGAATTCACATAACCCATTGATGTTTTAGGACAAATTTTAAAGCTGGACAGATCTTTAAAAACAAGTGATGACTTTGTATACCTCCTGGTGCTAATTGACAGTGCTAATGTGTGGATTCACCATGGAAATCTAGAAATGAGAGCTATTTGAATAGAAACAGAGGAGTGGAACTGTGAAGGACAGCCTGTTTTTGGCTTCTCTATCAGAAAGAACAAAATCTCTTTGCCAGTTGACATTAACCTGAATAGTAAGGTGAAATTTAGATTATTTAACACTAAAAATAATAATATTTGGATGACTTTTTTGTATTCCAAGGTATTCAAGATTAGTGACTGTTAGATTAAAAACCATAGCGAAGTTTGCACATTATCCCACAGAAATATGAGGGAGCCCTTCTTTTGAGGTTTCAGGATGCAAGACTGTCTCAAGTATGATGTAGCAGCTGTCTAGATAATGTTGGCAGCTCATGGCCTGATCAATATCTGTGTACCTGGATTTTGGTGAATATACTGTTGGTATTTATAAGTCCAGTACTCTCCAAATGTAAAGGTATGTTTCAGATGAGCAATGGCTAAGCCTGTACCTATCTCCTTGGTTGTGTGGCTCCATGTGCACAAAACTGGTATATAAAGATTTTCTCTGCATGTGAATGAGAACTCCCACATCACTGGTATCCTGTCAAGTCTCCATCTATTAGACATCAATAACATGGAAGTATTTTACCACCTACAATTTTTCTCTAGCCCAAAATATATCCAACACTGGAAGATCCCTGCCTCTACATGGTGAAGCCTTCTAATCTTTTGTTCTCAGAGGTGTAGAAGAAAGCTCTAGATTTAAAATGTTAGGACCTCAAATCATGACACAACCACCCCCTTTTGTTTGGTGTTGGGTGGGTCATTAAACTATTCTGAGCATCTGATTAAAACTACAGACACACACAACTATCAATCCAGGTCGTTGGAAATACTAAATCTGATGCATATAAAGCACCAAGGCTCTGTGCACTTTTCCTGTAAAACACCAAGTTGTAAATATGTTAGGCTTTGCAGGCCATCCGACTTTGTTGTAGCTATGTAACTGTGCTATTGTGGCTTGAAAGCAGCCACGGACATTACCTAAACAAATGGGCACATCTGTGTTCCAATAAAACTTTATTTACACAAAGCAAATGTGGGCCGGTATGGAGGTAAAAGTTCTGTCACCATGTTTTTCCTCTGCTCTCACCACCACAACAATCATCAACACAGAAGAATAAGACAAATGTGTAGGGTTTTTACTCACACAAAAAACAGTGGACACCATCTGGTTGTCCTCCAATTCAGTTCCGACGCTCTCTACCCAGAGATAGCATCAGATCCCACGGGTTAAGGGCTCAGTCCCATAGACCACCCTCTTCTTTCCCCCAGTCACAAGTCCAGGCCCCTGGTACTTCTGACCAAGTGACTTCAAGTTGCGGTTCCCACAATCTCCTCTTTGGGTTTGATTAATTTGTCAGAGCGGCTCGCAGAACTCAGAAAAACACGTATAGTGGTTGTTAAGAAGGATATGTTAAAGAATACAGGTAAACAGCCAGATGAAGACACATAGGACAAAGTCTGGAACTGTCTAGAGTGAGGAGTTCTGTCCCTGTGGAATTGGGGTGTGACACTGTGCCAATACATGGATGAGCTCTTCATCCCCCTTCTGTTGACCTCCACGTGTTCAGCTCTCCAGAAGCCCTCCACACCCTGTCCTTGGGATTTTTATGGATGCTTCAGAATGTAGGCATGATTGATTAAACCATTGGCCATTGGTGATAAACTTGATCTTCAGCCCATCTTCCCTCTCTGGAGGTAGGGGATGCAGCTAAAAGTCCCTACCCTCTAATCCTGCCTTGGTCTTTTTGGTGACCAGTGCTACCCTGAACCTATCAGACAAAAGACACATAAAAGACAGCACTTAGGAGATCCCAAGGATTTTAGGAGTTATAAGCCAGAAACTGCGCATGAAAACCAATATGTATAAATGTCATAAAACTACAGCCAGATTTGCCCTGGGATGTAGATTGTAGACTCTTGGTGTATAGCATCTAATATTGTTTGGCCAAAAATATAATAGTTGGCCAGGGGACATTACCATCTGACACTTTATGTCCTTCTCTCCCCTTAAGTCTCCTTAATTTTAACACTTGATGTTTATAAAGTAACATTTTCCTACTTTACCAATCATATAATTTCTCTTTTTAGCTTATACTGTCTGTTCGGAATGAAGGAAAACCCTACCTTTCTTATTTATACAGTTTCTAAAGTCTCATGGAAGATTAACAATAGTTGTCCACAACTTTAAGAATTGGAAATAGTCTAGAAATAATTATCAAATTCATCCTACCTTCCAGGTGTTTATTACCTATCCACTTTTGATTTGGAAACTTTAAAGTGTTTAGGAGAGCATTGTCATTAAAAGATGAAGTTATTATCAGAAGCCTGTTGCAGAAAACTTTTCAAAAATTGAGTAAGACTGTATAATCTCTGAGAGCCAACACCGTAAACACACTTTGCTTAGACTTCATCCTTTTGAAATGTGGAGGCTTATTTCCTAAATCATGCTTGTGATGTTATGATCTAGTGTAAATAAAGGCAAGATATCTAGATCCCAACTTGTACTTGCTATAAAATTTACAGTATTAAGTTTTTGTGCTGTGTTTTCTGACAAGATCTAGGGATGTGTCCATCTGCAGAACTTTAAACATTAGCTGCTTCTATGTGGCGAGGCAAAACACCAGCACACAGCTACCAACTTCCAGCTCGATATTATTACTAATGAAATGCTGCTAGTAGTTATAAAATGCACACAGAGATGATTATAGGGCCCTCCCTACGAGACAAGAACATGCTATTGTGAATAGTGCTGCATAATGAACATATTGTGAATAATGCACATATGTTGTTTCTGTCCCATTGCTGCAGGTGTTCCTGAAATCAGTCTTCTCTGATCCTAGACATTGAAACTCCCCGTACTCACTGTGGCCAACCCCACACTCTGTGCTGGTTTTGTGCCTCACCATGTAGATGCAGCTGATGTTTAAAGTTCTACAGATGCACATATCCCTAGATCTTGTTGGAAAATTCAGCACAAAAACCTAATACTGTAACTTTTATAGCACCTACCAGTTGGGTTCTAGAATTTCCAGGGACCTTACCTGTTTAGTCTTAATTTACAGAGGCAGGTCCTTCTCACCATGGTTTCTCTTGGTGCGTTCTTTCCTTTCCTTCTTTTTTATTTTTATAGACAGTGTCTCACTCTGAGTTCAGTGGTGCCATAGTAGTTCAATGCAACCTTGAACTCCTGGGCTCAAGTGATCCTCCCACCTCAGCCTCCCGAGTAGCTGGGACTAATGGTGCCTACCACCTTGTAGACACGGCGTCTCACTATGTTGTCCAGGGTGTCCTTGAACTCTTGGACTCAAGTGATCCTCCCACCTCAGCCTGAATAGCTGGAACTAAAGGTGCATGCTACCTTGTAGAAATGGGATCTTTCTATGTCACTCAGGCTTGTCTCAAACTCCTGGGCTCAAGCGATCCTCTCACCTCATCCCCCTGAGTAGCTGGAACTAAAGGTGCCTGCCCCTTGTAGAGATCGGATCTTGCTATGTTACCCAGGCTAGCCTTGAAATCCTGGACCCAAGTGATTCTCCATTTCAGCCTCCCAAAGCAGAGGGATTACAGGGGTGAGCCACCATGCCTGGCCATGTTCTTTCTTTAATATCTACTTTAAGTCTATCTATTCAGAAACCTTCTGGGCTCTCTTCTAAGATTGGCCCTCAGTACTGTTTCTGGGTGGTTCTCAGGTCCCCTTCTCTCTGCAGACCCCTCCCCTTTGACTCTTTCTCTTCCATGATGAACCCCCTGCTTCAACAATGGGAAGAGGTTGGAAATCAGTTTGTCTTGTTGTCCACAATAAAGTTCTGTGATTATTATTATGAGTCAAGACTACACCCTGGAATGCTCTTTGTCCTCTGCAGATAATGAGCATTCCCTGTACACATCATACTAAAAAAATCTATAATAAGTATAATTATTGTGATTTTTATTAACGTCCTCCAAATCATAATAATAGCAGTCATGATAACACTTATTATGCTGTTGATGCATGCCAGATATTTAATCTTTGAGGCAACATTATGAAGTGGGTGTAATGAGCATCACCACTTCATATAAATGGAGAATTGGCATCTCTCTACCAAGTATGGAAAGCTGACCAATAGAAATGTTAAGTTGTCAGCCGGGTGCAGTGGTGGCTGACGCCTATAATCTCAGAGTTTTGGGAGGATGAAGCATGAGGAAAATTTGAGGAAAGGAGTGGGGGACCAACCTGGGCAACATAGCAAGACTCCATTTCTACAAAAATAAAGAAAATAATTAGCCGGGCATGGTGGTGCACACCTCTAGTCCTAGCTACTCAAAAGGCTGAGGCAGAAGGATTGCTTGAGCCCAGGAGGTGGAGGTTACAGTCGGCTGTGATTGTACCACTGCATTCAAGCCTGGATAACAGAGTGAGACCCTCGTCTCTAAAAAAATTTCTTTAAAAAAAAGAAAAGTTGAGCTATTGAGTCAAGACTCCGAGGGCTGAGTCATAATGCGACTATGCTGCTTAGTTAATATTAATTAAATTAAATAAATTAATATTAAACCACGCTTGTCTGGTACAGGTACAGGGAGCGTGACTGAGATCCATCTTACATCAATTTACTTCCTGATACTTCATTTGCTGTGGTATGAACTTGGACAAGAACATAACCATTCTGTGCCTCCGTTTCTTTATCTGGAAAGTGGGAAGGAAGTAACAATGTGTAACTCTAAGGACTGGCATGAGTTAATTTATAAAATGCTTATAAGAATCACAACCTACATTTACTGCTCATAAACAACAGCTACTGGAAGGCAGTTGAACACATGTTTCTGCAGCTTGGTGAGGGGAACAGACCGGAGATATAAATTTGGAGGTCAGCACATAAAGATGCTCCTGGAAGCCATTAGGCTGGATGATAACTCAAGGCAAAAACATAAATAGTTTCTTCATTTTCTTTAAATTAGGAAGACTAAACTGTATTAGTCAGGGTTCGCTAGAGGGACTGAACAAATAGGATAGATGTACATATAAAGGGGAGTTTACTAAGAAGTATTGACTCACACAATCACAAGGTGAGGTCCTATAACAGGCCATCTGCAAGCCAAGGAAAAAGGAAGGCACTCCGAGTCCCAAAACCTCAAAAGTAGGGAGGCTGACAGTGCAGCCTTCAGTCTGTGGCCAAAGGCCCGAGAGCCCCTGGCAAACCACTGGTGTAAGTCCAAGAGTCCAAAAGCTGAAGAACTTGGAGCCTGATGTTCGAGGGCAGGAAGCATACAGCACAGGAGGAAGATGGAGATTGGAAGACTCAGACATTCTAGTCCTTCCATGTTCCTTTACCTGCTGTATTCTTAACATGCTGGTAGCTGATTGGATGGTGCCCACCCAGATCGAGGTTGAGTCTCCCTCTCCCAGTCCACTGACTCAAATGTCAGTCTCCTTTGGCAACACCCTCACAGACACATCCAGGAACAATACTTTACATCCTTCAATCCAAGCAAATTGACACTCAATACTAACCATCACAAAAACCCACAATTAAGAGAAAGGAGAAACCTGAAGTTTAAACCATGTTGCCCAGCATTGCAGAATCAAGCCTTTCTAACTGAATGTATCGGGAATAAAATGATTATTCTTTCTCCAGAGCTATCTCATTTAATCATCCTTGAATATATTAGTTTCTTCTGGCTACTGTAAAAAAAAAAAAATCAACACAAAGACCATTTGCTTAAAACAATGGATATTTATACTCTCCCAGCCCTAAAGCTCAGAAGTTAGAAATGAAGGTGTTTCCACAGTTGGTTCCCTCTGGAGGCTCTGAGGGAGAATCCGTTCCTTCCCCCTTTCCTAGCTTCTGGTGGTGGCCGGAAATTCTTGGCATTCTTTGTCTTGTAGATGCATCACTGCACTCTCTAACCCATCATCCCTTGGGGCTCTTTTGGTGTGTTTCTATATTCAAACCTTCCTCTAAGTCCGGGCGTGGTGGCTCACGCCTGTTATCCCAGCACTTTGGGAGGCCGAGGCAGGTGGATCACCTGAGGTCAGGAGTTCGAGGACAGCCTGGCCAACATGGCAAAACCTCGTCTCTACTAAAACGTACAAAATATATATATATATATATATATGGGGGTGGGAGCGCCGTGGCTCATGCCTGTAATCCCAGCACTTTGGGAGGCTGAGGAGGGCAGATCACCTGAGGTCAGGAATTCAAGACCAACCTGGCCAACATGGTGAAACCTCGTCTCTACTAAAAATACAAAAGTTAGCTAGGCGTGGTGGTGTGTGCCTGTAATCCCAGCTACTTGGGAGGCTGAGGCAGGGAGAATTGCTTGAACCCAGGAGGCAGAGGTTGCAGTGAGCCGAGATTGTGCCATTGCACTCCAGCCTGGGTGACACAGCGAGACTCTGTCTCAAAAAGAATAGCTGGGCATAGTGGCTCACGCCTGTAGTACCAGCTACTTGGGAGGCTGAGACAGGATAATCACTTGAACCTGGGAGGCAGAGGTTGCAGTGAACCGAGATCATGTCACTGTACTCCAGCCTAGGCACCAGAGTGAGACTCAGTCACAAACAAAACAAAACAAAACCTTCTTCTAATTTATCATAAAAAATTCCAGTTGTTGTATTGGGGTCAACTCTAATCCAATATGACCTCCTGTTAACATGCTTATACCTACAAAATCCCTACTTCCAAAAAGAGGCATAATATTTACAGGTGCCGAAGGTTAGGATTTGAATGTGTAGGTGACACAATTCAACTCATTACACCTAGTAATCGCCAACTGAGATAATGTTTTGGAAATTTATGTAGCAATGTTATAAACAAGCACCCTAAATCTGAAACCTCCAGGCACACTGTATCACCAAGTGAGCATTGTCATTTATTGAACCTGGATGGTCTAGCTTCTGGAAGTTGACCAACCAGAGACAGCAAGAACTAAGGCATGGAGCTAGACCCTCCTCACCTTGGAAGACCAGGAAGCTGCAACCCAGCTGCCTGGCTGGGAGGAGATGGGAAGTCTGAAGTAGCACATCAGTATAAAGAAAATTCTAAGAGCCTTTCTCTTGGAAGACAGTAGGAGAGTCTGCAACAGCCACGCTTCACACACTCAAGAGGACACCTTGTTGCTGCAATGTGTGTTGAGAGTTAACGGAGCCATGTGTAATGGGTCATGTCCAAGAACTGAGTTCCCTTCTGAGGAGGGATCTGGTGAGACCAAAGCAGGACCCCTACCCTGATAAGATTAGGGTGCTAGGATCAGGCAAGGCTTGAGCAAAACACTAAGTCTTCAGCTATAGAGCAAAGAGAGCAGTCCTCAGGTTTGGATGTCGGCCAAAAGTCATCAGAACAGGAGCCAAGGAACCAACAGTAAGAAGATTGAGTCTCAGAATGTTGACAAGTCTCTTAAATCCTTCTACCTAAGATGGAAACTTAGAAGTGAGTCCATGGGGAAAAGAAGTAAGCTAAGGTTTGCAGGTGCAAGGTCACGGTCAGACTGTAGGAGAGATTGGGAACCAACATGGTTGGCAAGACCTATTTGATTATCAAAGTCTTTGGAAAATATTTTGGGGGCTTTTTCGACAATCTAGGGAAGAGGCAGACTCACATGAACCCTCCCTTAGCTTGGACCCAAAAATACCAAGATCCTGATATCAACCTGAAAATTAGCACAGATTATTAGGGCATTGAATAAATTCTTGAAAGCGATGCTCTAAAAATAAAATGAAATGGAAACTCGTGTTTTAAATATTGATGATTCCGGCACCACTGCAGTCCTTTGATATAGATGTTGTTTCTGTAGTCTGAATTAATTAATTAATTTGCATCAGGCCTCCAAAACTCAATGTGCTTCTTTCTAAACTAATGTGCATGTTCACAAACAAGTCTGTAAGACAGTTGTCAAAGTAGGACATCAAACCCCACCTTGGTTTACATCCGTTCAGTGGCTTCAGTTTGACAATTGTTATGGAATCTTCTGGGGCTCTGGCATTTTCAATGCATAGTGGAGACACATTTGAGGAAATTTATTTATTATTGGGAGACTTCTAAAATTCAATACCGAATATCCCTTTAAGCTATTGGCATTACAGTATAGATGTATTTGGTTTACGGTGGTGCAGAAATCTCTTTCCAACATTGTTGTAGAAAAAATTTGTGGATTGTTTCTTTGAAGTCAGGGTCTTTTTTTTCAGTGGTTATCACTAATAAAAGTGCAGAATTTTCATTTTATATTTTAGTCTTTCTATTGGTAATTATGTCTGTCACTATGCTAACTGTTCATGGTGTAAAGATGAATATGGGCTGTTCTGCCTCTGGGGTACCCCGGCTGTCTATGGAACAGCCATTTTCCTGTACTCTGTAGCTTTAAACTTGCTTTGCTTTTACTTAAAAAAAGATGAATAAGACCCAATCCTTACCCGCAAGAGGATTAAAGTCATTAGGGAAATACACACTTTAAAAAGTATTAACAGGGCCAGGCGCGGTGGCTCACGCCTGTAATCCCAGCACTTTGGGAGGCCGAGGCAGGCAGATCATGAGGTCAGGAGATCAAAACCATCCTGGCTAACATGGTGAAACCCCGTCTCTACTAAAAATACAAAAAATTAGCCGGGCACGGTGGTGGGCACCTGTAGTCCCAGCTACTCGGGAGGCCGAGGCAGGAGAATGGGGTGAACCTGGGAGGCGGAGCTTGCAGTGAGCCGAGATGGCATCACTGCACTCCAGCCTGGGTGACAGAGTGAGACTCCGTCTCAAAAAAAAAAAAAAAGTATTAACATTACATCATAGTGTTGACCAGATGTCCACACACTCTAACTGTAGGCCACAATTCATCTTATGCTTATTTTGTATGGTGGGTAAAATAATTTTTTACATGTTTAAATAATTGGGAAAAAAAATTGAATACTGTTTTGTGACATGCACATTTTATCAGACTACTGTTACCACATGATCCAGCAATTGCATTCTTTGGTATTTCTGCAAAGGAGTTGAAAACTTATGTATGTCCACACAAAAACCTGCACATGGATGTTTGCAGCAAACTTATTCATCGTTACCAAAGCTTGGAAGCAATCAAGACATCGCCCGTTAGTAGCTGAATGGATAAACAAACCGTGGTACATCCAGAGAATGGAATATTACTCAGCACTGAAAAGAAATAAATTATCAAGCCATGAAAAGACATAGAGAAAATTGAAATGCATAGCACTGAGTGAAAAACACCAATCTGAAAAGGTTACATACTATGTAGTTATACCCATAGGATATTCTGGAAAAGCCAAAAGCTTGGAGACAAAGATCAGTGGTCGTTGTTGCCAGGTATTCGGAGGAGGGAGAAATAGGGTGGAGCTCAGAGGACTTTTAGGGTAGTGTAGCCATTTTGTATGATACTATAGTAGTCATTATATATTTGTCCAAACCCACAGAATGTAAAGACAGAGTGAACCTTAATGTGAACTATGGACTTTAGGGGATTATAATATGTCTATGTAGGTTCATTGATTGTAACAAATGCACCACTCTGGTGGAAGATGTTGATAGTTGGGGAGACTGTTTGTGGAGGGGTAGAGGGTAGATGGGAACTCTCTGTATCTTCCTCTCAATTTTGCTATGAACCTCAAACTGATATTAAAATAGTCTATTAAAATTATGTGAAACTCAAACCTCAGCATCTACAAATAAAGTTTTATTGTAACACAGCCACTCACATTTTTTTGCATATGGTCCGTGGCTACTTTCACGTTAGTGAAAAGTTGGGTAGTTGAGTCAGAGACCACGTGGCCGGCAAAGACGGAAGTTTGTAGTATTTGGTTCTTCATAGAGAAAGTTTGGTGATCTCTTTCGGTGATCCCTGGACTATCCTATAATTCTGAGCAAGACACCATCATGATCAAAGCAGGAGTAGTCAGCTTAGCTTTTCTGCATTATTCAGAGAGCTTTTTGAGCTGTATCTTGAAGAATGAGGTGGGGTTGAGGTTTCCAGGATCTTTCTGTCATCTTCCCACACTGGTATTGTATTCTGTAGCATTTATTGTGACCAACACACATCCCTGAAGCCACCAGGGGCTGTTATTTCAAAAAAAGTAGACGTAGGACACTAATTTCTCATGCTGCCATTGAAAAGAGACAGCCTCACCTGCATAACTGAGTTTTTGACATTTTAAAATTTTTTGTTTTAATTAACATCCATCTTAGAATTTTCACTATTGTTCTCCATAATGGGATAAATATATAAAGTAAATCTCTCAAAAAGACAGGTTTTAAAACACATTGCCTAATGTCAAATTACTCATATAAGGATAAGATTTCAGCCTTGTGATTTTGTAATGTGTCAACCTGCCTAGACTAAATTACTTTTCCTAGAATCCTCCCACCTGTGTGTTTCTATCTTTTGTGCCCCACAAAAGCCATTTTTATCCTAGTTTGGTGATGAAGCCAGGACCCCCTCTTAAGGGCCTTATGAAAGTCAAGAAAAATCTCGAGTTCCTTCAAGGGAAATTCCAGGCACTTGGCTAGCCTTGAAAAGTAAATGAGCAGCTCGATATCCAAGAAGGTAATGGTACTTTAAAACAACAACCAAGGAAGCTAGAGCCAGGAGATACTAGGTTTAGTTCCTATAGGAACTAAAGATAATATCTTGACATAAGTCCCTGAGTTGTTTTCCAGAAACCCAGAGCCCCACAAAATGCATCCACTGGAATGTAGACCTCAGTTACGGGGCAACTGAGGACTGAACTCTAACCGCCATTCTTTATTTTAAATGTCTTCCTGAGGGGGTTGGAAGAAGTCATGTCCATGAGTCAGAGCTAACATTCTTTTCTGCTGACCCCAATTTTTAAACAAAACTTCTTCCCTTAGCTAATGGCAAATCAGAGAATCCTTGAATTTACCTATGACCTGTGAGTCCCTGCGTCAAGATATCCTGCCTTTTAGGGCAAAAGCAATGTATAACCTCCTTGTATTGATTTAAGCTTTTGCCTGTAGCTTCTACTTTCCTGAAATTTACCCCTGTGTTTACAAACCCTTACCTGCAAGCCACCGGGCAGGTGGGATCTTAGGCATGAACTGTCCAACTCTCTTTGCTTGGTGCTTGCAAATAAATGCTTCACTTCCTCTCGCTGCCATCCTAATGTTAGTGTTTGACTTTGCCGTGCCAGGCGAGCAGACCCCAGTTCGGTTCTGTAACAATATCAGGGCAAAAGTGAAGCTGCAGCCATATTGCTTTTTTGCAGTCAAAATTAGGGAAACAAATGAGAGCTGTGGTAGCTCAGGCATGTTAGCTCTTACCTGTGGCCTCACCTCCTTTGCATGGGGGTAGCCATGGGACCTGAAGCCGCTCTACCTTTTTCTGGACTCCTTTTCCGGTGTGCATTCAGCTCTGTGAATAAGGGGCCAAGCTTTTGCTGCAGGATGTCCAGGCATCAGAGGGCAGAGAGAAAAAGACATGGATCACAGATCATCCTCCTCTTTCTAGATCATGCCTGTGGCTCCCAGCTCGTTCTCACTCTCCAATTTTATAGGCAGCTTCCACTCCAGGAACCAGGAATTTCTCTTGTGAAAGGAAAATAAAAACTCAGGACCCCAATTTGCTATGCAAAAGAAAAACAAAACAAAAATTTAAGCTAAAAGCTGAGTCATGCAAGAAGTGGCCTTTTCCTTTTGTTCCTAAGCAGATAGCTACAGATAAAAGGTTAAAACATCGCCACAGGTGGCTGCTCTATGTTCACCGTATCTTATGTAAAGTGCCCATTTACTGAGTGCAAGAGGAATACACAGTTGACTTTCCTCTACCTGCTCCTTTTCTCTTGCAACCTGTAGGTTGAGTAATGTGACCATACCCTCCCTCTTTCCCCTCTAGCCCACATTTCCCCTTTAAATATTGAAGCCCTCAAAATCATCTTTGGAGAAAGGCACAGACCACACAGCATTTCTGTGATTCGTGTTGATCTCTTCTGGACATGTCCTTCTTCTTGGCAAAATAAACTTCTAAGTTGATGGAGACCTGTGTCAGATACTTTTTGGTTTACACCCTCAAGGAGAATCCAGCCTTCCTCACTGCCCAACTGCACCGGGAGTTGTTTGCGGTCTTTTGTGTGCTGATTGGTCATGTTAATCACTTTCTTCTTAGTTGGAAGATAGAGTTAAGAGCTCAGTGATGTGGTTTTTATATTGTTTCCTGTCCTTCCATGCATGTGGGTCACCACCACCACCCTATCTAGACAGTAACCTCCTCAAAAACAGGGACGTCGTGTTCTACTCCTATATCCTTATTCCTTTTCTGATGCCCTGAAAGATAGAAATGCAGGGTAGCATGGTTATGCAAGGTGCAAACACATGCTTCCTTTTGAGTCAGGTGAACTAACACTTGAACAATCAAAAGCAAAGGTCACCATGATATACAGAGTAGTGCAAACAGAATCACTCAAAATGCAGTATGTGGGCAGCAGGCAGGGGTTTAAATTGCGTATCTCGTGTGTTTGATTGCAAATGAGGAAAAGTGTAATAGTCAAAGCTATCTAACATGTAGGTTGTGGTATTAGACACACAAGCACTCATTGTGTTGTGTCAGGTAAAAACACATCTAGATGTAGGAAAGGAAAACTTTATTCAAAAAGATTATTGCAATAAGGAGGGGTACTATTCTAATAATGGGAAGGGGAGTATTGGCATGCAGGGCTGCACAGAGAGTAAGATCTTCAAGCATGTCAAAGGTCAGGCAGAAAGGAATTTAGGGACAGTCCACTGGAAAGGACCAGACGTTGGCGAGTGGGTAGCATACTTGAACTAGACAATGTCTTCCTTGTGGTAAGGTCAGTTAATTCCCAGGAGAGGCCCTTAAGCGGGTCTGTGTCCTGGCTCAAACTGAGATTGGGTCAAAGTTCAGGATCCTCTGGGCAAAGCAGAGATGTAAATGAACTGGGTCCAGTCCCATGAATGAGCATTGCATTCCGATGCATCTGTGGGGAGCAATAGTTTAGCTAACCTTTTATGAGGCAAAAAATAGGAATTTGAAGGGTTTGTGTATGTCTTTGTCGTAAGTGAAAATAAAAGTGGGAGGGCATCCATGAATCTTTTCTAAGGCATAGGGGGAAGGGTGGTTTATGGAGTAACCGGTTTCTCAGAACACACCGAAAAGGTAGAGGGGGTATTTCTTCATCGTTACTGTTTTCCTGGAGCACAGGTATAGTTTAACATTGTCAGTTGCATTTATGACTTCTGGTTCCTTCAGTAGCCTTCAAGGTCAAGGCTACCCATCCTTAACATGTAATGTTGCGTGTACACACACACACACACACACACACACACACACACACACTACTCATATTTGCCTTGTGCACTGGGATAAATGGGTGAGGTTATTGAGCCCAGTCTCTCTACCCTGGTATACCATTAGGAAGATCTGCTATAAAATAGGTACTATTATCCCCCTTTTTCAGAAGTTCAGAATGAATCTCAAAGCGGTCATATGATCTTCTCTAAGGTAAGTTCTACATTTCTAACTTCTCTAACTTTCCTACTTAATAGTAGGACAAGGGTCAAATTCCACTGGCAGTGGATTCTAGTCTTCCTGTCCTCTACATTTTTACCCCAAAATAACCACAATAAAAAGACTGTTTCTTAGTTTTTGAGGCAGTGTGCTTCACGGATGTCAAAGCAATACAACTTGAGGACAAAAAGACAGACATCTAGAAAAGTAAGATGAGCGTTCACTCCCGTCACCTCGATGAAAAACTGCGACCTGTCATGACATTTTCTTACCAGGAGGTAGAGATTCAGTTGCTGGGTGTGGGTTGGAGTAAAACATAGAAAACTTGAGACACAAAGGGAGCTCTATGTTTGAGGCAAGATGGCAAAATGGCAAATAAAAGTCAAAATGACGTCCTTCCATTTTCTCTGTGGTTGCTGTCTTTCGCGTTTTTTTTTGCAATCACAGTATGATGAGAAGGAAGGTACCTCTGTATCAAACCCCATGCGTAAGTACAAGTAATTGCTCCTGTGATAGAGTAGCCTTTTAGGGAAGATTCATTTGATAAGCAAACAAAAACCCGAGCTAGTTCTGCTTGCCCACTGGCAATAAAAACATTTAAAGACGGCTAACCAGCACGGTTTCCCTTTCCCTCCCCTTTCTGTCTTACCTGTCCTTAAAATGCATCCAACTGAGATGTCAAATACTTTGCAGAATCTCCTTATCCACAAAGCAAGACCAACACTTACAACCAAATTGCAAAGAAACATATTAGGTTTCTAGATGGTCTGATTTAGAAAGCATGTATTGAACCACAAATAATGGATTAATGGATTCTCTGCAGTACTCAGCCAGATGAATAATGACGGCTTGATTCAGCAGTGGGAGTTACTTATGGGTGCCGGCTAATCAGGGCCAGAGGAGTAGGTCCTGGCTGCCTTTTCCTTGTGCATGCTCGGAGGTGGCCAAGTATCTTTCTAGATGACAAATGGGCCATGCCAGGGAGTGTAAAATGTACAGGTTTGAAATGCTCCGTGCTATGTTGGCTCTTGTTGAGAAAAGCTGCAGAAGGGGCAGGCTGAACTTATCCTGCATCCTTGTCCTTGGAAGCTAAAGCTCAGATCACTCTGTGATCATGGGCTGGCAGGTGCAATGAAGGGTGAGGAGTTTGTTTCTGGGACGTTGACTGAAAAAATGACTTTAATCTGATATTCATAAACCATAGCAACTGGCAGTTGAAAAAAAAATGATTTAGTAACAGAGGCCGGCGTGGTAGAGGTGAACAAAAAGGAACGCACCAAGATGGATGTGTTACAAAAGCAAGGGCAAAACTGGTTCACCCAAAATATTTGTATCCTTACTTCTAGGATGGAATGGCGTCTTTTCCAAAGCAGTGGGACCTTTTGGAACAAAACATGGGGAGGTAGTTACTGTGGTTGGCTGGGAGGGAAATGAAAAGAACATCTTCGAAGCAAACGTTTTCTGTTTTAAACAAAACAAAACAATGCAAAACATTCTAGCCCCTCCAAAACCCCCCTTTTCCTTTCTAAAGACTAGGTGAAATTCATATTTTAATTATGTGATTGCTTTCCCAAATGGGATGACGTTGTCAGCTATGAATTACCAAAGCTACCTCTTTTATCTCCTTCCCAGAATACACAAAGCAAAGGTCTAAATGTGATTTTGGTGAATATGTACTTTTTTTTTTTTCAAATGACAGAGGCAAAGAGGGGAAAATGAATGTCTTAATCCTACAGCCCCCTCCTGGGGAATCTGTCCCACAGGGAAATGGAAATGACAGTGGGGCTGAGTGATCATGCGGTTCAACTCTCTGCCTCTTCCTCTACCGACCACCTCCTCCTGCTCTTCCATCAATCTCCACTTTTCTACTTTTGTGCTTTTGTTCCTCTCCCTCCAGGTTCTCCCAGGGGTGCACACACTCATTTATTTATTCAGCAGGCACACAAATGATTTACCCTGAGTTCGTGGGCAAAGCAATTATATTCTTAATCAAATCAAGATGAATGAACTCAGGAAATAGACTACATAATTTCTTGTTAAGAGTGAGCATCTCTTTGAAAAAGACCATAACGTGTCTTCAATGGTGTATGCCCGGTCGGTCTTGAGATGACTCAAACCCGTTTAGCTGTTTTCTAAAAGTCACAGACAATGCTTTTCCCAATGATTCAAATTATCGGGGAAAAAATCTTAAATCATCTGAACATGGAAATCAAGTATACTCCAGGATATCATTGAATTTAATTCAAACATATATATATATATATATATATATATATAATAGTGTGTGTATATATAAATACTGTATATTATAGTATATACTTATATACCCATATATATTTATATTTTGGAAAGAGACTTGGAGATCTAAGTGATTTATCCTGTCCCTTTTAGCATTGTTCACTTCCAATATTGAAATCAATTTTTCATCCTTTGAATAACTTGGACTAAGTTTCCCCTCCACATATCAGATGTTTTTCAATGAGCCTTTTACAGTGAAATGATGCACATAAATCCTCTCTTCTAAAAGGAAGGACTGGGATTTTACCTCCTCTTCAATTGAAGATCTGTAGACTATTTCCATTAAAGATGAGTTATTCCAAATCAGATCCGGGTAGTTAATCAGTTGCTATTAAACCAGAGTAAATTGTGCTGTGCTGGGTTTTAATGGTGAAGATTTTTCTGCTGAAAAACAAATGCTGCTAGACCTATCCTAAAGACTTCTGATGCAATATCTCTTCATCAGTGTGCAGAGCACTTGTTACATTTTCAATACAATATTCAAAGGTTAAATGTTTTTATTAATAGTACTGGGAATATTTTAGTCTGAATGCCACAGAGAGGGAATTAGGATAACATTGACAGATCCACTTCTAAGGGTACATACTGGTAAAAGAATAATACCTAATTTCTACATTGAACATTCAGATTGCTTTCTTTGGGGCTTATGTTTTATTTACTGGTGAGGAAATGACTCTTTAACTATATTTAAACTGAGGTTGCATGAATATTTAAAGTGATGGTTTCAACCAGAGGAACATTTTCATTATGGGATGAACAACAGAAAAAATATTCCACTCGACTTTCTCTGAAAGATTGCAAAGCTTTAAAACCATTCTCTTAAAACATTGATATTCACCACCTTACTTATTAAAATAAATAGACTGGGAATAAATAGCCTAGCACTGGTCCTTTATATTCCTGCATTAAAAAGAAAATTAGATAGACCCTCAAAATATGTAAAGCGATCACCTAAAGGTTGAAATGAATCTAGTATAATGGCCACTATGAGATCTGACCTGTTCTTAAAACTTTATATGCACTGCATCCTCAAAACCACTCAGCAAATGGATTGTTGCTATTATGCCCACTTGGCAAAGAAGGAAATTGAGGTGGAGAGACATTAGATAATTGCCTGGAATCCAAATTTAAGTAAGGCAAGGAGATGGATTAGGTACCCAGGTGGGTCTACCGAGTGTGAGTTTGTAACTCTACACCCAAGCACAGAGGAATTCTCTCTTCTTCAGAGAGGAAGAAAACTCACATCCGTTAATCCACAAGATCAGAGACTTAGTACAAATAATTGTAAAATCATTTATTAAGCATCTGTTGTGTACAAAAACACAGAGTACCATGAGAAGAAAATTGTACAGAGCTAGGCAAGACAGGACTCCTTTCAAAAAGAGATGATACATGAGAGAGAAACAAACTCTAATAATTATAGAACAAACTTTTGGTTAATAAGAAAAAAAAATTTTAACCAGGATACTACATACTCTAAAGATGATTTTTAGTTTTTTACTTTTTTTTTTTATTTTTTGAAACGAGGTCTCACGCTCACCCAGGCTGAAGTACAGTGGTGCAATCATGACTCACTGCAGCCTCTGCCTCCTGGGCTCAAGCAGTCGTCCCGCCCCAGCCTCCAGAGTATCTGGGACTACAGGTATGTGCCACCATATCTGGCTAATTTTTTAAATTTTTTTGTAAAGACGGGGTCTTGCTATGTTGCCCAGGCTGGTCTCGAACTCCTGGCCTCAAATGATCCTCCCTCCTTGGCCTCCCAAAATGCTGAGATTATAGATATGAGTCACCATGTCTGGCCTTCTAAGGATGACATTTAACTATTTTGTTTATTTTGTTTGTTTGTTTTGCATGAGAACATCATAATCCTGTCACCACAATGTTGATTAAAATTTATACTTCTATTTTTTAAAATATAAATTTTAATTTTTAAGGGCTCATTGAATTTAGGTTTGACAAATCTTTCTTATCCCAACATATAGCTCCTGTTTCTGGTATAGGTTTGGGTTTTTTCCAACAGAAAAAAAAAGTAATAAAAGTCAATATGTAAGACAGTCTAAAAACTGATTAGTATCTTTCTCTGTCATTTTTCTGAAATTTAGCATCGCTGCCAATCAACTCTAGAAATGGTTATCTTAAGGTCTAAAACAATACTGGGCTGAGATTCATAAGATAAGGGAAAAATTACAATCATGCCACATAACCACATTTTGGTCAATGACAGATCACATAAACAGTGGTGGTGCCATAAGATTTTAGTACTGTATTTTTACTATACCTTTTCTGTATTTAAATGTGTTTAATCACAGAAATACTTTAATCCCATATTTTTACTTTACATATTCTTTGTTTAAATATGATTTTAATACTGTATTTTTACCGTACCTTTTTGTGTTTAAATATGTTTAGATACACAAACACTGACCATTGTGTTACAATTGCCTGTAATATTCATTATGGTAACACACTGTACAGGTTGTAGCCAAGGAGCAATAGGCAATATGACACAGGTGTGACATAGGCTATGCTGTCTAGGCTTGTGTAAGCACATGCTATGATGTTTGAGCAATGACATCACCTCAAGACTCTTTCTCAGAATGTACCCCTCTAGTTAAGCAATGCATGACTATCAGATTCCCTTTTAGCCTTTGACATCAAGGCATTTATACTCTACTGGGAAAGCCAGATTTCACTGAAGTAAAAGATACCAATATAAAAAAGTATATATTCAACTCTCAAGTATCCCATAAGGAAAAAGTACTACAGGGAACAGAGAAGGGAGTGAGTGATGAGAAGAACTGTGGGTTTCGTGCCCATGCTGTGGTTGGCACAATAATGTAGAAAATAAAATACAATTTCAGGACCCTCTAAATTTATGATGTCAAGGAGGGAGTTAAGCCCTGGAAAGTGAGTCATGTAGCATGCTTGCAATTCTGCTTCTTAGATAATAGCTTAACTCTCTTCTTTACTGCTCTTGTTCTGTAAATGACTAGGAGAGACCAGAGACTAGGCGTTCCCCTTCCAATTACTGATCTTTGTTATAGATGAACTGTCTCCTTTATTGTCCTGTACCTAACTCAGACCAGATGGTGTCCAAAGCCGCTTCTCAGTCATATCTTAAGTGTGGAATGTTAAATACACCTTTCCTCAAAAAATAAGACTACGTTGCCTAATCAGATCACTGTAACTGCATCAAACATCATATTGAAAGATGTTGAAATTCTGTCAAACTTCTCTGAACGTTGTCTAAATAAGCGATCCCGAACTTCCACATTTTGAAACACTGACTTCCATTATTTGGAATCTGTGTTTCCCAGGGCAGCCTGTCTTAAACTTTGTGCTTGAAGAAACCCTGTTTAAACTAGATTCTGACCTTTTTGATTAAAGTTGGCAATAACAACCCCCCACCCAAAGATGTCCACGGTCCTAATCCTCAGAAGCTACGATTATGCCGTTACATGGCAAAGGAAAAATTTGTTGTTTATTTGATGTTAGGTTTATTTGATGTTAGGTTGATGTTATCTGATGTTAGATTTATGTTATTTGATGTTAGATTTCTAACTAGATGTGTAACTTTGTGTTCATGGGCAAACAGCAAGCCTATAATGTAATTACTTGTTTCTGTGATGATTGAGGTGTACAGGAAATATAGTTTATATGTTTGCTCCGTTTTATTTCCAAATTTTAGCGTTCAACACTTATTTACCTAACATCAAATAAAAACCAAATGTTTTGGTTTGATGTTAAGCTGTAGCTGCCATTGAGGCTGTCAATCCACTGACTGTGAGATGGGGAGATCATCCTGAATTATCAGGTGGGACCAATGTAATCACAGGGGTCCTTCATAATGGAAGAGGGAGGCAGAAGAGGTCAGACCAAAAGATGGGAGGACTGCACCAGAGTCAGAGAGAGGCTATGTTGCTGGGTTTGCAGATGAACAGAAGGGACCATGAACCACGCAAAGCTGGCAGTCCTTAGGACCTGGGAAAAGCAAGAAACCACCTTTTCCTTGAGCATCTGCAGGGGCACAATCCTGCCAACAGCTTGATTTTGCTCCAGTGAGACCAGTTTTGCCTTTCGAGCTCCAGAATTGTAAGGTAATACATTTCTGTTGTTTTAAGCCATTCTCCTTTTGGTAATTTGTTACAGCAGCCAGAAAAAAAACCAAACACGTGCAAATACTTGCTCTGAAAACACTGCTCTCAGACATTGCAAGTGGACTCATGCTTCTTTCTTCCAGAAGGAGTCAACCTTGCCTTTCTGATGCTGCAGTGGAGAGCTGCAGTCTGGTGTGGATAAGCGTACCCCAGGCACCGTGCCATGGTGTAGACAACTCTTCACACTTAGTCTCCACCTTGAAAGCAGGGGTCATGTCTTAGTCATGTTTGTATGACTGTTGAATGTTCTGTGGGTGATTAATAAAGGTTACAAGACGACATGGATAAACACACACTGAAGTATTTAAAAATCGAGTTGGGTGAGTAATCTCAATGTTGCCGAGACTCAACCATATTACTCCAGGACTGGTCGTTAGAACATCAGCTTTGTCGTCACAGGAGCTTGTTAGAAATGCAGAATTTCAAACCTTCACCCCAGTCTGAGTTAATTATATCCTACATGTTAACAAGATAACAAGAAGGTTCCCATACAGATTAAAGATCGAGAAGAACTCGTCTAGGTAAGTGGCTCTCAACTATAGCTGCACATTGTAAATCAAGGTCAGCATCTAGTCTTATTGCTTTAAGAGGTGGCCTTGACATCAGGACTTTACACAAAGAGCTCCTTGGGTCATTCTAATGTGCAGCCAAGGATAAGAACAACTCTTTCAGCTTCAACACTGTTTTTCACTTAAGTTGGCTTTGTATAGACCTACCATCATTCACCTAATATCAATCCTCAGTCCAAGATGTACCATATTCATGGAATAACAACTTTCTCTTGTCAATCCTTGCCTCCTTCCTTCTGGGAGAATGTATTTCAGGTACTACATTTCTACAAAATGTAGAACATATTTCTCCTTGCCAAACAATCTTATATTATCTAAAGACATGTTTCTGATTTGAAATAGAAAGATGATGCTTTAAGAAGTGAAGAATACAAAGATGATCCTTTAAGAAGTGAAGAATACTCATCTTAGAAAATACTCCAAAAATTCTCACTTCAGTGTTGTGAAACTCAAATTACGTTTTATTAAAAAATTGGTGTAAAACTTTGTTAAGGGCATATGTCACAGATTTGCTTATTTTGAAAGTAAATTGTGGAATATGCAAACAAAATGAGTGTTTCATTAATTTCATAATATTCCAATTCTTAGAAAGCTAGTGAAAATATTTTTATCTTAGAGAATAAGTATTGTGTGGTTACCTGTCAAGACAAAATGAAACTAAATTTCAAAATGTACCAAATAAATGTGATCGTTATTGGCTTTATCAAGGCATGTACATTCATTTGAGATTTTGCTATTATTAGAGTATGAAAGGAAGACTTCTGCAGAGTTGTTGTATTGAAGTCTTTTATGTTCCTCAATATCCTTTCTTCTCTTATGTCATCACATCTGTGTGGTGCTTTACACAGTATAATTGGACAACAACATTTCATGCTGCTTTGCTTAGGGCTTCCCTGACATCTCAGCATGAGACATCTGCAAAGCCCACCACTCATGGGCAGCCACAAATCATAGTGCCAATGGTGCCGCCCTTGGCCACTGCTTATCGGAAGCTGTAAAATAAGTGGCTTACCCCTTTGATGTCTCAGATAGGCAATTTTAAGGTGTATTTCAGAGGCTTTTCAGAAGGTCTCTGACAGGATTGAACATGTGCCTTTCTGGAGGTGGATGAGTCAATGAAGCATCCTTGTACTGAGTGTTCTCTGTTTTATTCCCTTTGTTCTACACTCCTTCTTCCTGGAACTACATTCTTACCTAAAGTATCCACCTAGAAGCTCTTCCTGCCACTGTTGAGGGATTATTGTAAGACAATAATCACACTATTTGTTTATCTTTCTTCCTCATTAGCCTGCATGTTTCTCTTGAAGATGAAGCTTTTAAGTCACATATCTTTGCAGCTCCTCACAACTACCACACAACTTGGAATAAAACAGGCACTTAAAAATTATTTGTTGTATCAGTGAATGCATTTCAGGACCCCACTTCTCCAAGAACTTTGCTTCTGATGTCTCTAGTTTTTTTCCAATGCTAAAGTGCTCCATCTGCCCTACCCAGCATTTTCTGTAGCATAGTCAAGCACTTAAGTCCTGGTCACTGCAAGATGCTCAAGGACTTAACTCATATTCACTGCTTGTGTTTCAGTCTCAATTTGTCTACCCATTTTACAGACAATTTCTTGAAGACAGAAATTCATAAAATTCATTTCAAGTAAGAAAACATGAAAATACTTGGTCAACAGTAAAAAATACATGAGTGATGATGATAATGATGATTGTGATGATGATGGTGATGATGGTGATGATGATTGTGATGATGATCGTATGGTGATGGTAATGATGATAGTGATGGTGGTGATGGCAATGATGATAATGATGATTGTGATGATGATGGTGATGGTGATGATAATTATTGTGATGATGACAATGATGGTGATGGTGATAATGATGATAGTGATGGGGATGATGGTAATTATTATGATGATGGCAATAAGGACAGTGATGATGACAGTGATGATAATGTGATGACCAACAGTCAGACATCCTATATTTAGGATAAAAGCTGAGCTCACAGATTAGCAGACTTCCATAGTTAATTCTTTACCTGAGGGTGGGTCACAAAGCAAGGTCCATTTCTATGCAAGGCAGAGGGAAGTCATCATGCTCAATTTCAATTTCCTGAATTTCTATAGCAACAATGACTGTATTGTTTGACCACCATCAAATGTTATCCTAGTTGGAGTCCATGTGTCCCATAGGAAGGCAATGTATGCATTCCCATTTACATCTCAAACTGGCTTATCAAAGGAGATTCTAGCGCTTTTAGTAAATCCTGTCATTTGCAACCAAGCATTATGCTAATCTAAATAAGTCAGGCAGAGAAAGACAAATGCATGATCTCACTGATGTGTGGAATTTTAAAAGTTGAACACATGAAAGCAGAAGGTAGAATGATGGTTACCTGGACTGGGGAGTGGGTAACTTGTGGAGATGATGGTCAAAGGGTACAAACTTTCAGTTATTATAAAAGATGGACAGGTTCTGGAGACCCAATGTACAGTATGGTGATGATAGTTAACAATACTGTATTGTATACTTGAAATGTACTGAGAGAGTATATCTTAAGTGTCCTCACTACACACACACACACACACACACAAACACTAACTATATGAGGTGATAGATGTGCTAACTAACTTGATCGTGGTAATCATTTCACAATATATACATATAGCAAAGCATCACATTGTACAACTCAAATGTATGATTGTTTTTCAATCTACCTATAATACTGTCTCCTTATTTTGCTGTACTCTGTCTTCTAAATTTTTATAATATTTTTATTAACTCTACTTTCTCATGTTTCACTGGAAAATAAGTTAGATATATTTATGTGGTCCTGTAATGGTGGCTTTAAAGTGTGTATGGATATTATAATTTAAACTGCTTTTCTGCTTCTAATACGTCACTAAATCTTGTAGCTTTACATTTAACCATTAACTAGTATATAGAAGTTCAATGATTGTACAATGGCAAGACCCTACCTCCTCTTCTTCCTATATATGTTAAACATAGAATTAAAGGAAGAAAATTTTAAGGTGACTATCCATTGAAGGATAAAATAATAGGTCAAAACAGATTAATTTGAATGTCATTAGGAACAAATGGTATTAAATTCAAAATCCTTAGTGATGATGGAATAATTTTAGAAAAAGTACAGTATTATTTTAAGATTAACTTAAATATATGATTTGGCATGTGTAGAGGAAATGGCCACTATTAGAGATTTACAGGAGGTAAATAGAAGAGTCATTGCAAGATTAGGTGTGAATTATGGAAACAACATAATTATTAATCATTCTACAAAGCATGATGACTCTTCAAATAAATATCATGTTATTTATGTTCTACTTTTAGCACATACATAACTGCTTTTGCTATCTGATAATCATTATTTGTTGTTACCGAAAGCTTGCTTGAGTTTGGCTTATTTTTCCCCCATTTCTTACTGACCTACCTTTTCCTCCTCCTTCCCTTTATTTACTGCCTTCATGCATCTGAAACTAGATGACTCTCTGGGGGCCTAAATTATTATGAGGTGGCCATGATATGAGAAAGGCTACAGCATAGAGGGATACTCCACATTTGTACTCAGAAATTCTTCAATTGGAAAAAAAAATAGTTTCTTCCATTTTCCAAAGGAAGTGAGCAATTTCCAGAAAATCCCCCCGATAAAGTATTGCCTGAAGCATCATGATAAAAAGCTAAAAGAAGAAATTTTAGAAATTACCAAATAGAGGCATTTGTAATGTGCTATGGGGTTCACTCAGAAATAACACTTTGTTCTACATTTAATAGCAGGGCCTTTCAGCATCATGCAGATATTGCAATTGGAAGGCAAATGGTTTATATTCATGACATCTGTGTTGTTTTAAAAAATGGAATTCTAAAACTTATGAGATTTGAGGTTATTTTGGAAAAAAAAATAGTGATTATTGTCTGGTATCTATGATGATCTGGTAAAGTCATGATAATGTTTCTTAGAATACGTGGCAGATAAAGCTTAATGCCAAAGACACACAATTGATCAGACAGCTTGCTTCTTGGGTCTTGGATAAAAAACTTTTTGTCCTGTAAATTGTTCTTAGCGTTATCTTACCAGGAGCTTTTTTTTTTTTTGCCATTTAGTTTCTGGTTCCATATGAAAAAAAAAAGGCTCTATATTGTAAAACTCACTTTGGAATCTTTCAGCTAATAGAGACTTTGGGATTAAAGATATCATTAATTATAACCCACAGGAGAATTCTTGTTTTTAATATATATGCCCACAAAGCCAATAATACTGGTTTATAAAATAAGAGAGAGTGTCTCATTACGAGCTCAATTTTCTATAAGCTGACACTGTGTGAATACAGTTCAAGATTGAGATTTCTTTCATTATAATTAAAGAAAAATACTCTGACATTTTCAGCCACACTGAGATAACTAGAAGCAAAATTTATTTCTTTTTTTTTTTTTTTTTTTTTTTTTT
>NW_026652282.1:3164003-3204962 GCF_009828535.3 Hylobates moloch
TTTCTTTCTTTCTTTCTTTCTTTCTTTCTTTCCTTTCTTTCTTTCTTCTTTCTTTCTTTCTTTTTTCTTCTTTCTGATGGAGTTTCACTCTTGTCAACCAAGGTGGAGTGCAATGGCGCGATCTTGGCTCACTGCAACATCCGCCTCCCAGGTTCAAGTGATTCTCCTGCCTCAGCGTCTTGAGTAGCTGGGATTACAGATGTCCACCACCTCACCTGGCTAATTTTTATATTTTTAGTAGAGATGGGGTTTCCTTACGTTGGCCAGGCTGCTTTTGAACTCCTGACCTCATGTGATCCACCCACCTCGGCCTCCCAAAGTGCTGGGATTACAGGAGTGAGCCACTGAGCCCGGCTGTGTTCATCGCATTTCATGTAAAACCTACATCAACAGCTATAAATAAATATTAAAATCTAGTTCCTGTTATGCATACTGAAGAATTTAGAAAGTAATGTACTAATGTGTGCAGTTTGCTTTGAAATGAATACAAAAATAAGATGGATGAATGAATGGATACAGGGATGCGTAGGTGAATAGATATTTCATGAAAATAGTATAGTAATCCACCAACTTAATAAGACTATTCATAGTAATTTTAAGGCAGCATCCATCTAACACAATTTATGTGGTAGGTGCACACTCACTTTAAAATTCTTTCAATGTTGCTTTATATCTGAAATTTTTCTTAAATAAAATATCGAGGACAGGGAGAGTCAGCTCAAATTCTATTTTCTGTTTGAAGACTTCCTTCAAAGTTCCTGCTTGTTTCCCTAAAACCCTGTCCTGTGCATTCACTCAACAGTCCAGAATTTAGACACTATTGGTGCATGGCATATGCCAGTCTGTTATGCATCTTTGTGTTTTTCTGCTATCTTCAAGAGAATGCAAATCGCCTAAAGAAAAAGATGTGTTCTTTCACTTTCTTTGTCTAGTACAGAGCATACAATATCCCCTAGGTTCTTTATAAGTGTGTATTAATATTAATAAGAGGCTTTTTTCTACCCTAGAACTAGACAGTTATTACTATTACTAATTCATAACTTAAGAAGAGATACACTGTGTGCTTGTTTCAAAATGTCACATGTACCTCATAAATATGTACTACTATTATATATTCATAATAATTAAAATGAAATAAATAAAAGATAAAATAAATTAAGATTAATAAATTAAAAAAAGAAAAAAGTGCATCATTTATTTAAAAATATTATCACTATTTTCATAATACTTTTAGGTTTGGAGGCAAGGTAAAACATTTGTTATTTCCATGTAATTTTTTAAAAAAACTATATGATCTCAGCATTTGAGACCAAAAGTACACTTTGTTGGGTGGAAAACAATGAAGCACTGAAAATATAGAGCCAATTTGCTCTGATCTCTATGTAGCCCCTAAAACTTCGGGAAGACTGGAGCTAGTACAAACGGGAATTTCTCCTTTGGGCTCCAATTAAATCTAGTCATCTCACTGAAATTCAGGTGCTTTCAACTTTTCCATAATCTGAGAACCAAGTTGTATTTTTCCATGTAGTGAGAAGCTTATCCTGACTGACTGAGAACATTGCCAATTGAATAGTCCTCTGACATTATACAAAAACAAAAGAAATATACAGAAAAAGTAGGACATAGGCGTATTGTCTCAGGCAGAACTAAGAATCACAATTTGTAACTTTATTGACAAACACAAAACCCGGGAGGCTATTTACACAGGACAGTACTCCGTAAGCAGTTCTCAGATCTGTTTCATGCTTTTGATTCATTTATTTTTTTTCTGCAAATAACATACACTGGCGCTATTTCTGTATTCATTCACTTTGCCCTGTAGTACAACATTTTTTTCTAAGGCTTTATTTTTTTATCTTGTTTGCTTCTCAGTGATTCTGCAACTTTTGCAATAGTATGTATGCCTTCGAGGTTTTCTTTTTCTTTTTTTTGAGAGAGAGCCTTGCTCTGTTGTTGCCCAGGCTGGCTGGAGTACAGTGCTGTGATCTCAGTTCACTGCAACCTCTGCCTCCTGGGTCCAAGTGATTCTCATGCCTCAGCCACCGGAGTAGCTGGGACTATAGGTGCACACCACCATACCTGGCTAGTGTTTGTATTTTTAGTAGAGACGGAGTTTCACCTTGTTGGTCAGACTGATCTCAAACTTCTGACCTCAGGTGATTCACCTGCTTCGGCCTCCCAAAGTGCTGAGATTACAGGCGTGAGCCACCTTGCCTGTCCTGAGTTTAATATTAAAAACCTTCAGAAGATATTTCACTTTTTCCCATTATGCCCCTTTCCATTGAAGATCATACTTATTTGCCTTGATCTTTGAACATTATCAAAGACAAAGACAAATACACAAGCTCCTGTTTTGCAATTTCATATTTAAATATATTTCTCCCAAATGACTGATATAGTGGAAACATCAACCTACTCATCAATTGCAAGATTTCTTTGTTAAATACCAGATAATGATTTATTTACATATTATTCACATTATTAACTGAAGGCTGTTGATATTGTGGATTATCTTCTAGGGAAATTTTAGTGAGTCCATAATTTAGAAAGAAAAAAAAAGAAATCGACTTCTCCCAATTAATTTTTAAAGTGCATCTTTAAATACAAAGTTGAAAACATGTTTTTTTCTCTGCTCATCCTTTGTCTCTCCCTTTTTAGCCATCACAATCAAGAGTCTTGGAAATGAAAAAAATACCTATTTAATACTATCTTGCTGTTTTTGTCCTGAACTAGTCATCTTCAAGCTGATTGATTTTGTTTTACTGTGATTTTCCACCACCCTATGTGAGGAGCTCTTCATTGTGTTAGGGCAAAGCCTGGCCGTGAGTCTCCTTTTTCCACTGAAGATCCAGTATCTGAACATGAATGGTGGCTCCATCACATTTGTGCATGGCGTCCAAATGGCCCTCTCCAAACAATGAAAGACAAACTCCAGTGTCCAGGCTTGACACTGTAACTGCCCAATGGATTTACTCTGCCTGCTGCCTAGACTGAGCCGATTTCTCAAGACAGGGTAATTGCAATGGAAAGAGTAATTGACACAGCGTTGGCTGTGCAGGAGACCGGAGTTTTATTTATTACTCAAATCAGTCTCCTCGAGCATTCAGGTATCAGAGTTTTTAAAGATAATTTGGTGGGTACGGGCTCGGGAAGTGGGGAATGCTGATTGTTCATGTTGGAGATGGAATCATAGGGGGTCAAAGTGAGTTTTTCTTGCTGTCTTCTGTTCCTGAAAGAGGTTGCATGCCCCCTAAACTGTAATTTCTAATCTTGTGGCTAATTTGTTAGTCCTGCAAAGGCAGACTGGTCCCCAGGCAAGAAGAGGGCCTTTTCGGGAAAGGGCTATTACCAATTTTGTTTCAGAGTCAAACCGTGATCTGAATTCCTTCCCAAAGTTAGTTCAGCCTACGCCTACGAATAAACAAGGACGGCTTAAAGGTCAGAAACAAGATGGAGTTGGTTAGGTCTGATCTCTTTCACTGTCATCATTTTCTCGGTTATAATGTTGCAAAGGCAGTTTCAACACCATTTCAATTATTCGTCCACACCTGGTGACAACCAAACACTAAGCCCTGCCTTAGAAGCTCCGAAAGTTCTTCTTATGGCTCTGCACAAATTGATTTGTTGACATCAATGCTAGTTAACTCTTCTGGTCTCTGTGTCTCCCCCAATCTCTCCAATTTGATCTGATTATAGGAAATTGACCTTGCTTTCTTTTCTTCCTAATTACACACACACACACACAGACACACACACACACACACACTTTGTCTCCATGAAATAGCAAAAAGTGTCCCCTTCATTTAGTAGCCTCTTTATATGCCCAACCTCCAAGCATATTTCCAGACATGGCATCCTCTGCCCATAGCAATTTTTGCCAGCTCCTAATACTGCTTACTCCTTCCTTTTCTAGCAAGAGAAAGCAGCATATTTAAGCAGCATATACTTCATAGAACATTGCTATTCATTGGCCAAATCTTATCTTAAATTCACAATAATAATACCAATGCTCATTATTGAAGACTTACGTGCCAGCCACTACACTAAAAGTTTTACATGTAATTAACTTATTTATCCATAACATCCCTATCATGGGAGTTCCTGTCTTTGCTTTTCTCATTTTACAGTTGAGTACATTGAGTTTTAGAGAGGAGACGTGGCTTTCTCAAAATCACAGAACTAAGGAATAGTGTTTGCTTTTAACATTTGAGTTCTGCAACTGTCTATGATGTGCTCTTCCTGCATAAAGTCTGCCTGATGACAGGACTTCCAATATCTTTGTGAACAAATTACTTAATTTGTAACTACTTGTAGCTAACTTAATTTATTAGCTGCTCATGAACAAGGACATTTAAGTTTTTTGGGGAAAAAGGTGCACCTTTTGTGGGTACAATCATTGCAGTTACCTATCTAAATAATTAAAGAAAGATCTCAACTGAACTGTGGAAATTTTGAGTTCACTCTTCCTTTCTGTTTTTGTCATTATTTGGGTTTAATGCTGCAAGGTTTGGGGTATGTATACTTGAACAAAATATTATAGATCAACTCACTCAAGCTTCAGAGTTTGTATAATTTCCAGAAAAAGATTTTCCCCATCTTCATTAATCCAAATAAAGCCTCTTTTTGAACTGTTCTTACTCTTCGCTAATTGGTCACCTTTAGTTAATAACTTCACTGTCTTAGAAGAGTGGATAATTCAGTAATATTCAAAACATTCACAAAACATCAGTATAAAGCAATGATGTTGGTTTTATCTTTATTATGAAAATAGCTATGTGTCCATGGCAACTCTAGACTGCCTCTTTGACTAGATTTTCAATGATGATTTATGTAGAAGAGAAACTCATATTCTGCTTTTTTATTTCACTTTGAATTCATCTAGTATTTTTAACTAGTCCTCATTTATATATGATCAGCATAAGACAACCTCACTTTTCTCTCATAGGCATACAATATTAATGTGGCTTTGACAACTAAAAATCTATATAATAACCGATGACAATTTTATGTACTTTTAGTTATGGTCTTCTGAAAACATTGTGTTGTATTAGGTCAAAGTAAACTATCACCTGGATGCCTTGTTAAACTCTTGTGTAGAAAACTGTGCTATTTTTGTGTTTTGCCTTTTCCTTAGAAGTTATGTATGTCAAGAAATTAGACATAACTGATTTTTATTAGCTGCATTTAAATTTACACACAGAAAAAATGTGTTTATCTATAAACTCAGTCTCTTTGAAGACTGAAAAATACAGAGGTAGTATTCTGCATGGGATTTCAGAATTCAATTGTCTTAAAAATTACTAATAGCTAACTTTACACTTTTGAAGTAAAAATGGCACTTAAGGTTTGGAGTCTTAAAAATCGCCACAATTTTTTGAGGGGTAGAAGTGTGCAAATACTTAAAATATTTTTAAGCAAAAGGTATTTAAATCTGTAGCCTATTGTTTTTATCTAATAATTAGGGGAGTAAGCACTTTTACTGTAAATATTAAGCCAATTAGAACCATGTAGAATGCAAATATGCATCTTTTTTACACTGAGGAAGCAAAACACTGGTTTAATAGCATTGAAAGAGATGAGCAATGAAACAAGCAAAAAATAATAAATGGCTGGTGGAGATGTTTATGCCTCAAATTCGGAGATGGGCATTACCAGGGAGAAGCGTTGCTAGGGAATTGAAATGTTCTGCTCCTCTAAATGACTCCATTTCTGCTCATTCAGCTGAGAAGCATTATTTTATTATATAATACCCAATACAGATAGCAGAGATGGGGGGATATCGTGGGAACCATGTGCAATTTAAGGCTGGAATATTCTCACTTAACTCTGGCTGCCTGCTGTTTTACATCTATATAACTGACATTGACCACTTCCCTGAAAAGTTTCCCATTACTCTTTTCTAAAGAGTAGATACATAATATACTTCCCGCATATATCACACTTTTGTGGGAGAAAACGTGGAAACACATTTTGTGAACTATAAAGTACTCTACATTTTACATATGAAAAATCCTGAATAAATTTTGAGGTTAGCTGGAAGAAACATCTTTTACTCCTTGAGAATGAAAATCTACAGAGGGAAAAAAAGCTTATGTCTTACCCATAATGTTTTGGACACATAGCAAAGTTCAAGTCCAGCTTTACTTTCTGAGGTATTATGTGGGGGTCACAATATTTTCCCAGAAAACGTTCCATATATGTACATTTGCTGTGGTCAGAGTGATGACTTGAGACTTTCTAAATACGCAGCTCACGCAGTGTACAGCTGGGGTAATTGGCCATTTATCTCATTGCATAATGGAAGGTGCTCAGATGTAAACCCGTTATTATCCACAAGGCATCATTGCTATTGAAGCCCCATGAAGAATCCACTCAGAGAGCAAAAACAGTCTTATCTTAATAGTGTGTACATAACATAGCCTATACACAGGCTTCAAATTACCCCCATGAAATCCTTACAAATTAAGAGAGAGGCATTCAGAATTACATGGTGAAAAGTTCCCGTGTGGAAACCAAGACTTGTAGGCTTTGATTCTTACCATAACAGGGAGGGGCATGGACTTGGGTGGGTGGTGGTGGTGGCAAAAATGACAGCCTGAGGCTAGGATTCTGTCAGACACAGGTGACTTGAGACATTTTGTAAGAAAGTAAGCTCAGTTTGCTTTCAAAACAGAGCTCTAACCTCAGTTCCTATCAACCACCCATTTATCAAAATCTGACAACTTGTTGAAGTACTGTATTTCCTGGTGAGAACACCTCTTTGCATAAGAAATTGAGGAGTTTTCCCCACTTATATAAAAAAGGCACTCCCTTTGGTTGTCCCAACATAATGTCTTTCCCATTTGGTAAACATGGTAATAGACCATATTAGTTATTGATTATTGCAGAACAAATTATTCCAAAAGGTAGTGGCTTAGATCAACACACGTGTCATCTCACAGGGTCTATGGTCAGGAATCTGGGCACAGTTTAGCTTGGTTCTCTGACCATAATCCTGTTAAGGCTTAACAGGGAAAGAATCCATTTTCAGCTCGTGCGGGTGCTGGCAGGATTTGATTTCTTATAGGTTGGTGGGCGTGAGCCACCACACCCAGCCAACCACCACACCTGGCCATTTGTTTCAATAATCAGAAAGTCTTATTAAAAATATAATGAGTTTAATTTAAAAATACATGCAATAAACAACTGTATAGTAGACATGCTTGTCCATCTTCCATTGTGAAACTTTGACTATACACAGTTTTATATGGATTTATCATTCCTGGAAGCCAAACAAACAAAATTGTTTTGTCTGATTTTTGTTATTCTATTATAGCCAAAACGGTATAAGGGGTGTAAGTAAATCTGATTGCCATGAGGAGTATTATATCATGTGAAGGGAAAAGAAAAGCAGTGGAAATCATTTTCCAGTATTTTCAAAATAACTTTGCTTATAACCTACCCTGAAACACTGAGAAAGAACTATTAAAAAACACAACAGATATAGGTTCAGTATGGTTTATTGATTGGTTGGTTATTCTCTATCCAGAAGTCTGTTCCAGTCCTGAGATTTATTATCTTTGAGAACCTTTTCATTCTCATGTTCCAGGTTTATGGGCTCAGCTGCTTCTGAGAGAGTTCCTAATAACCCCACCTCCTGAATAGCCACGCCCTTGTTATAATTCCCTCTTTGTGTGTGGATGGGACCTAATGACTTCCTTCTAATAAATGGAATATTACAAAAATGATGAGATGTCACTTCCATGATTGGGTCAGAAAGGCATGTGGCCACCATCTTAGTAGCAGGCAACATCTACTGCCTTTTTGACTTGAATACTTTGATGATGCAAACTGCCACGTGTTGGAAGCTAGCACAGCAAAGAACAGAGACCTCTGTCCAACTGTCGCCAAGTCCATTGACCTATCCTATTTAATAGACTAACAAAAATCAGACAGAACGATTTTGTTTGTTTAGCTTCGAGGAATGATAAATCCATATAAAACTGTGTGTAGTTAGAGATAAAGTTTCATAATGGAAGATGGACAAGCATGTCTACTATACAGTTGTTTACTGCATGTATTTTCAAATTAAACTCATTATATTTTTAATAAGACTTTCCAATTATTAAAAAAACGGCCAGGTGTGGTGGCTGGCTGGGCGTGGTGGCTCATGCCTGTAATCCCAGCACTTTGGGAGGCCGAGGTGGGCAGATTGCTTGAGCCCAGAAGTTCAAGACCAGCCTAGGCAACATGGAAAAATCCCACCTTTACTAAATATACAAAAATTAGCCGGGCATGGTGGCATGTGCCTGTGGTCCCAGCGACTTGGGAGGCTGAGGTGGGAGGATCACCTGAGCCTGTGCAGTTGAGGTTGCAGCGAGCCGAGATCACGCCACTGCACTCCAGCCTGGACAACAGCGTAACACTGTCTCAAGCAAACAAAAATATGGTCACAATAGAGAATATCAAAATGTATAAGGAGGCGAACAAAGTTCTACAACAGAAAACAAAAGCACTGTGTACATTTTTAACAGCTTTATTGAGATATAATTCCTACACCATACAATTCACCAGCATAAAGTCCATATTTAGTGGTTTTTTAGTGAATTCACAGAGTTGTGCTGCCATCACCACAATCAATATTAGTCTGCTTATGTTTTAACATAAAAAAGCCCTAGCTTTTTGGCCCATGCATTCACATATTTTTTTAAAGTTTACACAATATATTGTGAATATTTCTCATATTCATGAATGTTCTGCAGGAGTATGATTTATAACAGGTACATAGTAATTCAAAAAAAAAAAAGAAACCTTACTTTGATTATTTATTCTCTGCCAAGCACTTTATTGAGTAATGGATTGTGTCATTTAGTCTTCACAATAATCTTATGAAATAGGTACTGTAATTTTTAAAGAATTGGAAATATCATAGAAGGCTAAATTTCTTGGCCACAGTGACATGCTTAGTAAGTAAGTGGATGGCATCAAGGGCTCTAACTCATCTCTTTTTTTCTTTTTCTTTTTTTTTTGAAACAGAGTCTCATTCTGTCACCCAGGCTGAAATGCAGTGGTGCAATCTTGGCTCAGGGCAACTTCTGCCTCCCGGGTTCAAGCGATTCTCCTGCCTCAGCCTCCCAAGTAGCTGGGCTACAGGGGTACACCACCACACCTGGCTAAATTTTGTATTATTTTGGTACAGACGGGTTTTACCATGTTGGCCAGGCTGGTCTTGAAATCCTGGCCTCAGTTAATCGGCCTGCCTCAGCCTCACAAAGTGCTGGGATTACAGGTGTGAGCCACTGATTCATCTCTCTTAAAAGATAGATCCAGGTTAAGTTGGCTGATCAAGCCCGTAGTGTTAAATATTAAAATTGTTTCCAGTTTTGAGATATTATATTTGTATTTGTCATCTATTGCTGCATTAAAACATCCCCCCAAAACTTAGCAACTTAATTATTGACATCACAGTTTCTGTGTGTCAGGAATCTAGGAGCAGATGAGCTGAGTCCTCTGGCATAGGGACTCCTATAGAGTTGCAATTAAATGTCATCTGGGTCTGAGGTTTTGTGTGAAAACTTGACTGGGTAAGAATCTGCTTCTAGGTGCACTGATGTCACTTTTTGCTAGTCTCAGGTCTTTGCTAGCTGTTGGCCAGAGACAGCAGTTCTTTTATATGTGGTCTTCATCGTAGGACATCTCTAATGGTTGCAAATGGTGTCCCTCAGAGGAAGCAGGTGAGAGTTTACACACAAGATGAAATTCTAATCTCAGTAATGGTGGCCCATTTTTTTTGCTGTATTCTATTAGAAGTAACTTTGTTGGTGCAACCCAGGCTGGAGGGAAGGAGCTGCATGAGGGTATAAATATCACAGGGGAAAATAATTTGGAGACCCTCATAGATGCTGCCTATTGCAATAACTAATGCATATTTGTTTCTTGGGGGAGGGCAGAGTTATGCATGTAATGTTGGGGTACAAGTGCAATTACATGCATAGATTGTATAATGGTCAAGTCAGAACTTTTTGGGTATCCATCACCTGAGTAACGAACATTGTAGCCATTAAGTAATTTATCATCATTCATCTCCCTTCCACCCACTCACAATTCCAGGTCTCCACTGTTCACCATTCTCCTCTCTACATTCATGTATACCCATGTTTTAGTACCCACTTATGAGTGAGAACATGTGCTATTTGTCTTTCTGGATCTGGCTTGTTTCACTTCAGATAATAACCTCCATGACCCTGTTTCCACCCATGTTAATGCAAAATACATGGTTTCATTATTTTTATGGCTGAATGGTATTCCATTCTGTATATATACCACATTTTGTTTATCCTATATTTGCAAATATTTATGAATGGATGTGATTGTTGTATTAGTCTGTTCTCATCCTGCTAATAAAGACATACATGAGACTAGGTAATTTATAAAGGAAAGAGGTTGAATGGACTCACAGTTCCACATGGCTTGAGGGATCTCAAAATAATGGCAGAAGGCAAATGAGGAGCAAAGTCATGTCTTACATGGCAGCAGGCAAGAGAGTTTGTGCAGAGAGCTCCCATTTATAAAACCATCAGATCTCATGAGACTTACTCACTACCATGAGAACAATATGGGGAAAACCACCCCCACGATTCAAAGATCTCCACCTGGCCCTGCCCTTGATATGTGGGGATGATTACAATTCAAGGTGAGATTTAGTGGGGATGCAGCCAAACCATATCATTTGTTTAGAGATGAAAACAGATAAATTTTGTGTGTGTGTGCGTGTGTGTGTTTAATATGAATTGACATTGTAGGTTGCCAATCCATGATCCATTTAATCCTCTTTCTTAATGTCACCCATATTTTCATTTAGTATCCACCACTTATCCACATTGGCCATATACCTCGATGGAGGCTGAACCTGCCCCTACAGCTATGCTGTACCCAGTTGGCTTAATCCAATCAACACATGGAGGACCCAAGTGGTCCAATTGGAGCTAATATTGGGACTGTAGCTGATCATGCTTAGGTAGGAGCATTTCTCTTCTATGAACACAGTGGTGTGTTGGTGTGATGGCTTGTACACAACAGCCACTTTGACACTATAAAAGGGAGTAGGCTGAAAATGCAGCCAACTCCCTGCAAAAGGCAAGACCAAAGGAATCTCAGAAAAAATGGAGGAGGAGTTGCTGGTTAAACCAACCCTGAAAATTGTCTTACATCTGAATTTCAGCTACATTCACCAACACACATAGCTCTTTTTTAAGCAAGTTTGAGTAATGTTTCTCCATGTTTCTTGCCATCTCAAATTGTCTAACTAAGGAATAATGTCTCAAGAAGTGGTATACCATAATTCACACATCTAAAATGTTGGGTTGGTTGAACCAATGATAAAGACAGAAACAATGAGAACTCCACTAGTCTGGGATGTTAAGTTGATTATTATTGATAAGTAGTTACAAAACACTAGTTAAATTATCACCAGTGGCCAGGAGTGGTGGCTCATGCCTGCAATTACAGCATTTTTGGAGGCCAAGGTGGGTGGATCACCTGAACTCAGAGTTCGAGACCAGCCTGGCCAACATGTAAAACCCCGTCTCTACTAAAAATACAAAAAATTAGCCAGGCGTGGTGGAGGGCACCTGTAATCCCAGCTACTCAGGAGAATCGCTTGAACCTGGGAGGTGGAGGGTACTGTAAGCCGAGATTGCGCCATTGCACTTTAGCCTGGGCAACAAGAGCAAAACTCTGTCAAAAAAAAATCACCGGTTATTTCTTGGGATGCAGTTTCTGTGCCCATCAAGGTTTAGGGCAGCTGGGAGGAAAAATGTAGGGTGTTGGAGTGAATTAGCTACTTCCTAAAGTTCTCAGTAAGCCTAAAAGCAAGAGAGAGGATTTTCCTAAAATTGGGCCATGTAAAATCAGAGAGGTGGGAAATACAGATTTTGTAAGAGAAGCCCTTTATGCCTATAGAATATAATTCAAAGTATCTTCAAAGATCCAAAGTCTCTATCGACCCCAAGCTACGGTTTGTGCATTAAACACCCCCTCCCGTACCCCCTTCTGTTCTGCCCCATCTGTTCTTCTCAGTGTTTCCCGAATTAGAAAGCAGCTACTCTATTCTTCAAGCTACTGAGGCCAAAAATAGATGGAGTCATCCACATCTCATTTCTTCCTTACACATTCTTCAGCCAGGGTCAAAACCAATCCAAACCCTCACCCTTTCTCCCCATCTTCTCCATCCCAACCTGGTCCAAGTCTTCATCACCTCTCCCCCAGGTCTTGCAGGCAACCTGCCAACCGGCAGCCTATTCACAACTCAGCAGCCAGGTGGGTTCTCTGCAAATGTAGGTCATGGGATTGTGTCACTTTTCTGCTTAAATCTCTTGAATGGTTTCCCATCTTGCTCAAAATAAAAGTTAAACTGTTAACAGTGGCCTAAAGGCCCTACTTGACATGGAATCCTATTACTTTTCTGGTCTTATCCCCAATTCCTTATGTTGCTCATTCTAGTCCAGCCATAAAATCTCCCATGGTCTTTTGTAAAGTCATTAACTATATATAGGCTCCTGTTTTATGCATTTGCACTTTCTAATTCTTCTACCTGGGGTGCCATTTCCCAGATATCTGCGTAGTTCCCCCATTGGACATGCATGATAAATTGTGCCCCAATTTGTTCCAGGTCTCTATTTAAATGTCATCTAACTCAAAAGATCTTTCTTGGGTCCTTTTTGTAAAATAGCAACTTCTTCCCCATTACTGTCTAACTATGCCATTTGACCCTATGTCATTTTTCTCTGTATCGTCTCCAGATAGATGGTTTATCTGTTGATATGGTTTGGCTGTGTCCCCACCTAAATCTCTTCTTGAATTGCAATTCCCATAATCCTCATGTGTCATGGGAGGGAGCCGGTGGGAGGTAATTGAATCTTGGGTACAGTTACCTCCATGCTGTTCTCATGACAGTGAGTTCTCACAAGATCTGAAGGTTTTATAAGGGGCTTTTCCCCCTTTTGATTGGTACTCCTTGCTGCCACCATGTGAAGAAGGATGTGTTTGCTTCCCCTTCTGCCATGATTGTAAGTTTCTGAGGCCTCACCATTCCTGCAGAACTGTGAGTCAATTAAACCTCTTTCCTTTATAAATTGCCCAATTGTGGGTATTTCTTCATCGCAGTGTGAGAACTGACTAATACATCTGTTCATTTGTTTTCAAATGTTTGATTTCCCCCAGTGGAATGAGTGACCTTATGACAAGGGCTGTATTTTATTCTCTCCTATTTCTCCAGCACATAGAATAGTGCTTTCAGTATAGTTGGCATTCAAAAAAAAATTTTTTTTAATAAAAAGAATGTAAAGAAAAATTTTATAAATCTCAGGACCCACTCTCCCAAACATCTTACATGAAAGGGAAGGTCATTGTAGCACCCTCTTCCAAATGAATAGCTCTTACATTGTGTACCAACCAGATCTTGTGGAGGGGTGAAAGTCCTCAGGCACCTGGGAAGGAGAGCCTCCACAGATCATTCATAAGTAAATTCTTTGCAGGCTTCCCAGAAACAAGGAGCTGCCAATCATAACTTCAGTCTACAATCCATCAAAGTCTAGCTCCTAAGACTCCACACTGATAATGTCCACTACAAGCTTATCCCCCCAGGTGCAAAGTCAAGACTTTTTCCTCTACCTATGCAGAGACATCTGCATAATTGACTCTTCCTTTACAACCTTTTCTCTTCAGACATTCACCTTATCATATGCAAAATGTAGTATTTGTCTAACCACCTACCTGCCCCTCTTCCTCCATGCCTCCCCACCTTTAAGGAAATATATAAATACTGAACCTCCTGAAAACTTCCTTGGAAAAACAGCCACAGATGTGTCTGTGGCTCGCGTTTTTCCCAGACATGCCCTAAAATGGCTGAATAAACCCCAAAGATTGAGAATTATGCCTGTCACTCATGTTAGTCGTCAGGAGCAGAAGCAGGTGTTGACACCTTTAGTAGAGAAAATGTTGGCACAAAAGACAAATCAGTCCCAATATACCAGTGCATGCTCAACTTAGTACAGCCTCAAGAAATCCTCCTGCTTGACCTCCCAAAGCACAGGGATCATAGACTTGATCAAAGTAGATCGAGCCTGGCCAATGTAGAGCCCTCTTTCTATCAGCCAAAGCTGGGAATTGTTATGCAGCCAGAGCACCTGGTCAGTTATGAAATGATTTGTCTGTCTTATGAGACACAAGACTAGCAAAAATGTGTGGCCATATTTGCATTGCCTGAATAATAAGTAAGCCAGCTATTTGAGGCCCTTTTGCTATAAGTGACTCCCAAGATGTATTTGGAAATTTGGAATGGTACTTGCCTGAGTAAAGGCCTAAATGCATTTCACATAATATGAGCTGGCACTCACTTGCTCAGCAAAAGCTATGAAAAGATTCACATCAGTTGCTTTTGGAAGAGTCACCCTCGTATTCTCTGGAGGGCCTCGGTGGAAGGCCAATGTCATCCTGTTTGTCATTTGCATAGTCATCAATATTCAGTGAGCCATACTATTGGAAGGATTGGAGATACTTCAGATAATTAAAGTTTCTAATCTTCAGAGGGAAGGTTAAAAGCACATATATGTTGCTGGTGGGTGACAACTGATACAGGGCAAATACAACATTTGACCAGTCTGTCTTTAGAAAATTAAAAAAAACCCATGTAAGATCCAGACTAATCGTCAGCATCCTGTATTCCATGGTCACAGCCTGTTTTGTAATTAAAATGTTATTGGAACTCAGCCATGCCCTCTCCCTTAGAGACTGTGGGTAGCTGTTTTTCCACTGCAATGGCAGATGTGAGTAGGTGCACCAGAGACTCTATCATACACAAAGTTAAAATTATCTACTACCTGGCCCTTTATAGAAAAAGTTTGCCAATCTTTTGTCTAGATGAGAAAGGGAAGAGATAAGTATAATGTCAGAAAACACTAAGGCAGAATTGCGTGTTGCAAATATTTGTGCTGGTTCTCATTTTGCATTTAGGTTTGCTTATGGATTACATTGGGTGTAGTACATTGGTAAATTTTATATAGTTTATAAGTCTATAAATTTATAAAATATTTTGTATAGTTTATTAACCTATATATCTTTACAATGATGGGTTCTTGCTATGGTTTTATGGATAAGAAAGTTTATTCCAAACATAGGATTAAATAATATTAATGTGTATTATTTTAGGGTTGCATTGGGGCATTATCTTCTTCATTTATTTGAAATGGGAAGAAATATTTTAGATATGCAAATTATACATAGACTATTTTTATATCAAAAGGCCACCAGAATTATAAAATGTGCCAAGAACGTTTCACACACTTTATATTTTTGAAAAAGTTTATAAAGTTAAGGTATTCTCTTTAATGAAATTTTACTGAGATTCACCTATAAAACTGACCAGACATGGTGCTTTTTTGAAGGCTAATTCAACACAATGCAGTCCCTGGTCACAGTCAGCAAAGTAGACAAATAATTGCCTATATCTACAGAACATTATGAGATGTGAAGACAGAAAACAATAATAGAATGTCTGAGGTGCATTAGAGGTGGAAGAAATACATCCGATAAATACTGTCACATTTTCAGTTCAACCTTGCATGCTATGTTGCTGTTAACCATGAGGAAGCTATATTGGAGTTTCACAGTTGGCCCCAACAGTTTAAGCTTAGGGGATAGATTCTGCAGAGTCCTTGTTTCTCTTAGGAAAGTCAATTAATTCTTTGGACTAGAGTTTTCTCGGGGTACAATGAGTGGGTAAACAAAACCACACTTCTCAATTTAAACCTGTCTTTCTGACACAACTTAAAACTGTTTTTTTATTCTCAAGAGTGTGCTAATGGGTATGATAAGCTGTATGTCACATGGGTGCCCAAGGATTGTATTGTTTCTAGTGTTATTTTCACATACAAATAGGAAAAAAAGCGTCTTTAATATTTCTACCACCTAAATTCATGTTTGCAGTCGGAAATTTCACATTGTAGAGTTGATTGATGATTTACAAACACTGTTGGTTCACTATTCAAGAAATTTCAGGCCAGGTGGTTGGTTGCCAAGTGAATGATATTTTGTGAGTAAACTTTCTACATTAATTAGGTGTCTAGTAATTTTATAATTTTACTATTTTTAATCTTTCCTTGTACAAAAAGTTCATGAGTAGGACACAGATTTTTCGTACATCATTTTACAGAAGGTGAAAGGTAAACATGGTAAGTAGAGTGTCTACCATCAGATAACAAAACAGTGGCAATCCACTCCTGATTCCAGAAATATCAAACTGCTTCCTAAACCAGACCATGAGAAAATTACCTTCTTTGGAAAGTAGTGTTTCCTTAAATATAATACAATATGAAAAAAAGGATCACTTTTGAATATTTTCCTGAAATGTGCTAAAAAAAAATCTCCTGAACTTAGGAACCCTTCACAGAAATATCCACCTATCTAAATGAGGTTTGCTACATAAATTGTATATTTCTATGCATTCCCTTTCACTCGTTGACCTTCAAATACACATTTCTTGTTCTCAAATTCTATTGTTGCCAATCTTAGGGTCAGAAAGCAATAGGTAACAAGGAAATGAAAGATGAGTTTGTATTTGAAATTCAGCAAGGTCTATCATACTGTAATAGCTACCTTCACTGTAATGACTATATCATAGGGGTTATCACTGAAGAGGCAGCATTTAGTTATATGAAAATCACAGGAATCCCTGTCTACTGCCTCAATTAGGGAGACTCAGTCTATTAAAGAGACTTTTTAAAAAGTAAATGCTTATTGTATTACACGGTGCACTGTCAACCTCTCCTAGAGACACTGCCCTTTGGTTTAATGAAACCTTGTATTTTATCTGTTGTCCTTTGCCTCAAAGACTATCAGTAACAAATCATGAGGACAGTCCTATTGCTCCGTTTAGACTTCCACAATATAATAAAACTGCTTTCCTAGAGACACCCTGCACTGGATATTGGATATATAAATATACCTTGTTCCAAGAGATTCAGACTTTGGATAATTCTGTCCTATCCTGGAAGTTAAAACAATGGTATCTCATGACAGAATCAGCTGTGACTGTAACGTGGGTTATTTAAAGAGGTTCACATATTCTTTGCATTTAACACAATGGTTCCTCAAGGTCAGAGGCAAAGAGCCTGCTTCCTATGAAGCAACACCACTGTGTAAAATTTAGGAAGCTCCCAATTTATAACTCACCTTGTTCATAGTCACATATAGATTAAGCAGCCTTTGCTATCCGTGACCCTAGTCCCTCCTCCATCCTGATGGTATTTTAAAGTCAGCTTCTGAAGCAAATGATCTGGGTTTAGATTTGAAAAATTGCATCTTCATCCTAGATTTTACAGGAATTCATGGCAAGGTCACCAGCCCTCAATTCTTCCTGGAACAATGCTGTTTAGCAATTTTGGTCCCAAAGGCTTATTTCTTAAATCGTTCAAATATCAAAATTGTACTTTTGCTCCTAAGATTTAAATTCTGGGAAGTGTATTAGGAGTCAGTGGGTCACAGTCACTTGCAATTGCTAAATGATATTATTTGAGAGTAAATCTGATAGCTTTAAGACAATGTATAAGTTGAAATGCAGAGAAGGACTTTGTGCAGAAAAACAACCATTTCCCAAGGAACTGTGCCTGGGATAATAAAATTGGTATCATCTGGACAAAGGATATTAGAACAACTTGTCAATGAGGGGAATGTCCCTCTTTCCTTTCTTCTTCCTGGGCTGCTTTATAAATAGTTTCATTTTAAGAGTCAATTAGATTGATTGTATTAGTCCATTCTCATGCTACTGTTAAAGACATACCCAAAACTGGGTAAATTATAAAGAAAAATATGTTTAATGGACTCAAAGTTCCACATGGCTGGGGAGGCCTCACAATCATGGCAGAAGGTGAATGAGGAGCAAAGTCATGTCTTACATGGTGGCAGGCAAGAGAGAATGAGAACCAAGCAAAAGGAGTTTCCTCTTATAAAACCATCAGATCTCGTGAGACTTATTCACTACCATGAGAGCAGTATAGGGGAAACTGCCCATGTGATTCAGTTATCTCCCACCGGGTCCCTCCCACAGCATATGGGAATATGGTAGATGAGATTTGGGTAGGGACAATTCAAGATGAGATTAGGGTAGGGACACAGCCAAACCATATCATCAATGTCTGCTCACCCCCAAATTCAAATTTTGCCATTTCCAAGTATCCCCCTGTTTTACTGGGTTCCAGCCAAATGTCACTTCATTCACCAAGATGCCCTGATTTTCTTTTAGAGGTAATCTATTTTAGATACATGCACTTGTATGTTTATTGCAGAGCTATTCACAATAGCAAACACATAGAGTCAGGTTTCCATCACTGGTGGATTAGATAAAGAAAATGTGGTGCGTACGGACCATGAAATACTACACAGTCATAAAAAAGAACAACATCATGTTCTTTTCAGCAACACGGTTGTAGCTAGAGGTTATTATCCTAAGTGAATTAATATAGGGGTGGAAAACCAAATGCCACAGGTTTTCATTGATAAATGGGAGCTAAACATTGGACACTCGTGAGCATAAAAATGGGAACAGTAGACACTGGTAGCTACTAAAGCAGGAAGGGATGGAGGGGGGCAATAGTCAAAAAACTAACTGTTGGGTACTCTGCTCAATACCTGGGTGGTGAGATCAATCGTACCCTCAACCTCAGCATCATGCAGTATACTCAGGTAACAAATCTGCACATGTATGCCCTGAATCCAAAATAAAAGTTAAAGATACTTTTAAAAAGTAGTATTTTTTTCTCTAAAAGCCAATATACTGCTATTTTTTCTAAATTATATGCTTCATATTTTACCTTGTATTATGTCTATTTGTGTTTTTGCTTTTTAACCTTAATTATACTGTCATATTCCATTTTTCACTCTAGAACTCCCAACAGGTACAAAGACAAATATCTGCTTAATGAATTAATAATTTGCCTCAATGGATCCTCAAATATAAATTTGGATCAACCAGTAATTATTACCAAGTTTCTCAAATATTATCAGGCCATATAAATAATTGAAGAAATCTACATCACAAAGAGTTCCTGCTATCATTATGCAAGGCCTCTCTCCCCAGTGATGAAATTACATACTTCAGATCAACCCCACAGAAACTCAAACATTAGCAAATTCATGAGATGTGTTTCTGTTTCCACCCCAGCACTCAAATTTAGCTGCGTCAATATGGTCTTTGCTTGACTCAACGATGTCATCACATTATCCCATTTACAAGGCTGGCTGCTCTTGCTATATTTTGCAAAATACTTGTGAAGTATAGGCTGCTTTCATGCAAAAGGCATCAATAAGAGCAGAAGTCTTCATCTAAGACAACCAATTATCCTTAAGACTAAAAGCATAAGCAAACAGTTAATGAATTTGTTAATTGTTTTTCCATTCTTTGGAGCTTTATGTGATCTCTAGTTTTTAAAGATACTGTAATTAAGGGGAAACAATGATGAATGGCAAACTTTCAATATTTATTTTCTTTTTCTTTCTTTTCTTTGTCTTTTTTTCCTGGAGGGAACCAAACATGGAAGGAAGGAAGGAAGGAAGGAAGGAAGGAAGGAAGGAAGGAAGGAAGGAAGGAAGGAGGGAGAAAAAAGAAAAAAGAGAAAACTGGGACATAATTTCTTAACTTTTTTTTCTTTTTTGAGACAGGGTCTCACTCTGTCACCCAGGCTGGAGTGCAGTGGCATGATCACAGCTCACTGCAGGCTCGATCTCCCAGGCTCAAGCTATCCTCCTGCTTCAGCCTCCCAAGTAGCTTGGAATACAGGTGTGCATCACCACATCTTACTGATTTTTGTATTTTTTGCACAGACCGGGTCTTACCATGTTGCTCAGGCTGGTCTTGAACTCCTGGGCTGAAGTGATCTGCCAGCCTTGACCTCCCAAAGTGCTGGTATTATAGGCATGAGCTGCCACTCCTGGCCAGGCTAAATTTAACACATGGCTCAGTTAGACTCACTTTTGCACCACAAACAAACTAGGTATTTTGTCAGTCTTTCCCACTGAGTAAATAACACATTCATGTGCTTGACACGAAGCAAAAAACCTGGAAGTGATTCATTGTATTGGCATGAAATCCCCAAAACACCCCAGACCTACTCACATGCCCAGATGCTGCCATTTTCATCCAAGCTGCCATTCTGTCTTACAGGGAGTCCTAGGAGGCCATAGCAGGGCTATTTCCAAGCAGTTCCAGGAGTTATCAGCATTAAACTATTATGAATCCCCTGCTTAACAGGGCTCACCATAGCATGTAGGATGTAAGCTAAGCTCCACTTTGGAGTCTATGAGGACTGTGTGACTGGCTTCCTTCTTACCTTTCACCCTAAGTCTAACCATGCCCCTTTCTTCACCGTGATCCTGCAACACCGATCTTCTCTCCCTCTTTCCTGAAACCATAAAGCTCATGGATATCTCAAGGCCTTTGATTACTCCAGCCACTGGCTGGACATCACAGCCCTCAGATCTTCCTGGGATGGCATTTCTTTACCACTGGGATTCAGGTGCCATCTTTAATGACTTCTTGACCTAAATTTCCCCTAGGAAATTTCGCCTTCTCTCTCCTTACCTGGGTGTCTTTTCTTTTTTTTTTTTCTTTCTTTTTTTTTTCTTTTGAGACGGAGCCTCACTCTGTAGCCAGGCTGGAGTGCAGTGGCACAATCTTGGCTCACTGTAACCGTGGGCTCCCTGGTTCAAGTGATTCTCCTGCCTCGGCCTCTGGAGTAGCTGGGATTACAGGCACATGCCACCACGCCCAGCTAATTTTTGTATTTTTAGTAGAGATGGGGGGGGGGTTCACCATGTTGGCCAGGATGGTCTTGATCTCCTGACCTTGTGATCCGCCAGCCTCTGCCTCCCAAAGTGCTGGGATTACAGGTGTGAGTCATCGCGCCTGGCCGGTTTATTTTCTTTAACTACATTCAGCCTATCTAAAAGAGGCTTGATCACATACTTGTCTGTTCATATCTTGCTAGATAACTCCACATTCAGTAAAATACAAGATTTGTGAAACTAGAGATGGCCTCTGTTTTCTCATCATTGTATCCCATTAGCTAGAAGGATGCTTGGAGCTTGGGTGGGGACATGCAGTGAATAATTGTTGAAATAATTTCTACTTAACATAGACTCCATTTAATTGTTATTGTCCCATTTGGGTGCATGAAGCATTTATCTGAATACACATATAAAACATGGTATCACTCTGATAAATCAGTTGAATGTGTATTGAGACGTCACTGATGTCTAGGGAATGTAGACGAATGCTGTTTGGTTCTTCAGGGTTTCCTCATGCAAGGGCTAAGGCAAAACTTCCCCTTCTCCTCTGAAGTTTTGCTGAATAATCAGCTCTCAAAAGGCAGATTAATTGGAGGAAAGGTATACAAATTTTATTAACATGTACACAAGATCATTCAGAATGAAAACCCAAAGATACAGGGAAACTGTCCATTTTTATATTTAGGTTCAACAAAGTATGGACAGCTATGTGGAAATAGGGTTGGATAAAAAGGGCCTGATCTTATGCTGATGGACTGAGGGCAGAAACCCAGCCAGCCTGTCTGTCTAGATTCTTCTTGGGGTCTCTGAGCAGCGCTGCCTTTCTTTCAGGTGTGGAGCAGGACCCTCTCTGGAACAGGGTCTTAGGACCTACAGTCAAACAGGGTACTTCAGGTCATATCTTCATGGCCAGTTTTTACACAGAAGGGTGGGTGTGAGTAGACTCATTTGTTTAGGTTTTATGGCTGGCTTTGAGGAAAAGGGATTCTGGTTTCTAGGGCACGCCTCGGGGAAGAGGGATTCTAATTTCTATGGCACCTCAGGGGAGAATGGAACTGAGAGACAGGAGGGCAGGAGAAGGTCAGAGAGAAACTTTTGCTTCTGAGGCTGTTGCTGAGGCCTGCATGTAGGGGTATTGTTTGCTGAGCCCCAGACACTCATTAAGTGGTTAGTCTCTTCATGTGAACCATTCTCATGTTGTAGCCTAAATCATGGTGGAGCTATGGTGATTAATAAGTCACCCAATCTAAGGTGCAGTCATCATTTTCCCCTTCCAAGTTAAATTGCATTTCAAGATTAGCTTTTTAAGAATGGTGCATAGGATTTCATTAAAATAAAACGTTTTACGGTTAAGGTGTTGTTTGAACTTCCATCATTAAAATTGATACTAGATAGCTTCATCACATGAACATCCAAGTGTTCAAAAGGGTAAAAGACATAGGATTGTACTCCCTGGGTGTGCAGTTACTGGGGACATACATTTGCTTAAGCTATTACAGAGATTCCTTTGTGGTGGAAATTAACTTGCTTGCAATTTTTTTCAATGACTATTTCATCCGCTATGGTGTCAAATCTCTTTCTATTCTCTGCATGATAGAAATAAGTGGAGCAGGCCTGGTGTGATTCCCTGATTTATGCTGGGCAGTTAGTGGCCTGTCCAGTCTCACATACACAATAGAGAGTGTCGGCCTGGAGGTGGTTCAATAACTAAGTTAACGTCAAACCTAATTCTTTTAATGATGTATCAATCACAGCCCCTTAAAATGCCCGTGTCAAATGAAAATATACAGCTTCAGCTTGAATTTAATTAATTTATACAGCATTCATTTTACCTTAATGAACACCCCTCTATGTGGACTGAATACTTATGAGTATACATAAATTGCAGTTCCAATTTTCACTGTCCATGAAAAGTAAAGCCAAGAGAAATAAAGAAAAATATCATCACCCACCTATTAAAGATAGGTGATGTTTTCTTTCAATCATGGGATGGGGGTGGGAAAAGAAGAGCGGGGAAAAGGAGTGAGAAAAAAATAACTGAATAGACTTAACCACCTATGTTAAGCAATGTGTGAGACATTTTAAATATTTTACCAGATTTGGTTCAAGAAAAGTCTATGAAGAGGGAAATGAGTTCTTGGAAAGGGAAAATGGTTTCTACTCAAGTTGGCTTGGTTTGGAATGGATCATTTTCTTTCCATTATGCTATAATGCTACCCTCTGAAACTGAGGGCTAACCTGATTAAGCCTGCCAAACATCACATGCCTTGCTTGTTTGTAACTGCCTATGTCTAGTTAGTCTTAAAACTTACAGGGCTGAAAGTCACATAGCTAATCAATCCCCTACCTTTCCTACAGATAATATCTCTGACACATGGGTCACCATGCTAACAATTTCTTCAAGTTGTTTATCAGGAACTTGAGGTCAGGTCTTGTCCAGTTCAAGCCAAATTGAGACGATGACCCTTCATCTGGGCCTGTGTGCATGCACAAGAAGTGATCGTTTGATGTCAGAGGGCCAAAAACTCCTCCCTCAAATCATACGAATGGCCTCATTTTCTTCACATGTGTCCCTTAAAGAGCCATGAAGCTTGACTACACATGTGCAGACTGTGGACTCCCTCACTTTTTCTTTCCTCCAATCACCTTTCACCATGCCGCAGACTGTTGTCCTCTTTCTCCCATAAACATCTCTAAAACCCCATCTTCAGAAAGGTATATTTGAGAGCTGTTTTGCCACCTTCTTGCCTGGCAGCCTCATGAGAATAAACTCTTTCTCTCTTGCAAAACCCATCATCACAGTGATTGGATTACTGTGCACAAAGAGAACGGGCCTGGTTTGGTCTCGCTTTCAGAGATGGGCAGTAACAATAGGCATAGAAAACCATTGGATTCTCAAAAGTAGGCTGGTAGAAAGGTTTGGGTTTTGTCCCCAGGAGTGCTGATTGGGTAAGATTCCAAACTTTATGGACGTTGGATTTTGTCCTTATTTAATAAGGCCTTGAGCAGAATGGTCTCAGAGGTTAAATTCAACTCCCACTAGCCATATAGTATCAAAAGCTGTTTTGTTGTTGTTTTCTAGGAGTTAGGCCACAGCTCTGTATATAACAGAAAGACAATTAACAAGGCCGGTTTTGCTTCTTACTTAATATAGACAGATATAAGTATAACGTCAAATGGATGGCATTGACCCCACAGAGAGACAAAGAAGAGTAGGCAAATGTCAATGCAGTAAAGAAAAACACCTTTGCTCCCTATAGTAAACATGCTATAACTTAGGGATTTTTTAAAACTAAAGCATCTATAAGGAACTTAAACAAATTTGCATGCCAAAAAACAGACAACCCCATTAAAAAGTAGGCAAAGGACAGGAACGGGCACCTTTTTATGAAGGACATATACACGGCCAACAAGCATGTGAAAAAAAGTTCGATATCACACATCATTAGATGAATGCAAATCAAAACCACAACGAGACACTGTCTCACACCAGTCAGAATGGCTGTTATTTAAAAGTCAAAAAATAACAGATACTGGCGAGGTTGCAAAAAAAAGAGGACACTTACATGCTGCTGGTGGGAGTGTAAGTTAGTTCAACTACTGTGGAAAGTAGTGTGGCGATTCCTCAAAGAACTAAAAGCAGAACTACCATTTGACCCAGCTATCCCATTACTGGGCATATATGCCCAGAGGAATATAAATCATGCTACCATAAAGACACATGCACACGAATGTTCATTGCAGCACTATTCACAAAAACAAAGACATAGAATCAACCTAAATGCTTATTAATGGCAGATTGGATAAAGAAAATGTGGTATATATACACCAGGGAATACTATTCAGACATAAAAAAAAGAATAAGATCATGTCCTTTGCAGGAACAAGGATGGAGCAGGAGGCCATTATCTTTAGCAAACTAATTCAGGAACAGAAAACCAAGTATTGCAGGTTCTCACTTATAAGTAGGAGCTGAATAATGGGACACATGAACACATAGAGGAGAACAACACACACTGGGGATTATTAGAGGGGGAAAGGTGGGAAGAGGGAGAGGGTCAGGAAAAATAACTAATGGGTAATAGGCTTGGTATCTGGGTGATAAAATAATCTATACAACAAACCCCCAAGATACAAACTCATCTATGTAACAAACCTGCACATTTATCCCTGAACTTAAAATAAAAGGTTTTTTTATTAAAAAAGAAAATGTGTGTATAGAAGTTCCCATGCTACTTGTCATAGCTAATGAGTGGAAGGCACATTAGTATTTTTCCATAGAGATGAAATGAATTGATTAAATGTTACATCCTCATAACATAGAATTGCATCAGGCAATTAAAATAAATGAACTAGAATCTATGGTATTAACATGAAAATAAATAGTAAAATGTCTTGTGAGGAAAAAAAGAGTCTTCTAATTAAAAAGTCTGTAAAAACGTTGGCGACATTATGTTTTGTTAATGGCATGTTTTAGCTTTAAGGGCATCCATTGACTATCTGCCATGAAAGATGAAACTCTTTCTACAGATCTCTTCCTGGTACCTACACTCTCTCCAACTTACCATTTTTTTTTTGTTATATTATCATTTTTCAAAAGGCCAAATTTTGTAACAGTTAAATTCAGTTTCCAAAATTCCTTTCATAATTTTATCTCAGAACTAAATTGGGATGGATTTGTTTCACATTAGCACTCATGAGATCAAGCCTTCTCAATTTCAGAGTAATTTTCCCATCATCTGTTTGAATGGGTTTCACCCTTAAGTAGCCCTTCTTCAAGAAGAAACCTTGGTTGCTGTCATATGTCTTCATACTTCAAGGACAATTGTGAAGAACATATTTGTTTCAAGCTTTACAGCTGTTGCCCCATTCCATTCTGACATAGAGCATCTAAGGCCAGCCTGCTTTTTCTCCATGTTCTACTGGACTTCCTTTTCTTCGTTAATGGCCTCATCTTTATTTTCAATGTTTGGTAGCATCCCTAAGTGATGTTTTGGTGAGAAATTTATTGTGTAGCAGTTTTTCTGAAAATCAACTTTGAACCACTAGAGTGAAATCTGATTTATTTTTTAAAATTCCTCTTCTGTTATGTCTTTATTTTTTCCTTCTGTTCTTGTCTTCAGGAATGTCCAACAAGCATCTGGAAAAAAGTTGAACATCACTGATTATTAGAGAAATCCAAATCAAAACCACAGTAAGATACCATCTCACAACAGTCAGAATGGCTATTATTAAATGTCAAAAAGTAACAGATGCTGGCAAGGTTGCAGAGAAAAGGGAACACTTATACACTGTTGGTGGGAGAGTAAATTAGTTCAACCATTGTGGAAAACAGTATGCTTATTCCTCAAAGAGCTAAACATAGAACTACCATTTGACCCAGCAATCCCATTGCTGGGTATATACCCAAAGGAATATAAGTCTTACCATAAAGATACATGTATGTGTATGTTCTTTGCAGCATTATTCGCAATAGCAAAGACATGGAATCCACCTAAATGCCTATCAGTGTGGACTGGATAAAGAAAACATGGCACATATACACCATGGAATACTATGCAGCCATAAAAAAGAACGAGATCATGTCCATTGCAGGAACAAGGATGGAGGAGGAGGCCATTATTTTTAGCAAACTAATGTAGGAACAGAAAATCAAATACCACATGTTCTTGCTTATAAGTGGGAGCCAAATGATGAGAACACATGGACACATAGAAGGAAACAACACACACTGGGGCATGTTGGAGGGTAGAAGGTGGGAGGAGGGAGAGAATGAGGAAAAACAATTATTGAGTATTAGGCTTAGTACCTGGGTTATGAGATAATCTGTACAACAAACACTCATGACACGAGTTTCCCAATGTAACAAACCTGCACATGTACCCCTGAGCCTAAAATAAAAGTTTAAAAAAGGGAATGTCAATTATGCAAACATTGTATCCTCTTTGTCTTTCATTGCTATCTAATCCAATGCTAAACATGCTTATCTTTCTTTGTGTCATTTGGAGTGATTTCCTAAAATCTATCCACTGTGTTTATGGCAGTATTTCAGTCTTTTAAATTCTATTTTATTGTAATCTAAATGACATTGTCAACTTTTTTGTTCTTATTTTTCCGCTCTTATGAGTTTTCCCAACTCAATTTAAATCAAGTGATCTGTTGCTTCTGTTGTTTTGTAATCTCTCTTTTTTTCTTAAAGACATGTATTTCTTTGAAGTCATGTTGAAAGAAAAATCATGTGTTGAAAATGTATTGTGGAATATGAAAAATGATACTTGAAGAATTTTCTGAAATCACTATTTGCTTATGTGAAGAATATTTTTAATTTTCTTTTTGACTGTTTCTCTTGCCACCTCACCCCACATGCCTTCTTTGCAGTTTTTAAGCAAGAGATTTCTGGTGGGTATTTTGACGTTTACTTGTCTTAGAACAGATCATCGGCAACGCGCAAAGACTACAATTGAAGGGGTCTGTTCTACAGCTCTCATTTAGTTTGTTACTTTAAACTTCCTCTTGTGAAATCCGTTATTCTTTGTCCTGGGTGCATATCTCTTCTCAGATTCAGGAGTTTAGAGAGTTGGTGTAGATGACAGCAAAACCCCTTGTATTAGTCCTTTTTCATGCTGCTGATAAAGACATAACAGAGACTGGGTAATTTATAAAGCAAAAGAGGTTTAATGGACTCACAGTCCCACAGGGCTGGGGAGGCGTCACAATCATGGCAGAAGGTGAAAGGCACGTCTTACATGGCAGCGGCTAGAGAGAATGAGAGCCAAGTGAAAGGGGTTTCCCCTTATAAAACCATCAGATCTCATGAGACTTATTCACTTCCAGGAGAACAGTGCAGGGGAAACGGCCACTGTGATTTAATTATCTCCCACCGGGTCCCTCCCAACACACATGGGAATTATGGGAGCTAAAATTCAAGATGAGATTTGGGTGGGAACACAGCCAAACCATATCATCCCTTATCCCATCATTTCTCTGTGGGTGTATTTGTAATCTTGCGATGACTTCCTCCTTAAATTAATTTAACTTGCTTCAACTAAGGCAGCCTTGTAGAGTTCAGTATCTAAGTCTTATGAAAATAGTGGGGGTGACAGTTTTTCAAAAATTTCAGTTGCTTTTCCCACTTTTATTCTCATCAGTATGATTGTATTCTGAGCCCCCCATAAGCATCTCTGGGAGGATGAGGTGGAGGGGCGTTTACAGTCAGCTTTCAACATTCAAAATAGGATTTTGGAGCAAGCAATATCATCTTGATAGACAGACTTTGTCAAGAGAAAGGCTTTATACGCATCCATTTGCATTTCTGTCTAATTACTAGCTATGCCTTTCAGCTCTCTGACACCTTTTTCTAGGAACTATTTATTTGGATGGAAGAGAGGCTGTCAATATCTCCCTCTTCTTGAGAAGACTTCAGAGTTAGCCAGAAAGTGGCTTGTTGAGTGGTCTGAACTTGTCATCGTTTCTTGCTTTCATTAAAGATGAAGTTTTCTTCCACTTATTTTACTGAGAAAGAGATTGAAGTTTAAAATGGCCTTAATACTTTAACAGAAATACTGGATAGTTTTAATTTAGGTTATTCATCTTAGAAGACATTTCTGTAAAAGCTTGACTTTTTGCACCTAGGGATCATTTTAAAGTTTTTCAAACATTTATACAATAAATATTCTCAAGCATCAGCTACAAGACTATGATTAAGCTAAGGCCTGAATATGTATCAATGAATAAATGAACATAGCTACCCATATGTTAGGAAGAGAATAGTCCCCAAGATAAACAAAAATAGAACAAAGAATGTGGGTCTATGTGCTAAGTAGGAGAGGACGGTGTCTGGGGAGGGGTTGCCATGGAAGATTCATGAACAAGATGTCTTTTGAGTTAATTCATTCAATCTTAATTTGAATGGCATTTTCCCCTCAAATTCCAATATCCCTATTTCTAGCAGAATTAGATTTGTAAGCCAATTTGCCATTCTAGGCATAAAATATATTCCTTCATTTGAAACAGGATTAATTCCTCCTTGAAACGGAATAAGCCAATCTCTATCTGAAGAGTGAACACCAACTTCATTCGATGCCCTTCTCTCTTCTTCTCTCCATTTCAGAGTCATTTTCAAGTTACTGTCCTCTCTCATTTTAGATCTTATATGCATCATCACTTGGAAATCATTTCTTTACATAGTTGGTTCTTCTATTGAATGAAGTTCTTCATTTATGATTTTCGTAAGTTTTTCATAAATATTTAGGATGTATGTTAGCATGCACGTGCTTGACATTAGTACGAAGCTCAGTAAACGTTGGTGGGCATTATATCATTTTAGTGAAGTCTTGATGTTCAGTTTGGGAGAAGGAGCGACTCACCTTCCAGACATTATTTTCCCCAATTTAAAGTCTTAGCAACTGACATGATTACTCTAGAATAAGTAATTAAAATTAATTTGAGTTACCTAATAGTCATGTAAGCACCAATGTTTTCTGTTAGAAAATTAAGTAATTAAGGTAACTATTGATCATTACGGATGACAGTATAAATGAATATTTCCAAAGGGAAGGGCTCTCAATTTTTCATCTATGTACTTAATCACTTAAACTGGAACCTTGTCTACTGAGAAATGATGCTTAAATAATACAGAAATAAACACATTGCATTGTTGGGCAAATTGAATAAGTGTTGAGTTTGAATTATTAAACTGAAAGAAAACATTCTAACTAAAGACAATGACCACTCTCTCAATTCCTCAGGCATATCTAAAAATACAGAGAAAATAAAATAGCATGTGGTTATTAGGGCTGAGTTATTCTTGAACCTGGCATAGATTCAGGAAAAGAAAACAGTGCAATTTAAAAGCTATCACAACTCCACAATGTGAAATTTACCCTAAAGAGATAATCAGATTTACAGAAAGATTTATGTCTAAAGATGTTTATTACAATTGTATTGATAATAGTGATAATCAGAAACAAGTCCCAATGCTCCACAATATAAAATTAGTTGAATAAATTTAGTGGTAATATTTAGCCATTAAAATGCAGATTAAAATACGTAACACAACGGAATTTTTTGAAAGTATAGCATTATTTTATAAACTAGAATGCAAAATTATATATGCAGTATGAACCTACTTTTTAAAACATTTTCATCTGATGTACGTATCACCTATCATGCATAAAATGCACATCATATAAACAATTTAAACATAAGACAAAGTGCTCATCTTTGACAAGCAAAAATATCAAAGAGTTTAAATTATTCCTTTTTGCTTGTCCACATTTTTCAAAATGTTCGCAATAAAACTGTATGACTTTTTATTAGGTTAGTGCAAAAGTAACTGCGGTTTTTGTCACTGCTCTTCATGGCAAAAACTGCACTCACTTTTGCACCAACCTAATAAATGAAGAACACAACCAGTGCATTTTATAAAATAGATGCAATGCTATTTCCTCTTGTCTGAGAGAGATTTCTTAAACACTGTTGACCAGAGATCCTCACTCATGCTAGCACTTCCACTTCTGCATAGATTGCATGTCCTCTCATCTACCTTATTAAGGGAGGCAGATCAAAAGAGAAAAGAGGTATGTATATATGTACAATGTAGAGTACTTAGAGTTTGTTAGAAAGATAGTAGTCCTAAAGGGAAATGAACCACATAACCAAGAACGTGAGTATGTGTATTGAATGGGAGAGGGGGTTGTAGAAGGAGTCCACATGGAAGATTTGCCCAGAAAATGTCTTTTGAGTAAAATTCCAGAAGGTAATTGTGAAAAGCAGAAAACACACAAAAGGTCCCAAGGAAGGAGTGCATCTACTGTCCAATAAAAGTATGGAGACTGTATCAGTCCATTCTTGTATTGCTATAAAGACATACCTGAGACTGGGTAATTTATAAAGAAAAGAGTTTTAATTGGCTCAAAGTTCTGCAGACTGTACAGGAAACATGGTGCTGGCATCTGCTCCACTTCTGGGGAAGCCTCAGGGAACTTATAATCAGAAGGGGAAGCATGCCCATATTACATGGCTAGAGCAGGAGAGAAAAGGCGGGGAGATGCCACACACTTTTGAACAACCAGATCTCACAATAACTCACTATCACAAGAACGGCACCAACGGGAAAATCTGCCCCTGTGATCCAATCACCTCCCACCAGGTCCCACTTCCAGCACTGGGGATTAAAATTTGACATGAGATTTTGGTGGGGACAGAGATCCAAACTATAACAGAGACTGAGAAAGATGAAAAGCCTACTGTTATTTTGAGCAGATGAGTAAAATGATTTGCTATATGTATTTCCCTAGGATCACAGCTAAAGTCCTCTGTTGTCTTTGTAGTGTCTTCAGGATAAAGTTCACACTTTTTATTTTTATTTTAGAGACAGGAGCTTGCTCTGTGGTCCAGGCTGGAGTGCAGTGGTGCGATCATGACTCACTGCAGCCTTGAATTCCTGGGCTCAAGGGATCCTCCTGCCTCAGCCTCCTGAGTAGCTGGATCTATAGGTGCAGGCCATCATGCCTGACTCCATACTTCCCAATGTGCCTACCTGACCCACTCATGTCACAGCTGCCCAGTATATGTTCCAGTATTTTTCATATTATTCCTAATTACCCCAAGTGCACCGTGCAGTTTACTTCACTGTATTTCTGCACACCCTGTTCCATCTGGCTCAAAAGTTCTTTCTTCCACTCTTTGACAAGTCAACTCTGACTTGTGCGTTGAAACCATCAGTTTAGGGCTGCATTCTCTATCCTGGCCCTACTTGGATGTTATGTTACCATCTTTTAATTTGTCTGCCCCTCGCTCCAGATGAGGTGCATCCAGAGGACCAGAACTCTTCTCAGTGGAGCTTGTGATCATTGATGAATTTAAAGGAAGAGGATATGGAGAAGAAAGTCCATACACATTAGAAAAAGTGGCAAACAGAGTACACAATGGATAAAGGGGAAATCACTACAAAATGACAAAAAGGCAGATTTTAGAGTGAAGCCCCTTCTTAACATAGCAAGTAAGACAGACATTTCTGTTTCTTCACATTATTCCACCCTCTTGCTATCCCACATCATCCCGGTCCAAGTTGTGGATATCACTAGGGTGGGGCTAGGCCATTTAGTAGGAAACAAGACTGTGTAAAACACATAGGATTACCAGGTTTTTCAGAGATGTTTTCACTGAACGATTTTTTTTAGAATGTGGAGGGAGCTTTGAATATTTATATATATATATGTTTTCTCAACTGGAGAGAGTTCTTGTTCTCAGTTTACTTGGGATGCACTGTGCCTTCTCTTTGGAAAACAGTCTTAGCTTATGATACTACAGAGCTCGGGACACAGCCAGAGGAGAAAGACTGGGTCCAATTTCTCTGTCTAAGGCTGTAGGCCTAAATGGGAAGCTGTGCTGCACAGTCCAGTTCAGCAGAAATGAAGACTATGATTACGACACATGGGAGGAATAAGAGAGTGTATCAGACAGGGCCTTACAACGGTGCACCGTTTTTCAGTGTGTTTCACAGGCAATTCCTGTACACAGACTCCCACTTATGGATTATGGGGATCAGTTAACCCATCTAACAAGGGATGATCCAACAAGATGATGGAGTATTCCAGAAGGATCTCAGTGTACACACTGATTTTCTTCTATTAAGAAAACACTACAAAATATGGTTGAATTAAAACGAGCTACTTATGAATTATTAAGGCTTTTTGTCATGAATACCAGTTTCGTTGTTTTTCAAGGCTTCAATTAATGGAGAGTCCGAGGGATTGCTTGGTTTGTTTACCTATCTCATTCTCATGAATTCAATTTGCTATAGATGCAATAGATATTTCTGATTTCTGAGATGTTTATGGGGAAAAGGGGGAGGGGTATTCTACTTACCATGGCTAATTAACCCTTTTTACTTAAAATGACCCATGATGTAATTCATACTGCCTTCAGGTGTTTCCTTTTACTGACAAGTAAGTTCAGATTTAAAAAAATTAATTCTGAATTTACATAAACTCACGCAATAATTTCCTACTCCACAGTGTACATGAAGGTCTACCGACATTCATGAAAAATAAAAGTATTGAAGAACGCATTCAAAAAAACTGCTATTAGAAACAAAAAAGAAAGTTCGCGTTTGCTCAGTGGTCTCAAAGTAGTTCCTTTAATCAAATGTTGAATACTGGTAAGCTGCCACATTCTCTCTTCCCACAGGACTGCCCATTTCCCTGGTTCTGGGCTCCATTTTTAATCAGTTCCGGCACTAAGTATGTGTCCTCAGGGAAATAATTTCCCTTGTTCTATTTTCTCCTCTTGCAGTAAGAGAAGAACTGTTTCAATTTCGAAATCATTTGGAATGATTTCTGGTGAAGTGGATTGTGTAGACGCACGGAGAGTACCATGAATGTATTTTCCAATTCTCAAAACCATTTCACAAACATCATCTCATTATGAGATTCAATTCACTGAGAAAATTAACTGAAAATACAGTTAATACTATGATTTGGTCAAATCTGTTATTTTTGTTTATTCCTCCTTACCAGTGAACACAAAGGGTAGAAGTAAACAATTTACATGTATTTTAAATGACTACATTTTACCCTCAGGAAAGAAAACAAGCATGGAAGATTAATTCCTCATAATCCTATATTTCAAAGGAGGATTTTCACATTATATTTTATTTTTGGGTTTCAAGATGCACACAGATAATCTCTGCATACAAAAGAAACTAAAATATTTTTTAAAGTTATTTTATTAACATAGTAACAGCAAATGAACTCGCCTTGATTTTTTAAAAGTTATTTTATTAACATAGTAACAGCAAATGAATTCGCCTTGATTTTTTAAAAGTTATTTTATTAACATAGTAACAGCAAATGAAATCGCCTTGAAAGATTATCTAAAATGTTGCCTGATCTACATGAAGACTTTTTTTCAACTTTTATTTTAGATTCAGGGGGTACATTTTCAGATTTAATGACTGGATATATATCACGTGATGCTGAAGTTTGAGGTACGGTCGATGCTGTCACCCAGGTACTGAATATAGTACCCGATAGTTAGTTTTTCAACCCTTGCCTCCTTGTGCCCTCCCTCCTCTAGTAATCCCCAGTGTCTATTGTTCCCATCTGTAGGTACATCTACTCCCAATGTTTAGCTCTCACTTAGAAGTGAGAACATGTGGTATTTGGGTTTTCACTTATCCTAAGTGAATTTACACAGGAACAACAACAACAACAAAAACCCCAGGTGTTTGGGGGTTTTGCTCCTGTGTTAATTCACTTGAGATAATAGTCTCCAGCTGCATCCATGTTGCTGCAAAGGACATGAATTTATTCTTCTTCACAGCTGTGTATTATTCCACAGTGTGTATGCACATTTTCTTATCCAATCCACTGTTGATGGGGACCTTGGTGAATTCCATGATTTTGCTATTGTAAGTAGTGCTATGAGAAATATACAAGTGTAGGTGTTTTTTGGTAGAACAATTTATTTTCCTATGTAAAAATTTTTTATTTGATGAACTTACTTTTTAAGGAAGTTTTGGTTTCACAGTAAAATTGAGGAGAAAATACAGACAATTCACATGTAGCCTCTGTCTCCACCAACAAACCACCTCTTTGAGAACATACAACCTCCACCACACCCTTCTAAAATGTAAGCAGTCATGATTTTCAGTTATTATTTTGGATCAGCTATGACGCTGCCATTTCCTGGGAGCCTCCTTTCCTTGTTTAACTCAACATTTTGAATATATTTTATTTTTTAAAGCAATTTTAGGGTCACAACAAAATTGAGCAAAACGTACAGAGTATCCATGTGCCTCTGCCCCCACACACGCACAGCCTCCCCCACTCTCAACATCCCCTTGTAGAGTGGTGCATTTTTGACAACTGATGAACCTACATTGACACATCATTGTCACCTGAAGTCCATAGTTCACATTAGGGTTCACTCTTGGTGTTGTACATCCTACAGGCTTGAACAAATGTATAATGACATGCCTCCATCATTGTATTAGGTTGGTGCAAAAGTAATTATGGGTTTCGCCAATACTTTGGTGCAATGCTTTTGCACCAACCTAATAGTATCACACAGAATAGTTTCCTTTCCTTAAAAATCCTCTATGCTCCACCTATTAAACCGTCTCTCCTGCATACTCCTGTCAACCACTGACTACCTTTTTACTGTCTCCACAGTTTTGTCTTTTCCAGAATGTCATATAGTTAGAATTATACAGCATGTAGCTTTTTTAGACTGGCTTCTTTCACTTGGTAATATGCATGTCTTTTTGTGGCTTGATTCTCACTTATTTGTAGTGCTGAGTAATATTCCATTGTCTGGATGCACAACAGTACATTTATCCATTCACCCACTGAAGGACATCTTGGTGGCTTCCAAGTTTTGGCAATGATGAATAAAGCTGCTATAAACATCCTGCCGTGCTCTATCTGAAATATCCCGAATAGACCAATCCATATCGCCTTTGCTCCTCACAGCAAAATTTTAGGTTACTGCCATTTATTAAAAAAACTGTATGAAAAGGTATAATATTGATTTTTGTTGGACCTTGACAACATATTTCTAATTTTATCAGAAAAGGGCAAAATTTTTAAACAAATTAAAGGAAGAAGAATGGAAGGAAGGAACTTATTGTGACAGGATGTGAGTATAGTTTATAAAAGTGTAACAATTAATAAAAATGATACTATGAAATAATGTATATGCCCAATGTTTATATATTGGGCATAACCACATAATAAAATATTATAAAGCAATCAATACAAACGTGGAATATTTAGTAATCTACAGAAACTTTAGTTATATAATGTTGAGTGTATAAAGCAGATATTTAAAAGTTTCAAAGTTATAAACCTAAACAGTAAAGATGAATAAAACGTGGTATATCCGTGCAAATATTACTTGGAAATTAAAAAGAAATGAATATATTGTGTTCATATTATGTAACACATATTATATATGTACATATGCAACATGGATGTATTGTACATATGTATTATATATGATACATATTACAACATGGATGAACCTGAAAATGTTATATTAAGCAGAAGAAGGCAGATGCAGAAGATCACATATGATATCATTCCATTTTTCTGAAATATCCTTAATGGACCAATCTATAGTGACAGAAAGTAGACCACTGATTGCCCAGGCCTTGGAGAGATTGGCGGGGGAGGGGTTGAGGGGATGATGGCTAAGAGATGTTGGGTTCTCTCTGGGGCAGTAAAAAGTTGTAAAATGGATCATGGTGATGGATGCACAACGCTGTGAATAAAAGCTGTTGGACTGTACAATTTAAATGGGTGCATTGTACAAACTGTGAGTTATATCTCAACAATGCTGTTTTTTATTTATTTATTTTTTATTATACTTTAAGTTCTGGGTTACATGTGCAGAACGTGTAGTTTTGTTACATAGGTTTACACGTGCCATTGTGGTTTGTTGCACCCATCAACCCGTCACCTACATTAGGTATTTCTCCTAATGTTATCCCTCCCCTAGCCCCCTACCCCCCAATAGGCCCCAGTGTGTGATGTTCCCCTCTCTGTGTCCATGTGTTCTCACTGATCAACTCCCACTTATGAGTAAGAACATGCAGTGTTTGGTTTTCTGGTCTTGTGATAGTTTGCTGAGAATGATGGTTTCCAGCTTCATCCATGTGCCTGCAAAGGACATGAACTCATCCTTTTTATGGCTGCATAGTATTCCATGGTGTATATGTGCCACATTTTCTTAATCATATATACATATGTATATGTGTATATATGCATATATATAATTTCATTGTAGAAAAATGAGAATACCGTTAACCAATTTTCAAAAAAAAATCACCCACTATTGTACCACACTAGAGACAAAAACTGTCAACCTTATTTAGGGCTCTATTTTTATTCCAGACACTAAACAACATGTAACGATTATATCTGTGTTCATTATCAGTGTTTTCTTACATAAATGTGTCATAACTAATTAATCAATAGCTATCATAGGAGAGTAAATTCATTCTGATATTTTGGTGTTGCAAAATTCCTTCGTATTACTGATTTTCCCACTTCTGCTATTTTTTTCTGGTTAAATTCCTAAAATTATGTTTACAGAAACCCATTTAAGACTTTTTAAGGTCTTTATTATATATTTCCTAATGGCTTACAATAAATAAATGTTAAACACATTCATCAAAAGTGTCCAAGAGTATCTTTTCCCCTATATCTTGGCCCACATTGTCTATGATTTACCATTATATTTCAGTTTCATCATGGAAAACTTATGCAGTGTTTAAATGCTAGCAGTTTTTTTTTTTTTTTTTTTTTTTTTTTTTTTGAGACGGAGTCTCGCTCTCTCACCCAGGCTGGAGTGCAGTGGCGCGATCTCGGCTCACTGCAAGCTCCGCCTCCCGGGTTCACGCCATTCTCCTGCCTCAGCTTCTCCGAGTAGCTGGGACTACAGGCGCCCGCCACCACGCCCAGCTAATTTTTTGTATTTTTAGTAGAGACGGGGTTTCACCGTGGTCTCGATCTCCTGACCTCGTGATCCACCTGCCTCGGCCTCCCAAAGTGCTAGGATTACAAGCGTGAGCCACCGCGCCCAGCCGCAGTTTTTATTTACCAGTGACTTTAAACACTTTTATATGTTTATGGGTCTTATAAATGCATTTGCAAATAGTTTTTTATAGCCTTATCCAACATTTTATTTTATTAATATTTTTCTATTGATGTTAAGAACTTTATATAATAATTGTTCAATACATGTAAGCCACACGTTTAAAAAGCTAGTCTCTGCATATTTGTACATGTCCTTTATGTTATAGAGAAGCATTTATTTGTATAGTAAAACTTATAAGTATTTTCTCTTTCATTAAAAAAAAACGGTTGAGCCCCGTCTATGGGCAAGAGACACTATTACTAGAGTATTAATGGTATGAAAAATACACCTTGTCTTTCTCATGAGGGCCTTAAAGTGTTGGAGATAAGAAGGTGAATTTTTAAAATTACAGAAATAAATATATAGCTAATAATTTTCATAAATATTATAAAGGGATATCAAAATGTTCCCAGGGAGATTCTATAATCTATAGAGTTGGTGTATATGGGCAAGAAATGATGTTGGAGCTACTGTCTGAAGGATGACTTGGTGTCCATTATGTGTGTGTGCGGGATAAGGGGTTTGGGGTGGGAGGAAGGCGAGGTGGATGGCAGAACTGAGTGTGTGCTGGTAGCCGAAGTAGGTGGTTTCCTTCTGATTTCTATATTTAGAGTCGAGCTTAGAAAATCTTTCTACATCCCCAAATTCTATCAATGTTTATCTATATTTTATAATGTATTTATTATTATTTTTTTACCTGCATTTCCATCTTGAAATGTATTTGCTATAGGATGTGAGGCAGGGATCTAGTTATCTAATTGCTGTTTTGCTGATGTTGCTTTTTCCCATCAAATGGTTAGCTTGCCCTTTTAATATTAAAAGATAGCCTCATCATATATTAAATTCTGGTAAATACACTGGTCTCACGTGCCTATAAAATAATGTCAATGAAATTAGAATTAACTTATACACAGAAATAATGCATGTAATTTTAGTCATAAAAATGCAAAAGTGTATCATAAAATCATATCAGGTCTTTAATAGATGTTATGAGTACTCATATTAAAGATATGACTGAGATAAAAGTAAGATTTTTTTTAAAAAGATCACTTTACCATGGCACTCTTTCTAGAATCTTCATGGAAGGATTTTGCCTTCTTCACAGTGGTCTATTAGGCTGGTGCAAAAGTAACTGCGGTTTTGGCCATGTCACCATATTATGAAAGCTCTTTTTGGCAGAAATCCATTTATTTCTACTTTTCTTATTCATCCTGAATATCTAACAGGTTTCTTTTTTATACAGCACTCATTAATGTATCCATCTCAATAAACAAAGAGCTCATGTCCTTGGGGTAGACAAGCTTTTATAAACCGTGCACAAAAACACTAACCTTGCAGTTAAAGATTGTAAATTGTTGCTGCCTGATAACAAACAACCTCATAGCAATGAAAATGAACTAACCACCACTACACACAACATTGGCGAATCTCACAAACATAACACCAAGCAAAAGAAGCCAGATGCAAAAGAATAATTATTCTATGATTTAATTTACTGAGTATCAAAAAGATACTGAACTGGTCTGTGGTGCAGTCACAATTGGGAGGCTGGTGGAGAGGAAGCAGAGGAGTTAGTGGTGAGAGGATCTGCTTGCCAGATTCTTGACCATTTTTCAAAGATGGAGGTACATGCACAGGTGTGTTCTCTTGTGATAATTCATCAAGCTGTATATGAATTATTGTGCACTTGTCTGTATGTATGTTATCTTTCCATATAAATGGTAAACACAGCAAAAAATGGCATGTTAGTAGTGCATTTAATGACGTGGAAAATTATTCCATAGAGTCCAAGAATGTAAACTTCAATAACTCAGAGTAATCTCTGACTGCTTTGAGTTTTTAAAAAGTTTTAGGGATCCCTTATCTAATTTATTTTTAATCTCATTTCTCTTTTATATATACACAAAATTGGTGTAAGCAAATAAACAAAAAAGTGCTGTTTGAATAAGTATAAAATACAAATTATAAATGATAAGAAAATATTGTATCATCTGTTTAAATCACGATGTTTACTTAGTCTCCTTCGGAGGCCAACAACAGGGGTGTGTCTTATCATTGAAGGTCTCTTAGATACAAGGAAATGTAGTGGCTATTTGATTATTGAGATTTCCCAAAGCAACACAAGACACTTTTTTTTTTTTTCTGAGACAGAGTCTCACTCTGTCACCCAGGCTGGAGAGCAGTGGTGTGATCTCGGCTCACTGCAACCTCCGCCTTCTGGGTTCAAGCAATTCTTGTGCCTCAACCTTCAGAGTAGCTGGAATTACAGGCAGGCACCACCACACCGGGCTAATTTTTGTATTTTTGGTAGAGACAGGGTTTCACCATGTTGGCCAGGCTGGCCTTGAACTCCTGACCTCAAGGAATCTGCCCACCTCAACCTCCCAAAGTGCTGGAATTACAGGCATGAGTCACTACACCCAGTCACAAGACACCTTCTTTACAGGACACAGAAATTACAGGACAGGCCATGAATCCAGAGTGAATTCAGATAGTGCTCCTGTTGAGGCCAGATGAGAACTGAAGAAACAGAAGCAAAAGGATTGAGGAGGCATTGAGTAAACAGCAGTTCCTGATGGGCATTGGATAAATACATAAATAAAAATTTAAGTAAATAGTAATAAAAATAGGAATTTACACACACAAGAATAAAAATGAAACTTCTCTTGGTCATTCTATCAAAATTGTGAGTGAAGCTTCCCTCCCAAGTATTGCCACTCCTGTTGAATCATGGAGGTCTAATTAGCTATTTTGCAGGAAGGAACATCTTTGTCTATGAGTAGGTAAAGTCAAAGAAAAGAATTTAGTGAAAATCTATGTTTATTGAAAACTAGAATTAGAGGTACATTGCTAATTAGTTCAGAATAACCCATTTAAGTTGCTATATATCCAAAAATACTACTAGGGCTTATTGGAAACATTCATCATTGTGCTACAACCTGACACATTTCATTTGGTTGATTTGTGTATAGGAATGCTCAAATTTTCTTCTCAATCCTTCAGTGCAAATGGATATAAAAACTCCCAGCTCAGGGACAGGCGAAGTGGTTCACACCTGTAATTCCAGCACTTTGGGAGGTCAAGTTGGGAGGATCTCTTGAGGCCGGGAGTTCAGTTTAAGATGAGCTTGGTAATACAGCGAGATCTTGTTCTCTACAAAAATATACAAAAATTAGCCAGGCATGGTGGTGTGCACCCGAAGTCCCAGCTACTTGGGAGGCTGAGGTAGGAGGATCACTTGAGCCTAGGAGTTCTAGGCTGCAATGAACTAGGATCATGCTACTGCCCTCCAGCCTGGGTGACAGAGCAAGATTCCATCTCAAAGAGGAAAGGAAGAAAAAAAGAAAAAAAGAAGGAAAGAAGAAAGAAGGAAGGAAGGAAGGAAGGAAGGAAGGAAGGAAGAAAGGAAGGAAGGAAGGAAGGAAGGAAAAGAAAAAATTGCAGTGAGCCAGGATCGTGCCACTGCACTCCAGCCTGGGTGACAGAGCAAGACTCTAT
>NW_026652282.1:3204972-3207932 GCF_009828535.3 Hylobates moloch
CCACTGCACTCCAGCCTGGGTGACAGAGCAAGACTCTATCTCAAAAACGAAAGAAGAAAGAAAGAGGAAGGAAGGAAGGAAGGAAGGAAGGAAGGAAGGAAGGAAGTAAAAAGAAAAGAAAAAAGAAAAGATCCTCCCAGTTCACATTCTGAGGTACTAGTAAGTTACATGGAGAAAACCAAGAAAATGCCCTGAGACTAATTAAGTTGAATTCTTGATACTTTATTTGCTTTGTCTTTGTTCAAATGGACCATTGGTGACAATGGCTGCAACAGGGAGGATTTTGTGTAAAGACTTTTTAAATGGAGTCAGTTTCTTTTATGAGAAAATTACAAAGTCCAATGCATGTTAGGGATGGGAAGTCTTCAGCTGTTATTTCAGCTTGGTTACTTTCATTCCTCCTCTTGCAAGAACTTTGCTATATGAAGAGGACCGTTGTTACTGAGTTCTGTCATGTTTAGCAGAGTGAAAATAAAATCCAAAGAATGCATAAACATTATCATGCTATTTTTTCCTAACCCTTTTAAACTGTTGCTCAATTTGATGTTAACAAAAGCAGGCATTCATAGTCTTGTACCATTAGAAAATTTATTCTGTTGGTAACAAAAACAAAACCCAACAATCCCTTGTAGATATATGCATTGGAACATCAGTAGTTGCCTTCCAGGATATATTTCCCCATTGATTCATCCACTTTGATGTGTGATTCTGTTCATGTTCTTATCCTCTAATTTTATCCCCATGTAGCCAGCACAGCATCTATGAAATAGCTGATGCTATGTGCATCTCCATGGGATACCTGATGAAACCACAGGCAATCCCTGTACCCCTACTGGTGACCAGCTCAGGAATCGGGCAAGTAAACTTATTGTTGCTAATAAGATGAGGAAGAATGTCTTCTGCAAGGCTCTTGTGAGATGTGTTTTCCTAACTAGTAGATATACACAGGAGGAGACGGTCTCTCTGCCTCCACATCACATATTTCTCCCCATGTCATGCCCAGAACTGCACAGCAACCTTGGTGAACCAAGCTGTATTAGGGTTCTCTGGAGGGATAAAACTGATAAGATAGATGCATATATGAAAGGAAGTTTATTAAGGAGAATTGACTCACATGATCACAAGGTAAAGTCCCGCGATAAGCCATCTGCAAGTTGAGGAGCAAGGAAGTCAGTGGTGGATCAGTCCGAGTCCCAAAACCTCAAAAGTAGGGAAGCCGACAGTGCACCCCTCAGTCTGTGGCCAAAGGCCCAAGAGCCCCTGGCAAACCACTGGTGTAAGTCCAAGAGTCCAAAAGCTGAAGAACCTGGAGTCTGACATTCGACAGCAGGAAGCATTTAGCACAGGAGAAAGATTAAGGCTGGAATACTCAGCCAGTCTGTTCCTTCCAGTTCCTTCTGCCTGCTTTATTCTAGCCACAATGGCAGCTGATTTGATGCTACCCACCCAGAGTGAGGGTGGGTCTGCCTCTCGCAATGCACTGACTCAAATGTTAATCTCCTTTGGCAACACCCTCACAGACACACCCAGGAACAATACTTTACATCCTATTTCCTGCAGTCTAATGAAACAGAGACATATGTATGTATATATCATCTCACGCTTAGCTCTTTAATATGTACAAGGTGTTTTCAAATTTTCCCACCAACTGTCTTTGACAGCTGAGAATCTCAAGATCACCTGTTGTTCATGACTGTTGTCAAGGGGATCCTCCCTTTAGGGACACAGGAAGATTTTCCTATAATGCCAGGAAGCTTTGATATCTATTATTTTATTATAAAAATCAACTACAGTTTTGCTGCTATTACTTCGGGTCTTTACTCATTCCACTGGTTATTTTAATCCTGAGCTTGTGTGTAGTTGGAGAAGGAGGAAAAATATTTTAACACTCTTATTAACTAATTTAACTGTGTATATAACATGTAGAATAAAGAAAGACTTAAAGGAAGACGTAGTATTTGTGAATGCTCCAACAAATTAAAATATTATTTAAAATATTGATTTCTGATTAAACCACTTATTGTCTATAATGAATTAAAACAGTTTGTGAAAATAAATTCACTGATATTTTTGCATTTATAATTTCAAAATCATAGTAACTTTCTGAAGCTGAAAATGCCTGAAACACAAGTCTGCCAATCACCACAATAAAACATGAAGCCCCAATGAAAGAGCTAGTCAGGATGGGTTCCCAACAAATAACAGTTGAAGCTCCTACTGCCATGAAATGATGAAAGAAACAAGGTTTAAGTGCCATGGATAATTTTTTCAATGCCAAAAGAATCATCAGAGACTGTTTTGGCTTGCAGAGCTTGAATGGAAATATGGCATTAAAATAAGGTGCACAAAATTAGTTCTTGAATGTAATTTTGAAACACATTGCAACATTGCTCCCTAATATACACCAACCCCAAGAGTGACCACTGACAAGATGAGTTTATTTTAGTTTTATGCTGTCATTATGGAAAAAACTATAGCAGAAAGTTCACCAATTTCCCTTTGGAAAGAGATATACAACCACAGCCAATAGGCTTTCCTAAAAGACAGCAGGAGCTTTTCATTCTGACTTGTTTCCCATCCATAACATACAAATATTGATTGTTCAGGGTCAATACAGCCTTGCAAATAAACAGGCTTTGAGTTATACCAAGCATGCTCATCCTTATATGGTATTTCCATATAAGAAATACAAAAGAAATATACCACAAAATGATGGTGTTCAGGACATGGGCAACGCCCTGTTTCTGTGGTATCGCGTCCTAGGTTTCTTAGGATTCCATAGGAGGCAGCTACAAGTTCATCATGCAAAGCTCTGAAATCCCTTCCTAAGCTAATGAAATGAAGCCCTGACTGCACCAAGGAAAGGATGAAACAGAACTCATTTGTTGTTTCTCAAATGATGCTACCATCTCTTCAAAGCCACCATTAATTTTAACATCTTTAAAGCTTTCAGAACAATC
>NW_026652282.1:3208125-3210714 GCF_009828535.3 Hylobates moloch
TCAAGGGGAATCCACATGAGCCTTCCTGCCATGTGTCCTATTTCTTGCAGTCTAATGAGACAGAGACATATGTATGTATACATCATCTCATGCTTAGCTCTTTAATGTGTACAAGGTGTTTTCAAATTCTCCCACCAACTGTCTCTGACAGCTGAGAATCTCAAGATCACCTGTTGTTCATGACTGCTGTCAAGGGCATCTTCCCTTTAGGGACACAGGAAGATTTGCCTAAAAACGTCAGGAAGCTTTGATATCTATTATTTTATTATAAAAATCAGCTACAGCTTTGCTGCTATATTACTTTGGGTCTTTACTCATTCCACTGTTTATTTTAAGCCTGAGCTTGTGTGTAGTTGGAGAAAGAGGGAAAATACGTAACACTCTTATTAACTAATTTAACTGTGTGTATAACATGTAGAATAAAGAAAGACTTAAAGGAAGATGTAGTATTTGTGAATGCTCCAACAAATTAAAATATTATTTAAATTATGGATTTCTAATTAAACCACTTATTGTCTATAATGAATTAAAAGTTTGTGAAAATAAATTCATTGATATTTTTGCATTTATAATTTGAAAATCATAGTAACTTTCCAAATCTGAAAATGCCTGAAACACAAGACTGCCAATCATCACAATAAAACATGAAGCCCTAGTGAAAGAGCTAGTCAGAATGGGTTCCCAACAAACAGCAGTTGAAGCTCCTACTGCCATGAAATGATGAAAGAAACACGGTTTAAGTGCCATGGATAATTTTTTCAATGCCAAAAGAATCATCACAAACTGTTGTGACATGCAGAGCTTGAATGAAAATATGGCATTAAAATAAGGTGCACAAAATTAATTCTTGAATGTAATTTTGAAACACATTGCAAAATTGCTCCCTAATATACACCAACCCCAAAAGTGACCACTGACGAGTTTATTTCAGTTTTTATGCTGTCATTATGGAAAAAACTATAGCAGAAAGTTCACCAATTTCCCTTTGGAAAGAGATCTACAACCACAGCCAATAGGCTTTCCTAAAAGACAGCAAGAGCTTTTCATGCGGACTTGTTTCCCATCCATAACATGCAAATATTGATTGTTCAGGGTCAATACAGTCTTGCAAATAAACAGGCTTTGAGTTATACCAAGCATGCTCATCCTTATATGGTATTTCCATATAAGAAATACAAAAGAAATATACCACAAAATGATGGTGTTCAGGACATGGGCAACACCCTGTTTCTGTGGTATAGCGTCCTAGGTTTCTTAGGATTCCATAGGAGGCAGCTACAAGTTCAACTTGCAAAGCTCTGAAATCTCTTCCCAAGCTAATGAAGTGAAGCCATGACTAAACCAAGAAAAGGGTGAAACAGAACTCATTTATTGTTTCTCAAATGATGCTACCATCTCTTCAAAGCCACCATTAATTTTAACATCTTTAAAGCTATAAGAACAATCTATGTAACAAGTGAAAACTGCCTATAAAATTAGTGCTTTACATCTCAAACCCTTATTATATGGAAATTCATATTTTCATCATCACATAAAAGTTTAACGTGCTATTCATTATAAGATTAAAGGGCATGAGTTATTCTGCCTGTGTAATTACTAACAACTGAAAATTAAATCGTGATAATTTTGTACTCTTTTCTTCTTAAAATGATAATTTCCTTTCTCCTTTTGTCTGAGAACCATGCTTGAACAACATCAACGTCTTACCCTCTAAAATAAATGATTATGTATAATATATAAATGTTTTATATATGATACATAACATATGTAAATATTTCTATATATAATCTACAAATCATATAAAAATACATATATTAATATATACATATATAGTAGGTTCTAGTATATATAGAAAAGACCTGTGTATTTCTAACAGGTATATATATATATATAATCTATATCTATATTTATATTATATATAAATACATAATCCATATTTCTATATTTGTATTTATATATTTTATATATAAATATATGTAATCTAGGTTTGTATATACTAAATATAGTTGTATATTACATTTTATTTACGTATGTTCCTATATATTTGTATATAGTAAATTCTACTACATATAGAAAAGACCTGTGTATTTCTAATGTATGGAAATATGAAATGTACTTTCTGTCTCCTCAACTTCAAAAATAAAAAAGACTTTTTTCAAGTAGATAGATTTTGCTCTACTTTGAATTTTTCTTTTTAATTATATTAGGTTGTAGGGAGGGGACGCTGAAAGACGATGGAAACGATTCTTCCATCGGTTTCTAGAAACGAAAACATTTTAACAATGAAACCTAAGTAGGTAGAAACTAGTTCTTGGTACTTGGTGTATGTGCTAGCAAGATTGCATGAAGAAACAAACCTTACAAGAAGTGAAGTCATCCTGTGAAGGGGAAGTTTGTTTCCAGTGCTCAGCTGTGACGTAATCCTTATCCTCCTGTCTGGCTGTGACCTGTCCCTTTGACCTAAACCCCACAGGACCCCACTTCCCTCCCTCCCCGCACACCACCTCTTCCTCCCTCCCTCCCTCCCCACACACCACCTCTTCCTCCCTCCCTCCCTCCCCACACACCACCTCTTCCTCCCTCCCTCCC
>NW_026652282.1:3210724-3210995 GCF_009828535.3 Hylobates moloch
CCTCCCTCCCTCCCCGCACACCACCTCTTCCTCCCTCCCTCCCTCCCCACACACCTCCTCTTCCTCCCTCCCTCCCTCCCCACCACCAGACAACATGGAGTCACTCAGATCAGTTTGCAACACATTCATTTTATTGTTCACACCAAGGTAAGCACCCTGCTGGTGAGATCTCTGAGGTCTGGCGGCTGGGCCTGAACTTAGTGGCTGCTCAGGGAGCTAGGGGAGTAGTTGGCCGCCCCTCACTCAGTGGTTCCTCCAGCTTGGTCTCCTC
>NW_026652282.1:3211005-3319976 GCF_009828535.3 Hylobates moloch
TCCAGCTGGGTCTCCTCACTCAGGGGTTCCTCCAGCTTGGTCTCCTCACTCAGGGGTTCCTCCAGCTTGGTCTCCTGACTCAGTGGGTCGTGCTGGGGCCCCTCGCTCACTGGCTCCGCCGGCGGCAGCTCGTACTGAAGGAACTCCTGGCTGGGCTGGTCACTGGGGCCGGGTGTCGCTGGCCCGCTCCCCGCCTCAGGTGCCGTCACAGCCGCCATCTTTTTTGCAGGCCTTTTCTTCCCTCCTCTCCTTCCACGGGCTGCTTTCCCCTTCTTGGCCACCTTGGTAGTCTGGAAGGACAACAGGGAGATCACAGAAGGGCTCTGGTTTAGGCACGAGGGTGGAGGAGGCTGGGAACAGGGACGTGTCCTCAGAAGCGGTGCGGGCCGGGTTGGGGGGTTGTGCCAGGTGAGGACCGGAGAGGATTCTTGTGAGGAAGGAGGCGAGGGGAAGATGAGGAGGAGCTTGGGAGGGTCACTCACCTTCTTCTTCGGGCTACTGGGGCTCAGCTGGGGGGAGGACTTGCTCTTTCGTGACTCCTTGGCCGTGGCCGGAGGTCCGGAGGCTCTCGGCTTTGGACTCATTTTCCGCCGCTCAACGTCTCCCAACGGTCGACTAACTCCAGGCTGCCTGGCCTCCCTGTATATACCCCTCCCGCGATCCAGGACAATGAGGCGATCACGTCCCTGAGCTGTGATTGGTCAACACTCCACTACCCAGCCAATGGTAGCCCTGGGCGGGAAGGAAGGCCTTACACGTCACAAAGCACCATCAGGACATGGCGGAGGAATTCGGGGTGGGGGTGACATCTGATGAGGAATGCAAGGTGCTCTGGTTGGAGAAAGGGAGATTTTGGTTAGCACCCCTAAAGATAGTTCCCAAACTGACATGTCACCCCTCCTAAACTCCCCATGTTCAATTTTGGCAGATCATGTGGCAAGGGAGGATATTTCTGCCACATGTTTCCCCTGGAACCCCCATTCAGTGGTACATTCTGTTCCTCCACACCTGCCATCATTACCCAGTTTCTCTATGACCTACCTAAAATCCCTCCAGGCTAACTGGGATGCATGGAGGGCTATACGAAGACGTCAATCATCCCTCTCTCCTACAAATTCCTCTGCTACACCTTGAGGATCATTCACTTCTTGGATGCCATGAAAGAACTTTTCCATCTCACATACTTCTCCCAGCATCCACACAGTGCCTCACAGTTTTTCATTCTCATGGTTTAAAGCACTGGCTTCCAGAGGTCAAGATCAGCAAACACACTCGCTCCAGCTGGGTATCTGTATCAGGCTGGGTTCCTCAGAGTAGGAGAAACTAAACCAACAGGATACTTTGTGTGTGTGTGTGTGTGTGTGTGTGTGTGTGTGTGTGTAATATTATATATCATAAATATATATTTACTATCATGTAGTATTTATTTATGAATAATATTATATATATGATACAGTTTATTCTAAGCAATTGGCTCACACATTCACACACTGTGGGGGTCTAGGAAGCTGAAATATGTAGGGCAAGTGGGCAGCCTGGAAACTAAAAGCTTCTGCACAGTCAACAGTCAACAAAATGAAAAGGCAGGCTATGGTTTGGGAGAAACTATTTGCCAACCATATACCTAATAATGAGTTAATATCCAAAATATATAAAGAACTCACACATCTCAATAGCAAATAAATAAATAGTCTGGTTAACAAATAGGCAAAGGACTTGAATAGGCATTTCTTGAAAGAAAACCCACAACTGGCAGTCAGGTACATGAAAATGTGTTCAACATCATTAATAATCATAGAATGCAAATGAAAACCACAATGAACTATCACCTCACACCTGTTACGACGGCTATTATCAAAAAGTCGAGAGACAAAAGATAATGATGGCAAAGGTGTGGAGAAAATGAAACTTTTAGGGTGTGCAGAAAAAGGGACCTTACACGCTGTTGACAGACATGTAACTGGTACAGCCGTTATGAAAAACAGTGTAATGGTTCCTTGGAAAATCAAAATAGATCTACCATATGACCCAGTAGTTCATCTGTTGAGTGTGTATCGCATCCCCAAAATGAAATCCAAATCTCATAGAGGTATCTCCACTACTAACTTATTCTAACTCATTAATCACACACGAAATTACAGTTTCTATTTGAAAATAATGTGTTTTTCACCATCCTGGTATCAAATATTTATTCTAGACATCTCTTCTTATTTCTTGCTTTGTAATAATCTAGGTACTACTACCCACTGACAGAACTAACTCATTATTCCAAAAAGAAATGAGAAATGTTGAGGAGAATGCAATGCTATACTTCTTGTCTTCAACCAGTTATTCTGGTTTTATGGAGGATTCTGTATTTAACTCTTACTCAGGTAACTCTAGTTACCATATCCATCGTACCTAGTCAAAAATCCTAAAAAAGTGAGAACACAGAGTTGACTAGAATCGTTACTAAACTTTCTATGTTAACCAGTTTTCCTAGTAATTGCTAGTTTTTTATTCAACTCTTTGCCTAGGTACCACTAAATGTCTAGTTTTATGTCACTAAGACATAAGAAGTAGTGTTGAAAAGAATTTGTTTATTTCAAGTACTGGCTTCATCTCGTTATCTCTAGTTAATAACTCACTTGGATAAAGTAGATATCTATTGTATGAGGTAATATTTCTAACATGAGGTTGGAATTTTGCATTGAGGAAAATAGTTATTCAACTCCCTGGCATAGGCCAGTTATCTTCAGCTTCCTGGGATCAATTACTTGGTCTGGTTAATTCTAGCTATCTTTAGGTTGTTAATTAAATGTTTACCACCAGATGTCTGTGGTAATTTATTATCCCAACAAAACAGTAGAATGATAAGGAAGGATTTTGCTTTTTCCTGGCATCGCATAGATATTCAAATTATTTCCTGTTATCCTTTGTACCTTTTTTCCTGGGTAACACTCAGCACCTATCCTTCTAAGTTCTTATCCCAACTAAAATCAATAATTGAGATTTGCAAAGAAGATGAGTTTCAGGGTCAGTTTCACTTGGTATTGTAATGATTGTTAGCTGTTTCTATGTAACGTGTTTCATGGGAAAGCCCAGTTAAGTAGAATTTGTATATAACTCAACACCAATAAAATTATATTTGACCAGACTAGATTCCCTGTGTTCTACATTCCACTGAACTATTCTTCTTGTCTCTATTTTACTACTTACGTAGGTACATGCCTTACCTGTAGTACTAATTCATTATTCTAACAATAACTCAGCAGTAAGTGGTGAGAAGAACGTGATTTTATTTTGAAATTTATTTTTATCGAGGTAAAATATACATATGTAATGTACCTTCTTTACCACTTGTAAGTGTGCAGTTCAGTGGTAATAAATACATTTATATTCTTTTATTTACCCTTCATCACCCCCTTCCCCTTCTGGCCTCTGGTAACCATCACTATAGTCACTATCTTCATGAGAACCACTATTTTAGCTCCCATAAATCAGTGAAAATATGCAATATTTGTTTTTCTGTGCCTGGCTTATTTCATTTAACATAATGGCATCCAGTTTCATCCATGTTGCTGCAAATGACAGGATGTCATTCTTCTTATGGCTGGATAATATTCCATTGTGTACATATACCATATTTTCCTTATCCATTTGTCCATTGATGGGCACTTAGGCTAAATCCATATTTTGGCTATTGTGACTTATGCTACAGTACACATAAGCATGCAGATATATCTCTTTGATGTACAGGTTTATTTATTTATTTATTTCTCTGCTTCTTTCCCTAGCAGTGGAATACTTGGATCATATAGTAGTTCTACTTTTAGGATTTTGAGGAACTCCATAATCTTCTCCATAGTGGCTGTAGTAATTTACATAATTTGAGGAACTCTGAGAATATTTTCCAAAGCCACCATACCATTTTGCATACCCACCAGCAGTGTATGAGCATTCTGATTTCTCCACATCCTTTCCATCTCTTGTTATTATCTGATTTTTTACTCTAGCCATCTTTGTGGGTGTGAAGAGGTATCTCATTGTAGATGACAAATTATTCAGAGGTTAACACTCGTTTGTGTGTTGAAGCATTTGGTCAAGGCTGAGCATTCATGAGGCCAGTGAAATGAATCCATTGAGCCGCACAGTGAGAAGAGAGTGTTTGCAAACAGACAGACAAGAAAACAAGATGTGTCCAGACATTCCCAACCACATTTTGAGCTCTTCACCTTGGCCAAGTATCTCATAATGCATCATTGTCTCACATAGCCTTATCGGAGGACAGCATGGATGATCCTTCGTAAACTTATTGACATTGTTATGATTCCAAGTTCATACGCCACCATGTTTGGTTAGCAGCAGCAATTCCATCCGGGAAAGAGAGAATATTTTGTTTGTTTTGCTCATGGTTTAACCATCTGTTGAGAGACAGAATTATCCGTCACCTCTTTGGCAGTGTCTAGTTGATGAAAAAATCCTCATAGTTCTGTTTTCTAAAATGAATTTGTGTTACAAAATGATTCAGACTGAGAATGAGAACAATTTTGGGAGTATCCAGGCAATTCAGCATTCCAAATTAATTTGGGATATAGGTCATGGCCACCACCATGAAATATGCACATTTGTCAAAGATGTTAAGACTCTACTACTCAAGGCTTTCACCTGACCAATAGCTCACCTAATACAGCTCCCATCAAGAGGCAAGCTTGAATTCCAGATATTAATTACTTTTCTCATCCTTTCCCTGTGATTTGGGCTGTTAATATAGAAGATGTTATTGATGATAGGATGATGATGATGATGATGATGATGATGATGATGATGACAGAGTTTGTCAGAGCATTGAGCACTTCTCAGCTGGCTTCAGTACTTGAGCATCAGGGTTTTTGCTTCGGAGACAGCAGTGACGTTGAATAATTTTATTAGTGCCTGACTCACCAGGACAACCACTGTCTCTTGCCTACCCACTATCCATATCTCCTTCTTTTTTTCAATAAACAGAACTTGAGCTCACTCAGAAAAGTAATAAGACTGATTAAACCCATCAATGCCCCTGGATTCCCTTGCTGCCTTGGGTGGCTGAGACTACAAACTCTTTGATATAAAAAGACAAAGATTTACTTGCAAAACCTTCACTCCTTTGCTCTTTCTTCTTTTTCCTGGACTAGGGATCTTGAAGCATGGAGTTGTTGCACTATCTTGTAACCATAAAGCCTGAGGATGAAAGCCTGGAGCCTAGGGATGTGGTTGCTTCATCCTTAGGAAAAGAGGGGATGAGCCTAGCTACCTAAGGTTGTCATTGAGCCATCACACCAGCTCACGGCTCAGCACTGAAGCTGGAATAATGTTGCTTTTCTGTTATCTGAATCTGAGTGGAATTCTGTCTGATATACTCTGTCGGCTGCAGGGAGCTGAGGATTGTTTTACAACCCAGTATATTGAAATATCCCACATTTGTCTCTATGATATTCGCAAATCAAGACCACTTTGAAGAGATGTGCAATGAAGATGGAATGGAAAGTGAAAATGGAAAATGGAATGGAATTCAACTATTGAAGTGGTCTTCATGATGACTCCAGACTTCTAACATAAGGTGCCAGGTAGGTAGTAGACTCCTTATCAAGCTAGAGAAACTGGGAATGGTGAGACATAATAATAAGATGAAAATAAAGGATTCACATTTAGACATAATGAGTTGTGAGACACATACTTACAGAAATCAAGGAGGAAGTGGGAGCTCAGAAAATGGATCTGAGAAGGAGAAGTCAATGCATACATCATCAGCAAGGTGATGAGGAACAGTCGAGATTATCCATGGAGACTCTTTGGAGAGAGCTGAGAGTACCCAACACACACCATCAGCAAGTCCAGCACTTAGAAACTGATTAGAGGAGGACCCAGTAGAAAGGAGGATGAGGAGAACACTGAGAGGGAGAAGGAAAACCAGAAGAATGTGAAGTTACCAACTCCAAGAGAGAAGCATTCTAGGAAGGGATCCCATTTAGCTCCCATCAAATCATGCTTAAATGGACTTAAAAGAAGATGCAGCATAGTATCTATTGGATTTGCCAAGATGGAATTTATAACATTATACAAATAGCTCTGAGGATGATGCCAAGTAGAAAAGGCTGAATAGAAAATGGTTTCAAACATAGCATGATTATTTAAATAGAAATACATATGTATATTTGTGTTACTGGACTCTGAGACTAATATACACCTTCTCTTGGACATAATTGGTTTCCAAAGGCTGAGAGAGTTACTGTTAGGTGGCGAGATCTGGAGTGATTCTTATCTTCTTTTTAATGTATGCTATACTTTTTGTTCATTTTATACATTTTCAATCATTTCTTGATTAATTATATGAAGTGACAAAAATAGCCAAATTATGTGGAGTCCATTCATGTCTTCATTTAAACTAATCCTGTTTTTATTGACAGGCAATACACACAATTTGGGAAATGGTCAATTAACTAATGTGTTCATATCAGTCACAGTATTTCTTCTTTTTAAAATTATAGACAGGGTCTAACTATATTGCTGATATGGTTTGTCTGTGTCTCCACCCAAATCTCATCTTGACTTATAGCTCCCATAATCCCCACAGGTCATGGGAGGGACCCAGTGGGAGGTAATTGAATCATGGGGGCAGGCTTTTCCCATGCCGTTCTTGTGGTAGTGAATAAGTCTCATGAGATCTGCTGGTTTTATAAATGGGAGTTCCCTTGCACATGCTCTCCTGCCTGCTGTCATGTAAGATGTGCCTTTGCTCCTCCTTTGCCTTCTACCATGATTGTGAGGCCTCTCCAGCCATGTGAAACTGTGAGTCCATTAAATCTCTTTTTCTCGATAAATTACCCAGTCTCTGGTATTTCTTTATAGCAGTATGAAAACGGACTAATACAATTGCTCAGGCTGGTCTCTAACTCCTGGGCTCAAGTAATCCTCCCACCTCGGTCCCCCAAAGTGCTGATATTGCAGGCATGAGCCACCATGCTCCGTCAGTCACAGAATTTCTGAAAGGATTGATCTTCTCTTTTTGCCTTGTCCTGACATTCCTAGATTATTGTCTAGACAAAAATTATTTCCTTTTGAACCGAGTTTACTATAATAAATAATGCTATGTCAAAAAACCATGGGTAGCTTTAAACTCCTTTAGATTAATAGATTGTGTGTTATAATTCCAACAATATCCCACTCTTTTCCATCTCAAAAACCTGCCTCATAACAAATGCTCCTTTTGCAGAAATATTAGCAGAGCATTTATTTAATTTTTCATCGAAGAATAACAGCAAAACAAGAAGGACAAATATGCATGTATGCATTGGTATCCCAGAAGACAATATACACATAATGTATAGGAAATAATCACAACATCAAATTGACAATACTATGCATCTTTAGTGACTTCATTATTTTAAGTTCATGGAGACCCACCTGTGGTCGATTAGGCAAAACTGACAGCTGCCTGTTCTTGTAAATAAAGTTTTATTGAAACTCTGCCACGTTCATTAATTTACATATTGTCTGTGGCTGTTTTTTTGCTACAAAGGCAGAGATGAGTAGTTGTAAAAGAGATCATATTGTCTTCAAAGCCTAAAATACTTCCTGTCTGGTCCTTTACAGGAAAAGTTTGCAGAACTCTGATTTACAGCATCTACTATGTGCAACTAACAGAAAAAGAAACCTTTTCACGTAGTTAAAACTCAGGGCAATAACAAAATTATCAAAAATACTGGAAGAGGTTTCCAGAAGATAGAGAGATGATTTCCAGCTGGGTGACTGCAGAGGTTAACAGGAGAAGAAGATAAATGAGGCTTCTTTCTTAAGGCAAGGATGTGAAGCAAACATAGCTGGAGAACTTGGTCCTTTTCCACTGGGCTGATGTTTCCTGAAGACCGTCCCACTTTCTTGTTGAGAGCTCCTGACGGCATGCTCATCTTTGGCTAACCAAATGTACACCAGTCCACTCAAGGTTCTAAGAAGGTCTGCATAAATAAATGCAGAATTTCTCAAATGAGTAATAAGTCATGAAATACCATCTCGGGAATGATCTTGTAACTATGCAGAATGAGGTAATGTTTTAGGAGCAGGAGTGCAATATTCTGGGAGAGCTAGACTTGGGAGAAATTCTATATAGCCAGGAAATGAGGTACTAGATGGATGGTTGAATTTGGCCAAAAATAGTCAGAAAGCTTTGCTGCTCATTTGCTTGTTGTAGTTTGATAACTGACAACCCAGAAGTTTTGGGAGCCTTTGCACAAGTATGGTATTGACAGAGGTAGCAATAACCTAAATACAAATTAAAATAATTCCTAGTCCACTTAGAACAGCTGGACTAATGATACTGGCTACATGACCCATTTAAAACTAATAATATTTACTTCTTAAAATGTGTCCAACAGTGTTTGAACACATGCATCGAAGGAACATATAATAGCAGTTTCTATAGCTGGCCAGAAGCTGAATCAGAAAAACTTGACCATGCACTACACAAATTTCCCTGCCTCTCTTCTCTCCAGTTGCTACCCTGTCTTAAATTCTACCGAGAGAAGTTAAAGCTCGCTTTGTTTTTGAATAGATCTTAAACATGATGATTATTGACCTCATACCCAAAGCCAATTATACTGAACAAAATCGAGATAGGCTCATTCAACCAAGAACAAAACAAAGGTCCCCGTATAGATAAGATTATTGGAAATTCTACACAATGAACTAAGATTTGGAGTAGAAATGAAAGGTCCAAATATTGGAAATGACAAGGAAAAATTAGATTTATTTGCAGATGCTCTGAATGTCTGCTGTAAAACCATGATGATCTATTATTAGATGGTTGAGCAGATTGATTTGTTCTAAAGTATTTTAATATCTTTTGTATATGCCAGATATAAGTAATATGAAAAAAATGTTTAAGTAGTCTTGAAATAATAAAATACAGAGTGTAAAATACATTGAGATATACTCTGTAGGGGACAAGTTTTCATCAGCCCATATACATATGTGTGTGTGTGTGTGTGTGTGTGTGTATACATGTGTGTATATATATGTGTGTATATTTATGTGTGTATATTTATGTGTGTGTGTGTGTATGTATATATATATATATGGACATATGGTCTAAACTTCTGCCTTAAAAAAAGCAATGTGCCTTTATTTTATTTTATTTTTAAATTAAATTAAATTTTAAGTTCTGGGATACATGTGCAGGATGTGCAGGTTTGTTTCATAGGTAAACGTGTATCATGGTGGTTTGCTGCACCTGTCAACCCATCAACCAGGTATTAAGCCCCACATGCATTAACTATTTATCCTGATGTTCTCCCTCCCGCCGTTCCCCTGACAGGCCCCAGTGTGTGTTGTTCCCCTCCACGTGTCCATGTGTTCTCATTGTTCAACTTCTGCTTATAATTGAAAACATGCAGTGTTTGGTTTTCTGTTCCTGTCTTAGATGGCAGAGGATAATGGCTTCCAGCTCCATCCATGTCCCGGCAAAGGACATGATGTCATTCCTTTTTATGGCTGCATAGTATTCTATGGTGTATATATGTACCACATTTTCTTTATCCAGTCTATCGTTGATGAGCATTTGGGTTGAGTCCATGTCTTTGCTATTATGAATAGTGCTGCAGTGAATATACACATGCGTGCATCTTTGTAATAGAATGATTTATATTCCTTTGGTTACATACCCAGTAATGAGATTGCTGGGTCAAATGGTATTTCTGGTTGTAGGTCTTTGAGGAATCACCACACTGTCTTCCAAAATGGTTGAACTAATTTACATTCCCACCAACAGTGTAAAAGGGTTCCTGTTTCTCCACAGCCTCACCAGCATCTGTCATTCCTTGACCTTTTAATAATTGCCATTCTGACTGGCATTAGATGATATCTCATTGTGGTTTTGATTTGCATTTCTCTAACGATCAGTGATGTTGAGCATTTTTTCATGTTTTTTGGCCGCATAAATGTCTTCTTTTGAGAAGTGTCTGTTCATGTCCTTTGCCCACATTTTAATGGGGTTGTTTGATTTTTTTCTGGTAAATTTGTTTAAGTTCCTTGTAGATTCTGAATATTAGACCTTTGTCAGATGAATAGATTGCAAAATTTTTCTCTCATTCTGTAGGTTACCTTGTTTACTCTGGTGATAATTTCCTTTGCTGTGCAGAAGCTTTTTAGTTTAATTACATCCAATTTATCCATTTTTGCTTTTGTTGCAATTGCTTTTGAGGTTTTCATCATAAAATCTTTGCCTGTGCCTATGTCTTGAATGGTATTGCCTACATTTTCTTCTAAGGTTTTTATAGTTTTGGTTTTTACATTTAGGTCTTTATTCCATCATGAGTTAATTTTTCTATAAGGTGTAAGGAAGGGGTCTAGTTTCAATCTTCTGTATATGGCTGGCCAGTTTTCCCAGCACCATTTGCTTGTTTTTGTCAGGTGGTTGAAGATCACTTGGTTGTAGATGTGCAGTTTTATTTCTGAGATCTCTATTCTGTTCCATTGGTCTATGTGTCTTTTTTTGTACCAGTACCATGCTGGTTTGGTTACTGTAGCCTTGTAGTATAGTTTGAAGTTGGGTAGAGTGATGCCTCCAGCTTTGTTCTTTTTGCTTAGCATTGTCTTGTGTATATGGGCTCTTTTTTGGTTTCATATGAATTTTTTTTTTTTTATTATACTTTAGGGTTTTAGGGTACATGTGCACAATGTGCAGGTTTGTTACATATGTATCCATGTGCCATGTTGATTTCCTGCACCCATTAACTCGTCATTTGAATTTAAGTAGTGTTTTCTAATTCTGTGAAGAATGTCAATGGTAGTTTAATGGGAATAGTTTTGAATATATAAATTACTTTGGGCCGTATGACCATTTTCATGACATTGATTCTTTCTATCCACAAGCATGAAATGATTGCGTCCTCTCTGATTTCCTTGAGAAGTGGCTTGTAGTTCTCCTTGAAGAGGTCCTTCCCTTGTTAGCTGTATTTATAGGTATTTTATTCTCTTCATAGCAATTGCAAATGGGAGTTCATTCATGATTTGGCTCTCTGCCTGTCTATTGTGGTGTATAGGAATGCTACTGATCTTTGCACATGGATTTTATATGCTGAGACTTTGCTGAAGTTGCTTATCAGCTTAAGAAGCTTTGGGGTTGATACCACGGAGTTCTCTAGATATAGGATCATGTCATCTGCAAACAGAGGCAATTTGACCTCCTCTCTTCCTATTTGAATACCCTTTATTTCTTTTTCTTGCCTGATTGCCCCAGCCAGAACTTTCAATACTCTGTTGAATAAGAGTGGTGAGAGAGGGCATCCTTGTGTATTACATTAATGGCCACACTTCATGTCATCTGCTCCGCTGAGTCTACAGGCCAGGTAAAAAAAATTTTTTTTTTCAAATAGCCATGGGGAACCAATAAATGTTTTATGCAGGAAAATGACATGATCCAATTTTTGTTTTAGAAAATTCTCTAAACTCTGATACGGAGACTAGAACACATTGTAGGTGATATGTCCTAGAGCCAGAGGGGCCAAAGAGAAGGAAATGTTTGCTGTAAAGGAGAAAAAAAAAGTTTTAAAATTGTATATCCTAACTCTGAAAAATGAGGACATAGGTTTTTACTTAAATCTCTCTGATATCCTAGGAGCCTTAAAAAGTTTAAGAAACATCTAGGATAGCTATGGACTCCTGAGAAAAGTTCTTTCTCTATGATCCTCATATATGGAAATACACGTTTCCTTCTGCAGGTTCATGGCGGAGGCTCTGTGTCAGTCTAGGGCATGTCTGCATGACTCCCGCTTGCTTCTGGCTTCTGCGAGTCATGCAGACATGCCCTAGACTGTCATAAAGCCTCCCTCATTTTGAGTTCTGCAATTCCTGCTCTTGCAATCCGTGCTCGGCTCAGAGGCCAGGGTATTTCTCTAAAAACATAAACCATAGCATGCTGTCTGCTGCTAAGCCTGTTGATGTCTGACCAGGTTGCTGCCCACTCACTGCCTGGATAAAGCTGAACACTGAGACAGAGACGTTGCAGTAAAGTAAGAGTTTAATTATTGCAAAGGCAACTGAGCAAGGAGAACAGGAGATATTTCTCAAAGCCACCTCCTCCAGTCTTCAGAGGCTAGGGTTTTTACAGTTGATTTGGCAGGCCGGGGGACTAGTGGCAGGTGCTGCTGACTGATCTGGGATGAAATCATAGGGGTGTCGAAACTGTCTTCATGCGCTGAATCAGTTCCTGGAAAGAGAGGGAGTCACAACACCAGACAAGTCAGTTCATTGGTTGGGGTCACAGGCCACTAGTCTGGTTGCTGTCAGTTGGCCCACTTGCAAGCCAGGTCTGAAAAATATCCCAAAGACCAGTTTTAGGTTCTACAATACCTTTTGTGACTGCCAGTTACTATGGAAAGCAAGCTGCGCAACAGTGATAGGTTATCGTTTACTATGCCTGGAGTATAGCAGAAAAGTTTTCAGGAGGTGATATTTCCAGTAATCAAAGCTGCCTGGCACCCCTCTTGGCAAGCTCAACTTCTGGAAGCCATTGAGGGGTTCTGCATGATCTAAGGATCACTGTTTTTTAAAAGAAAGAACAAGTTCATTAATCTTGCGGGCAGCCTGCCTAGGGGCTAGGACAGGAAGATAATCAATTATTAGTGACTACCACTTACTGAAATGACTACGCACAAACAATCATGCATGGAGGAGGAAAACATCAGAGAGAAAGGAAAATATCTTACTGAAATTCAGGCCCCTACCATAATTTTAATTTTGTGGCCTTTTTAAATTCTATGAAGGCAGTTTCATACCTCTGCAACAATGTACAGCTGCATTTGAAATGCACTGGGAACACTTGGCCCTGGTTTATGCAACTCCGTCTTATCCTCTGCACCATCATTGTCCACTATAAAAGGAGACTTCAGAAAGTTCATGGAAATATTGTGTTATGAACAAACTATGCATGGATTTCAAATTTTTGTTCCACCAAGATAAACTCATACTAGCTTGTTATAACATGGGTCAAGTTTGAGGCACTAAGAAGGATTAGACATCAGTTTGAAAAGAGCCCCTATCAGAGCAATATGAATTTCACTACAATTGAAGCAAGAACAAACATCAAATTTATGATGAGCCTTGGGTGGAAGAAGGGTGAAATCATGGATGCTTTATGAGTTTTATCAGGAAAACGCTCCCAAAGAAATCAGCAGTTTACAAATGGATAACTCATTTTAAGAAGGGATAAGATAATGTTGAAGATAAAGCTTGCGTGGAAGACCATCCACATCAATTTGAAAAGAAAAACTACTCGTGTTTGTGCCCTAATTGAAAAGGACTGATGATTAAAAGCAGAAACGATAGCCAACACCATAAACATCTCAACTGGCTCAGCTTACACAATTCTGACTGAAAAATTAAAGTTGAGCAAACTTTCCAGAAGTTGCACCTGGATCCACTGAAGACAAGAGCAAAGCTTTCTATGGAAATTTTAAACAAGTGACATTAAGATTTTGAAACATTTCTCTGAAGAACCATTAAAGGAGAGAAAACATAGCTTTACCAGTACCATCCTCAAGGAAAAGCACAATCAGAGCAATGATTACCAAGAGGTGGAAGGGGTCCTGCCAAAGCTAAAGTGGATGGCTCAAAAACAAAGATCATGGCAACAGTTTTTTGGAATGATCAAGGTGTTTTACTTGTTGACTTTTTGGAGGGACAAAGAACAACAACATCTGCCTACTATGAGAGTGTTTTGAAAAAATTAGCTAAAGCTTTAGCGGAAAAAATGTCCAAGAAATCTTCACCAGAGAGTCCTTCTCCACCACTACAATGCTTCTACTCATTCCTCTCATTAAACAAGGGCCAGTCTGCAAGAGTTTCAATAGGAAATCATTAGGCATCCATCTTAAAGTCCTGATTTGGCTCTTTTTGACTTCTTTTTGTTTCCTAATCTTAAAAAAAATTAAAGGGCACCTTTTTTTTTTTTAACCCACTTAAAGGGCACCCATTTTTCTTTAGTTAATAATGTAGAAAAGATGGCATTGAGATGGTTAAATTCCCAGGAGTCTGAGTTCTTTAGGAATGGACTAAAATGGCTGGTATTATCACTTACAGAACTTGAACTTGATGGAGATTAAGTTGAGAAATATAGTTTATATTTTTTAAATTTTTATCTTTTAATTCCATTTGTCCACGAACTTTTTGAAGTCCCCTCATGTCTAACGGCAGAGGAATTCTTTACATGCATTCGATAGAATAAGCCCCTTCCCACTGCCAGGCCTTTTCCCCGGCTGTACCTTTCATCAGGAGAGACAAATCTCTTGCCTAATTCCAGCCCTGATCTCACATATGATCAGACTTGGACGTGGAATATTTATCAGGTGCTGTCTCTTCTGGCTTTCCTCTAGCCAAGTCTCAAATCTCCCCACTACCCAGCGTCCAGAACTATTTTTCTTTTCTATGTCTCATTCAGAAGAGTGTTCTTTGTTTATTTTTTCCATTGCTACCTTCAAAATGGATACACCTACTGTGTGAGTAAACAGTAGCAAAGAAGAGATTCTCTTTCACACTGAAAGTGCAACTAAGAAAAGACATCCTCATAATTACAAAATAAGTGACTGAAGGATAAGCTAGACAATTTCTCACACAGCTTCTCCATGTGGGCTCCCAAAAAGAAATTGTTGATAAAGTCCTGCTAACTTCCCACTTCTACTTTTTAACTCAATCTCCAAATGTAGTTCATGATATGATTCAGGAAAGAGGAGGGCTTATGTATGCAAGCATTGCTCACAAGCTCCCATTTTTATATTCTCGGTGGCTGTTTTGCTTTGTTTTGAGACGGATTCTCACCCTGTCGCCCAGGCTGGAGTGCAGTGGCGCGATCTCGGCTCACTGCAACATCCGCCTCCCAGGTTCAAGCTATTCTCCTGCCTTAGCCTCCCAAGTAACTGGGACTAAAGGCATGCGCCACGCCAGTTGTAGTGGTGGAGAAGGATTCTCTGGTGAAGCTTTCTTGGGCATTTTTCTGCTAAAGCTTTAGCTAATTTAGACTGGATAATTTTTGTATTTTTTAGTAGAGATGGGGTTTTACCATGTTGGCCAAGCTGGTCTCGAACTACTGGCCTCAGGTGATCCGCCTGCCTCAGCCTTCTAAAGTGCTGAGATTACAGGTGTGAGCCACTGCACCCAGCCTCGGTGGCTGTTTTGAATACACAGATCCATATGAGTCTTTTAGCATGAACTATGCAAAAGCAATATGCCATCGTCTCTTCCATTTACCCATAAAGTCAAAAGATACTACAGTTCTATGTTCTTAGTGTCACTCACAAATGACATCTCTGGCATCCTGTGTGTCTGTTGGGCTTCTATAGATCATGACAGACAGCAGAGATAGAAAATCAACATTCAAGTCCCACTTTCCCTTCCAACAGGAGCACCATTTCCTCTCTATGTAGCCTGTATTCACAGCATATCTGCTTGTAAAGCCTGCCTGTTCCATATCCCCCATGAGGCAGAGCATACAGTCTAGTCATTTCTGTCATTTTTCCTTGTAATGGGTTGAATAGTATCTCCATGCAGACATGTCCACCTAGAACCTGTGGATGGAAGCTTATTTGGAAAAGGGGTCTTTACAGATGTAATTGAGTTAAGGACTTTGAGATGAGGTCATTCTGGATCAGGGTGAACCCTCAATGTCATGAGTTTATAAGAGAAGAGAAGACACACAGAGGGGAAGGCCACATGGTGATGAAGGCAGAGACGGGAGTGATGAGGCCACAAGCCCAGGGACACCTGGAGTCACCAGGAGCTGGAATCGGCAGGAAAGATTCTTTCCCTAGAGCCTCCAGAGGGAGCATGGCCTTCTCCACACCTTGATCTCTGACTTTTTTTCTCCAGAAGCAGGAGAATAAATATCTGTTGTTTAAGCCACACAGCCTTTGGTAAATTGTTCTGGCACCCCTAGGAAATGAATACAGTCCTGGAGTATAATTATGAATTTTACTCAATAGCTCATCTCTTTAATGAACACTTACATTTTGACTTTTTGTTCCAATTACTAAATAAAAGACTTGGTAATCAAATAGAGGATGTAAATTCAGATACTGTCCTGCAGGTGAGGGAGATTCTGTTTAGAGGTGTGAGCCACTTGAAATTCCACGGCTTAGGTGAGGTAACGAGCCGCCCAGACAGCTCTCCCCTACCCCTGGGTTAATAAGCACATGTTAAAGATGAACTATAGGCATGCCTCAGCTAACACAGGCCTTCCATGAATGAGTAGACTGTATAGGTGCCTCCGATATTGGTAGGTAGGTGTTCCTAGTGTATTTTCAAACAGACAAAGAAGAGTTTAAAAATTAATTTTAATAAAGGGAGAAATAACCTCTAATGGTAAATTCTAAGAAGACATTATGTCTGTGATGGGCACATCAGAAGATGCCTACATTGATTTTCTTAAATTGATTGTCTTACAAGCTAGAATTAAAGTATCCTAAAGTGCCAAGATGAGGATAGTTAAACTATGAAGTTTTGAGAAGGTGAGTATCTATAATGGAGCTAATCAGTAGGAATCAGACCAAAATAAAGAATCATTTGATTACACATTTTTTTTTAGATAAATTACGAGAAACAAGTGTTAGAGAAGAGGTTCTCAAAGCAGTGTCCACATTAGCAGAAACAGGCTCACCTGGGACCTGCTTATAAATGCACATTCTCAGGTCCCACCCCAGGCAGACTTGCTAAATCAAACACTCCAGAGTGAGGCCCAGAAATCTGCATTTCGACAAGTCCTCCCAGAGATGCAGATGCAAAACTTCTTCTAGAATATGGCTAACATGAAACCGTTTACTCTTCTAGCTCTGTGAGTAGTTTCACAGAGAATGTGACAATTGTATAGAAAGAATATAGTTTTTAGTACTTTGGAGAATCGAACATGCAACCTTCTAATGGTTTCCTAACGAGACTGGCTATTGGGAAATCTGCATTTTATTATTAAACCTTAGTGATAACAGGTTTTCAGCTAATAAATTAAATTTGGACAAAACCTGGCTGGGGAAAATGGCTGCAGGAGAGCCCATTTTTGATCACGCCCCTGGGGAAAACCTGGAATCAGTGCTGAGTTTTCCCTTCCTGAAGCAGTCGGTAATAGCCTCGTCCCTAAATTGGCTGCTCAAGCTGCTCTCCAGGAAAAGTTAATATGTTCCCAGAGGATGACATCAACCTTCATTTAGAGCCCCACCCTGGGAGATGCAAAGCCATGCGTCTCTGTTGAATACACAGGTGACCTGGAGAAGGGGTGCGGGTGAGCTCCAGAGAAAAACTGAACAGTTTACTCTCCCATCTCTCTTGATTTCCAGAAAAGAGTGAGACCAGTAGGTTCCGTGCCCCCATTTTCCAAAGCTTATTTAGATTTCAAAACCGCTTTGCAGACCTAGCCGTATGTGTTGCATAAAGCCTGTTGAGTTTATTACTGATGACAGTCGTAGCTCTAGTAAAAAAGAATGCAACACGAAATTAAATTATCTCCTCGATAATGACAGGATTGCAATCAGACAATAAAATTTGTTTTCTCATCTGGTTATACCCAAAAGGCTACATTCAGATGAGCCATCTCTCCATTTTTCAGAAGTGAAAATCATATAGAATATTTGTGTGAGTGTGTTGAGGGAGTGCTTTGACACAGGAGAATCATAGAACAGCAGGAAAGTGGATGTGAAAGTTAGTCTTCTGAGTAAAGTGAGAGTGAAGGGAAGATACATTAGAAACAGGATATTTCAAGGTAATTGAAATGCAAAAGTGAATCTTTTTTTTTTTTTACTTAATTATGATAGAAGACAAAATAAAGAGAATCTTAGAAATCTTGAATATTCACATCAGTTTAAGTAATAAAATATTTTCCAGAAAACTGTAAATAACATAGAAATAGCATTTGTCTCTCTCTCTCTATGCCTGCCTCTCTCTGTTTCTTTCTGTGTCTCTGTCTCTCTCTATTTCACACACACCTCTCCATTTAAGATAGACAGATAGACAGATAGAGATAGATATAGATAAGGTAACAGGTAGTATTGCTCTGAGTGGGGTATTTACAATGTGGTACACGTGATTTTGACTGTGTTTGACATTCTTATCGTGAAAAAAGATATAACTTGGAAATAAATTACATTTATGCATCCATACACACTCTTCAAATAGGCAATTGGATTGATAGTATGCCAGTGAGACTAAAAATCATAAAACTCCGTGTAATGTGAAAGGTGAAGGAGCATTTTAGAATGCATATTAAAACACAGTAAACATAAGGATAGATTCTGTGATAGAATAGAATGCCTGAATTCCTATCCCAGGATGTGATTTCAAGGCACAAAGAGATAAAATGCCTGGAGAGAGAGAATAAGGACGACCTTAGACACTGAGGCAATTCCCAGGGTGACTTCACGGTGACACACTGCACCTGGACCTTGAGCAAATGAGCAACGGTCGGTTGGGCTCAGGGGACTTCTCGGGTGGACTAGCCCTGGCTCGGGGTCAGAAGAAGCTTGACACAGCCTTTGTCCAAGCCGTACATCTATCGATCTAGGAACAGCAAAAGTGCACTCGGTGGGATTTAGGACGTTCCCCAAATTGTTAGAGACACAGAGCTCCATCGGTCATCTGTGGATTCTCTCAGTTCCCATGTCTTGTCTTGAGGTTTTTGTTGGTTTGGGATGTCGTTCCTGCTTTGTCCAATAATTCCACCAGATTCTGGTGGGATCACCCAGGACTCTCTCAGCATCCACCTTTGTCCCTATTGATTGATACCTGTAGCCTCTTGCTGTCTGATTTTCCCACCAATCCCCCAGTGCACATCCACACCACCCCTTTGAATTTACTTTTTTTCTCCAAGGTTACCAGTGACCTCAGAAAGTGCAGTCAGATCCCGTTAACTTCTCTTAGTCCATTATTGACATTACAGTATTTGACTCTGTTCACCTGCATCTCAGTTTCAAGGCATGGCTCTGTGGCTTTGAGTCTGTTTGCCTTCTTCGTTGACTTCTGTTTCAACAACACTTCTTATAAGTCAGAATTTCCCAAAGCTATGCCTGAGTTCAGCCTGTGCCTCCAAACTCTGCTTTCTATGGGCTCCTAACCATCCCTATAGCTTCCACCATGAGTTCTCTGCTGCTAAGTCCCTAATCTGTGATTCTCTGCTCTCATTTCTAAATGCCAAACACCTACACCTGGAACTCAGCACTTCTAAAATTAGATTCATGATTGCATACTCTCTTCTTGCAGTCTTGATTGTTTATTTGTGTTCTCTAATTTAATAATAAAACCATGGAATACTACGCAGCCATAAAAAATAATGAAATCATGTCCTTTGATGCAATATGGATGCAGCTGGAGGCCATCGTCCTAAGTGAACTAATTCAGAAACAAAACCAAATACAAGTTTTCACTTATATACAAGAGCTAAATATGAGGTACTCAAGACATAAAGATGAGAACAATAGATACTGGGGACTCCTAGAACAGGGAGAGAGGGAGGTGCAAGGGTTGAAAAACTACCTACTGGAGACTCTGCTTACTACCTGGCTGAGGGGTTTAATCATACACAAAACCTCAGGATGATGCAATATACTCATGTAACAAACCTGGATCTAAAATAAAAGTTGAAAAATGTAAAAAAAAAAAAAAAAAAAAAAAAGGCCGGGCACGGTGGCTCACGCCTGTAATCCCAGCACTTTGGGAGGCCGAGGTGGGCAGATCACCTGAGGTCAGGAGCTCAAGACCAGCCTGGCCAACATGGCGAAACCCTGTCTCTACTAAAAATACAAAAAGTAGCCAGGTGTGGTGGCGCATGCCTGTAATCCCAGCTAATCAGGAGGCTGAGGCAGGAGAATCGCTTGAACCTGGAAGGCAGAGGTTGCAGTGAGCCAAGATCGTGCCATTGCACTCCAGCCTGGGCAATAAGAGTAAAACTCTTTCTCAAGAAAACAAACAAAAACCACCTTCCTTGCCGGCAGACTCAACATTTCACTTTGTTTTATCATGGTCTCCTTCCCATCCACCCACTCAGCAATACAATTGGTTGTCAAAATCTATTATTTATAGCTTTCAAACGTCTCTTCTGAATTCTTCTCTTGATTTTTCCTTGCATTCATCAAGCACTTGCTCACCCCGTTGTATTTGCACCTCCCTGATTTTTCTCTAGTTTCTCACTTCTTCCATCTCATTGTTTTCTTTAAACCACAATCAGCCCAGCCCTATTAAATATCTTTGAAAGAAACTACATTGTTCACAATATTAGTTGCACTTCTCAGTCAACATTTGAATTGTTATCTTTTTTGGGGACCAGGTCATACATCTGCCTCACTTACCTGACACCTATTTGAAGTCTAAGATGATTTCTTGTTCATCCAGAAGCTTCTGCACATTCAGCACCCTGTCACCTGCCAAGAGTTGCAATGCACCCAAAATCAGGCTGCCTCTCTGTTTGGTAAGGGGATTTTTCAATGTGCTTCAAGCTGAACATCATATATATCATCTCATTCAGCTCACAACAATTCTGTAAAGTATTGATTATGCCTCCAGTATATATGAGGAAAAGGAAGATCACAGTGATTAAGCAATTTCGCTTAACTAATTAGTAAAAGAATTAAATATTTATTGTGTGGCTTGGAAACCATCATTTTTCTCCCAAGACACCACACTACCTCTGAGTAAGAATATGTCAATAATTAATGCTGGATAGATCTCTCTGGTTCTATCACAAATGAGACCAAAATATATGACCCCTATTCTTCACTTTTCTTCTTATGTGACCAAAGAAGTCTGTCCACACACTATCTAGGACACACCATGGAAAAAAAAAAGGATTAAATCAAAATTCTTTTTGTGTAACGGTGGGAGGTTGAATCTACAGTCCCCAAAGTTGTTCACATCCTAATCCCAGAAGCTGTGAAAATGTCACTGTACCTCGAAAAAAGGAAATGAGTAAGGATCTTAAAATGGGGAGATAATCTTGGGCTAGCCAGGTAGGTCTTTATAAGAGATGTAGAAGGGTCAGAGTTAGAGACAGAGACGTGAGGATAGAAAGAGATGTCAGAGTGATGCAGGACCATGAACCAAGGAATGCAGGCGGTCTGTGGGAGATGGGATAGGCAAGGCAGCAGACTTTCCTTCAGAGCCTTCAGAACAAATGCAGCCCTGGTGACCTATTTTGGACTTCTGACCTATAGAACTGTAAGACAACTGTGATGGTAAATATTGAGTGTTAATTTGACTGGATTGATTGAAGGATGCAAAGTATTCTTCCTGGTGTGTCTCTGAGGGTGTTGCCAAAGGCGAGTAACATTTGAGTCAGTGGACTGGAAAAGGCAGACCCACTCTCAACTGGGTGGACACCATCTAATCAGCTATCAGCGTGGCCAGAATAAATGCAGGCAGAAGAACATGGAAAGACAGACTCATTTAGTCTTCCGGCCTCCATCTTTCTCCCATGCTGGATGCTTCCTGCCAGTGAACATCAGACTCCAAGTTCTTCAGCTTTGGGACTTGAACTGGTTTCCTTGCTCTTCAGCTTGCAGACGCCCCATTGTGGGACCTCACTATGTGATCATGTGAGTCAATACTCCTTAATAAACTTCCCTTTATATATACATCTATCCTATCAGTTCTGACCCTCTAGAGAACCCTGACTAATACAACAACATACGTCTATGTTGTTTTAAGCCACTGGATTTGTGGTAACTTGTTGTGGCAACCATAGGACACTAAGACAGCCATCGAGATTAAATAAATTTATGAAGGATGAAAAATTAATGAGCACAGATAAAAGACTCTTCCATGCAGGAGCAGGGAACTTGGAAAAATACTCCCCTTCATATTTTTTCTTTTTATTTTTTAAACTAATTCTTTCCTTGCATGCAAGAAAGAATCATAGAGGCATGGTCTGAACAAAAGGGAATGGATGCATTGGCTTCTCTGACTTAATTGGGGTTGAGGGATAAATTTTAGGATTCCCAGTGAAGTTTGAATTTTTGATGAACAACAAGTGATTTTTTAAAGTGTGTGTATTCTGCAGAGACTTACCTCATTGGTATATGTGACACAGGAGTTAAGAAGAAATCACTTAGGCAGATAGTAAGGGTATGGGAGTCCTCAGTAAGGCTTTCCTTTTTAATGAAAAGCAGCCCCAAATCATTTTCTAAGAAAGAGCAGCCTGTAAAGTCGAGCTGCAGACATAGACAAGCAAGCTGGGAGCTTGCACAAGTGAATGCTGGCAGGAACTAAAGACTAGACGTGTTCAAGATGGTAGCTCCATCTTCCCTTTTCTGTCAGCCACATGTACTGCAAGGAGCAGACAAGATGGCACTGATCAACTGAAAAGTCCATTTGCATAATAAGATTAGGGTGGGGCGACCAGTCTTCCCCCAAACCCACACTATGTAAATGTCATACCTGATCCAACCGATCTGTAAGCCCTATGTAAATCAGACACTGCTTCCTCAAACCTGTCTATAAAATCTGGAGCATTCTCTGCCCGCCGGTCCTTTCTGCTTGGAGTCCCCTTTCTCTATAGAGAGAGCTGTTTCTTTTTCTCTTCTCTTCTGTCTGTTAAACCTCCATCCTAAACTCCTCATGTGTGTACGTGTTCTAAATTTTCCTGGCATGCGATGACGCATCTCAGGGTATATACCCCAGGAAACGTAGCCACTTCATATGGACACTATTATTTAAAAAAATAGATTGCAGAGTCCCTAATGGAAGTAGACGAAGACACAGCTGAAAAGAGTAGATGTTTAGTGCATGTATTCCTCACGGCAAGTGGTTTTGAAGCGCGGCTCAGAGAGCCATGGTTCTTGGGCTGAAATTGGACCCCACTATTGATTTATATATGAGAATTATTCCGAAAACAGAGTTAGATTGCGTTTATACACTCATCCTCTCTTCCTTCAACCAAATTATTGATTTTCATAGATTAAGTGGGCTTCTTATTCTTGTGACTCTTCACCTCTTGAATTCTGTACCCATTTTTAAGCAAAATGAGGATATTTTATCTACTCTTCTATGCAAATATTTATTGGATAAAATTTTTAAAAAGCAGCAGCCTCCACCAGGTGCAGTGGCTCACGCCTGTAATCCCAGCACTTTGGGAGGCAGAGGCGGGTGAATCACGAGGTCAGGAGATCGAGACCATCCTAGCTAACACGGTGAAACCCCGTCTCTACTAAAAATACAAAAAAAAAAAAAAAAAAAAAATTAGCCAGGCATGGTGGCGGGCGCCTGTAGTCCCAGCTGCTCGGGAGGCTGAGGAAGGAGAATGACGTGAACCTGGGGGGCGGAGCCTGCAGTGAGCCGAGATCGCGCCACTGCACTCCAGCCTGGGAGACAGCAAGACTCCGTCTCAAAAAAAAAAAAAGCAGCAACCTCCAGAAGACAGCACAATGAGTTATCGTCAGTCACAATTACCCACTCAAAAGTGGTAGGATATGGAAGTCAGCCTCCAGGACATGCCTTGATACCAAGAAGAGTGGTTCATTGTAGAAAAAAAAGTCTGTCAGTGAAACACCTTACATATAATTCACAGATAAAGATCATAGGTTTTTAAATGGCAAGTCCAGAGAGTTGTGCCACCTATTTTCTTTGATAAGTGATTCTGATAAGGTTTCCCTAAGAAGTTAACACCTCTAGGTATTTGGAGCTCATTTTGGCAGATAATTTGTTTTTCTAAAAAATACAGAATGAGTGTAAGTTTAGCTAATGCAAGTTTAGCATTTATGCAAGTTTAGAATTTTTAATTGGGTTCAATATCCGCTTTTGCTGCCAAACTTCTGAACAGTAATAACAGGTAGTAACAAGATGTTCAAGATGTTATCCAAATAAATGAGAACTGGCAGTAGGGGAAAAAAGAAGAGTTTAGTGTACACACACACATATATATACATATATGCACATATACATATATACGCATGTACATACACAGAATCATACAACATACTGTCAACCTAAAATCATCAAAAGGCTCAGAATCCAGTATAAAAGAGTTTATCCAGTTGCAAAGCTAAGAACAGCCATTCAGGTAACACAGATTCCGAATAAATGGGATCATTGCTTCTAAATGGGAAAGCTAAGGTCTTGCTTATATGGGGAGAAAACAACAACAAAAAAAATTGAACAGGATTACAATAGTTTTTCTACAAGGCTAGTTTATGAGTTTCAGCCATTTGATTAATTATAGCTGTTTTCTTGTCCTTTTTCCAATTAAAAAATATATTTAATATTTCGTCTTAGACAATATGGTAATTGTGAGGTCTTTGTGTATGAGAAGTAAGAGAGAAGTTAATCCATAATGAAAATCAACAGTGCAGTGGGAAAGGGATCTTCCCTGGTGCCCTTTAGTCTTTCACAACATTTTACAAAACAATGTAGGTAAAGCAAATGCTATTTTGTAATCAGCGGAACAAATGTTGCAGCTGCGTAGGTTACAGCTGTCTGTCAGGTTACTCAGGTCTCATAATTAACATTCCTTTACATCTAAAACAAAATTAAAGTTCCAACAGCTTTAATTTTGAGTTCCTTATTTTTACAATACTTATACCCAAGAGTTTTTTGTTGTTTATCTAAAATTTGAATATAGCTGGTCGTCCTGTATCATTTACTAGTTCTGACAACTCTAAATGGAAAGTTCAGAGTTTGGGCATACTTCGGAGAAACTTCATCTAGCAACTCCTTTATGAACCAAGCACTTGGTTTTTCTCCTCACACTGGCCTGCTTGTTGTCTCATTCATCTTAAAGTTGACTCCGTTGATGGCCTAAGGTCACTTCTAAGTTCACTGCTTCTTGATTCATGTCCAGAAAAGATGCATGAGTTCACTTACCCCAACATTCCCAGCCAATCAGAGAGCTCAGGGGGAGATAATGTTATGATACAACTAATTTACGTTGCCTATGCTCAACCTGGAAATCCAGGGCCATGGTGATCTTCTTCAGAACAACGTAGCAACCAAAATGTTTAGGAAATCAGGAGAAGGCATGAGCAAATGCCCCCTACGCTATGCACAAAACCTTGAGAGTGAGAGGTGAGAAGACCTTGAGCGTGGATGAAGTCTCACTATGGGGCTGTTTGCTAAGCTTGGAACCTTCAGCTTTGGGGAGTGTATTTTTGAGTGTGGATGCTATCTCCGGTTTCCTATATGCTTGGACTTCAATAACTCTTATGACTAGAACACATCTGTTTATTATTTTATCATTTGATGCTGGGAATTTTGTGTTTATTCTGTGTATTAAGGAGAGAGTCAAAGGGTTAAGAGTCAAAGGGTTAAAAGTCAAAGGGTTAAGTTAAGGTTTCCTCTAGTGCAGGAGTTGGCAGATGTTTGGAGGAAAGACCCAGATAATGTGTTCAGCTTTCTGGACCCCACAGTCTCTCTGCTGCAGCTACTCAAGCTTGCTGTCATATGGAGAAGGCAGCTACAGGCAATATGAAAATGAATGAATATGGTAGTGTTACCATTTATGCACACTGAAATTTGGATATCGTATAATTTTTATCGTCATGAAACATAAGCCTCCTTTTGATTCTTTTCCGAATCAGTTAAAAAACATGAAAATGTATTCTTAGCCAGTGGGCCCTAAATGAACAGATGGCCAGACAGATTTGGCCCACTAGCCATTGTTTAATGGCTCTTCCTCCATGGTGGCAGATCCCTTATCTTGGCCACATAGCAGAATCACCATCCCAGGTAAATCTAATTATACTTCTTGTGATCGAGATCCCTGAATCATTAGTTCTAGAGGTACCATCGTTGTAGGCAACTTAATTCACTCAAGTGGTAACAGGGTAGAGTTCAGGGCAGAAGATCTACTCAAGCATCACTGGGTGTCTCCTTTGACCTTCTGCTGCATCACTTATGCTGCAAATCTGGAGAAACAGCCCTGGGTTGAAAAAGGTGAAGAACTTCAAGACTTATAAAAGGCTTTTTAGAATAAGGAGAGTGTGAAGGGCAAATGCACACAAATCAGGAGTCCAGTAATAGAAAGCACGTCATCATTCCTGATACACTCTGAACACTGGTCTGATTGATAGTCTCCCAACAAACATTTTCATAGAATATGCATTGCTATCTGATGGCCTGAAATGATCTTTTAAAAGTCAGGGTTTCAAACTTGATAGTTCTAAGTTATTTAAGGTACCACATAACAGCAGAGTATTTATCACCAGTAGAAATGATTTCTCCAAAGGAAAAAAAAAATCACATATTGAAGACTCCATTAAAATAGAATTGTTTCTAATCCAAGAATAAAAATGGTAGTTTATAGGAATATTGAGTTATAACAAATGTTGGCTTCTACATATACTGATGGCTCTCAAATAGGAATATTTCAAATACCTAGATGTGTGTATATGTGTGTATGTGTGCATGTGTTTTGTCTCACGATTTCAAGTGGATTGGTCTGAATGTTTTGTAAAATTACAGTAAAATATCATGACAAGTCTATCGTTTCATCTGACAAATTTGCAATATTTAATGGAATTGGCATAAAATCCTCTGTTAATTGAAAATATGTTTGAAGAGTACAAGGAAAAGGAGAGTTATGCTTTTGAGACCATTTCTCATCTCATAAATGGGAAATAATGAGGGCTTTTGAATTTTTTTAGGCAAATTTACATTAATCATATTTTTATTTTAAAAATATATGTTGAGTTAGCACATTGCATTTGTTTTCAAGGAACTTCTATAAAACTCTTTTAATTTTTTAATTTTTTTTTGAGATGGAGTTTCTCTCTGTCACCCAGGCTGAAGTGCAATGGCGGGATCTCAGCTCACTGCAGCCTCCACCTGCTGGGTTCAAGGAATTCTCCTGCCTCTGCCTCCTAAGTAGCTGGGATTACAAGTACCTACCACCATGTCCAGCTAATTTTTCGTGTTTTTAGTAGAGATGCGGTTTCACCATGTTGGCCAGGCTGGTCTCAAACTCCTGACCTCAAGTGATCTGCCCATCTCGGCCTCCCAAAATGCTGGGATTACAGGCATGAGCCACCGCACCTGGTGAAAACCTTTTTAATTTCAATTATTCCATTTTTCAGACATATGTATGTGTGTGCCCGTGTGAAGTCTGTATGACAGTATATATGTCTGCATCTATGTACATATTATATAGATATTCATGGGTACAGGATGGGGGATGAGGGATGAGATTTCTTTTTAAGTGGTTGGCCAAATGGCTTAAACAGCCACACTATGATCTTTGCTTATCCTTCTAATTAATAATACCTTCAAATGTGCATCAGAACAACAGCAAGATCTCTGCAAAATCATAGTCAGAATTTGTCATTTGCAAATTTAGGGAACAAGTTTCAAATAGAATAATTTGAGAATTTTAAATGGTTTAAAGATTTCATACCCCAGTGATTTCTCTTTTATTGTCACAAATAATGTAAATTTTCTCACTATAAAAATGTAAAAATATTAAAAGAGTATATAAAGTCTACAACAGTTACTTGTGTGCAATAATTTGACAAGGACATAGAGATACTTGATTAAACATTATTCTGGGTGTGTCTCCAAGGGTATTTCTGGCTGAAATTAGCATTTGAACTGGTACATTGGGTAAAGCATATTATCTTCCCTGCTGTGAGTACACATCATCTGACCCATGGAAGACCTGAATACAATAAAAGACTGAGTAAGATAGAATTATTTCTCTCTGCCTGACTGTCTTAGAGCTAAGGCACTGGTCCTCTCCTGTCCTCAGACTTGATCTTGGACTAAGAATAACATTGTTGACTCTACTGATCCTTAGATCTTTGGATTCACACTGGACCTTGCACCCTCAGCTCTCCAGGGTCTCTAGCCAAAAGACTGGGATTCACACCATTGGTTCTCTTGAGTCTCATGCCTTCAGGCTGGAACTCATACCATCGGCTTTCCTGAGCCTCAGGCCTTTAGACTCAGACTGAAACTCACACCCTCAGCTCTCCTGGGTCTCAGGCCTTCAGACTCAGCTGGAACTCACACCATTGGCTCTTTTGGGTATCAGGCTTTCAGACTGGCACTCACACCCTCAGCTTTTCTGGGTCTCAAGCCTTCAGACTCAAACTGGAACTCACATCCTCAGCTCTTCTGGGTCTCAGACCTTCAGACATAGACTGGAACTCACACCCTCAGCTCTCCTGGGTCTCGGGCCTTCAAACTCAGACTGAAACTCACATCCTTGGCTCTCCTGGGTCTTTGGCCTTTAGAATCAGACTGGAACTCACATTCTCAGCTCTTCTGGGTCTCAGGCCTGCAGACTCAGACCAGAACTCACACCAACAGCTCTCCTGGGTCTCGGGCCTTCAGACTTAGACTGGAACTCATACCCTTGGCTCTCCTGGGTTTCAGGCTTCAAACCAGAATTCACATCATGGGCTCCCCTGGCTTTCCAGCTTTCCCACTGCAGATCTTGGGACTTCACAGCCTCCACAATCGTATGAACCAATTCTTTATAGTAAATCTCTCTCATTGCCCATTAAATCAAGAATGGTAAATATATGATGTACCATTTCTAAGAAATTATGTGATTTCTAAGAAAAATGTTTTGTTGTTGCTTGTCAGTAATACCTCTAATTCAAATGAGAGTAAATCTGACCTTTAAGACTGACAAGTCTGTTAATCCAATTCATGTTCAAAGCATTGTTCTATGACTTGTACAAAAATATAGATGTGAAGAAGACAGAATTCAGACCCTAGAACATTTAGGGCCATTCAGAAGGGAGATGTGTGCACAATGGGCCATACGGTCAAGACTAAAGAGCACCTAAACCATCCTACTCCCCAGTTGCTGACTCCAAACCAAACTTTTGTATAATACGTGCCCATGTTCTGAGCCTGAATCCCAAACAAGGCCCATTGGTTGGAAATGTCTTTATTATGTTTGTCTCTGTTTAATTCTATTCCTTTCTGATTCCTCTGGAAGAGAAGAAAGATAAGTGGTACAAGATACTTAGTGGTACTTAGTAGTTCTCAACTTGGGGGTGATCTTGTGCCACTTCTCCAGGAGATGCTTAGCAATGTCTGGAGACAATATTTTTGATTGTCACAATTGAGGAGAAAAGGAACTACTGGGTAAAAGCCAGGGATGGTGCTAAACGTCCTACAGTGCTCATAGCAGACCTCCAAAACCGAAAATTGTCTGGCCTCAAGTGTCCATAGTGTTGATCTCAAGAAACTCTGCTGCACTTCAGTTTTGACAATTCTGACTCACAGTGGGGGAAACAGCACAACAAAATTAATGAAAACCTTAACTAATATAATGCTTGTAATAAATCTAATATGAATTGGAGGTTCATCACATCTTGCACATATTAATTCAGTTTTTAAATTTTGGTTTTTTAATTTGTTTTGTTTGAATAAACCTTTAAAGAGCTTCAATTCTATGATAGGGCCTGGGGATAAAAAGCAAAGTAAAATGCTCATGCAACACTTGAAGTTCAGCAGAGAAAGTAGATGTGTAACCACATGTATTAGTCAGGGTACTCCAGAGAAACAGAGCCAATAAAAGATAGATAGATGATAGATAGATATAGATAGATAGATAGATAGAGAGAGAGATAGATAGATAGATGTGGAGATAAGTACATGTTGAGATAGATAGATATAAATAGATGTAGAGATGTGTATAGATAGATAGTGTATTAGTCTGTTTTCACACTGCCATAAAGATATTACCTGAGACTGGGTAATTTGTAGAGAAAAGAGGTGTAATTGGCTCATAGTTCTGCATGGCTGGGGAGGCCTCAGGAAACTTACAACCATGGCGGAAGGCAAAGGGGAAGCAAGGCATGTCTTACATGGTGACAGAACACAGAGAGCAAGCAAAGGGGAAGTGCTACACTTTAAAACCTTCAGCTCTCATGAGAACTCACTCACAATCACAAGGACAGCATGGAAGAAACTGCCCTCATAATCTAGTCACCTCCCACCAGGACCCTCCCTCAACACATGGGGATTACAATTCAAGATGGGATTAGGGTGGGGACACAGAGTCAAATCATATCAGATAGATATAAAGACATAGATATAGAGATAGATAAATCTAAATAGATAGATACAGAGGCATAGATAGACATAGAGATATATAGAGATATAGATAGCTATAGATAGATGGATAGATATAGATATGTAGATGGATAGATAAATGATAGATTTATGATAAATTGGCTCATGTAATTATGAAGGCTGAGAATTCCTATGACCTGCCATCTGCAAGCTGGAGACTCAGGAAACCTGGTCTTGTAATTCATTCTGAGTTTGAAGGTCTGAGAACCAGGAGAATCAGTACCAGCCCAAGAGCAAGAGAAGGTGAGATGGGATGTCCTACCTCAAGCAGTAAGTCAGAAACAAAGGGATGATTCCTAATTCCTCCTCCTTTTGTTCTATTCAGGCTGTCAGTGAATTGGACTAATACACTATCTATCTATACCTATCTCTGTATCTATTTCTATATCTATTAATAGGTATCTTTCTATCTCTACATCTACCTATCTCTACATCTGTCTATCTATCTATCTATCTATCTATCTATCTATCTATCTATCTATCTATCTAATCTATCATCTATTTACCTATCTCTTATTGGCTCTGTTTCTCTGGAGTACCCTGACTAATACACCCTCACAGACACACCCAGAAATAATGTTCAACCTGGGAAACCCATAGCCCAGTTAACTCAACACAAGTCAAAACAAACAATCCCATCATACACACTACAATACTGTACGATTTAATCATGGGGCAACCCTAGCTTCTAGGAAGCCAGGACAAGGATTTACTTCTCCTAGGGGAGCCTGGGTACCTTCACAGAGGTGGTGCATTGGGTGTGGGCCTTGAGGGATCAGAGAATATCAGACAGAAAAGGAAAAGAGAGGGATCCAGGATGGCAAACAAAAGCCCAGTGCATCAGAAAAGGGGAGTGTGTTCTGAGACATTAAAAAGCCAGTGTAGCTAAAGCCAAGTTAGAAATCAATTTCAATAGGATGTTGAGCTAAAGACAGGGAACATGATCATGGTTGTGGATGTGATTGGCAATTTGAGAAATTCACACACTGACTAAAGACAACACTTTCAAGAAGTTTGTCTGTGACAATAAGAGAAGCATCATCAAAACCACAGTGAGATATCACCTCATCCCAGTTAAAATGTCTATTATCAAAAAGACAAGAAATAACAGATCCTAGAAAGGATGTGGAAAAAGGGAGCTCTTATGCTCTGTTGGTGGGAATGTAAAATAGTACAGCTGCTATGGAGAACCATATGGAGGTTCCTCAAAAAGCTATAATTAGGACTACCATATGATCTAGCAATCCCAATGTTAGGTATTTACCCTAAGGAAAGGAGATCAGTATATTAGAGGAATATCTGTACTGTCATGTTTTTTGCAGCAGGGTTCACAATAGACAATGTGTAAAATCAACCTAAATGTCCATCAATGAATGAAAGGATAAAGAAAATGTGATATATATATATATGTGCATATATATATATATACATAATGAAATATTATTTTACCATAAAAAATGAAATCCTGTCATTTGCAGCAACATGGATGGAACCGGAGGTCATTATGTTAAGGGAAATAAGGCAGGCACAGAAAGACAAATATCTCATGTTCGCAATCACGTGTGAGAGCTGAGGAAGTGGATCTCATGGAGGTAGAGAATAGAATGAGAGACACCAGAGGCTGGGAAGGGTAGTGGGGAGGAGGGAATAAACAGAAGTTGGTTAATGGGTACAAAAATACAGTTAGATGGAAGGAATAAGTTCTAGTATTTGATAACAGATAAGGAAAGTATAATTGACAAAAATTTATTGCATATTTTTAAATTGCTGGAAGGATTGAAATGTTCCTGACACACAAAGTAAGACAAGCATTTAAAGTGATAGAAACACCAATCACCCTGATTTGATCATTACACATTGTATACAGGTATCAAAATCTCACATTTACCCCCAAAATACATACAACTACCGTATACTGATAAAAATATATTTTAAAAAACACGTGTCCACATAAATGTTTTTCCTCCATTTTGTAATAATAGAGGGAAACATAGAGTTGGCTTTTTGAGCTGGCTTCTCTCAATTTTTGGATAGCTTGCAAATATTTTCATCAGCCTTTACAAGGAGTGACACAGGCATGTTTATGCTTTTCTGAAGCTGCATGTTGAAATTTAGACACCCGCTGGTGTCTAACAGGTTGGAGGTGGCTTTGTGTTGGGAAGGAGTTGAATCAATAAGCAGAGATTTCAGCAAAGGGGCAGCTGAGATAGTTGCTCTTGGCTCTACAATGTCTGTTTTTTTGTGCAGGATCAGGTGCTCTCCTAAGACTTCAATCTTGGTTTTGCATCTGAATGAAAGATATCTGGCATTCCTAGGAGATTGTTTAGTTCCTTTCATGGGTTTCACAGATTGAGCCTCTCTTCTACATTCTTACTACTTCTGTCTTTGAACAGTTTTCCTTTGCCTCATTCAGAGACATTTGCAACAGAGATGTCCCTCCATCAGTCTCTTCCTCTCAAACATCTCTGTGTTACTGTTTAAAAGTTTCTGAATATGGTAACAAACAGGGGTCTAGTTTCATTCTTCTGTATATCACTAGCCAGTTTTCTCAGCACCAGTTATTGAATAGGGTGTCCTTTCCCCATTTACTTTTGTTGTCATTGCAAAAGATCAGGTGATTGTAGGTGTGTGGTTTTATATCTTGGGTCTCTATTCCATTTATCTATATGTCTATTTTTCTACCAGTACCATTCTGCTTTGGTTACTATAGCCTTGTAGTATAATTTGAAGTTAGGTAATATGGTTCCTCCAGCTTTGTCCTTTTTGCTTATGATTACTTTGGTTATTCAGCCTCTTTTTTGGTTCCATATGAATTTTAGAATTGTTTTTTCTAATTATGTGAAGAATGATGTTGGTAATTTGATAGGAATTGTGTTGAATATGTAGATTGCTTTGGGCAGTATGGTCATTTTGACAATATTGATTCTTCCTATCCATGAACATGGGATTTTTTTTTTTTTTTTACACCATGGAATACTACACTGCCATTTAAAGAATGAAATCATGTGTTTCACAGCAACATAGATGGACGTAGCCATTATCTGAAGTAAAATAACTCAGAAAATCAAACATCACATGTTCTCTCATATAAGTGAGAGCTAAACAGTAGGTGCATATGGTCACAAAGATGGAAATGATAGGCACTGGGGACTCCAAACCAGGGGAGAGTGGGAGGGAGCGAGGATTTAAAAACTGCTTATTGGGTACTATGTTCATTACTTTGTTGGGTGATGGGTTCACTAGAAGCCCATATCCCACCATTACACAATACCTCCATGCAACAAACCTGCACATGCACTTTCAAACCTAAAATTTAAAAAACAGTCCCTAAAAAAAAAAAAAAAAAATGAGGAAAAAAAACACACAAAGAATGAAAAACAATTAAAACTTATTATCCCAGTACCCCTCTCCTCCACCTGGTGCCCCAACCTTCTCCTATTGCGGGATCTGGCCAGCAGCCCGCAATGCAACGGGGCTCTCTCTCTGCTCCTAGGTGGATAGGCAGGTTGAGAAATAATAGACACACACAAGATAGTGAAAGCTGGGTCCAGGGGGTCACAGCCTTCTGGTCCCGTGGTGCCAACAATGCACTGGATATACCAGCATTTATTATTAAGTTTAGTGAGGGTGGGGGTAGGTTAGAGAGGGATTTAGGGTCATTTGATTATGAGGTGAGATGGTCACATGGGGATGAAGTAATTCTTTAACATAACATTTGTATGTAGAAGTACAGTACATTTGTATGTAGAAGTGCAGTATACAGAGATAAGAATTTACAATATAGTGTGTGCATCAGTAATTTCTAACAGAGCCTTAGAACAGAAACACAGTCTTTCCATAACCTATGATTAGCAAGATATTAGTTAGCAGTAACAATTGCAACAAAAGCTGGTTACAAACAATCCATAGAAACAGCACGTGAAGCTAGACAACCGGTTAGACCAGAAATTCTCAGAAGGGAGTGTGCTTTAACCCTAAAGAGGCCTAGAAGAGCCGCGGCAAGATGAGGGTGTTTATAGCCCTATCTTATCCATATGGATAGGCGTCCCCCCGTGCATCCGTTTATAAGCTCTCCACAAGGGTTGCATTCCATTCCCAGAGCTATGAACATCTGCTTTTCTGGGATAGGAATCTTGGTGATGTGAAACCTCCCCGACTGCACGTCCATTCATAGGCTCTCTGCAGGGGGAAGCACATCACGCGCTGTTGGCTCGTTCTGGCAGCCCAACCTGGCACTGTCTTTACACAGTCCTGCATGCAATTTTGTATTTACAATAATCAGGAGCATTTCATCTTTTATTCCATAGCAATAGCTTCAGGGGGTCTCCCTACATTCTCCCATGTGGTCCTGATGCCTCACCTGCTGGCATCTCCCCATCTCCAACAGCCAGGTGTGTTCTACTGTGCTCCCTCATCAAAGATGTCTCAGGATCTGTTTGCACAGCCTCCAAGTGCAGCCAAACGTAGAAGAGCTGATGGTCCCTCATCTAAACATAGGGAAATAAGTGGCCTGATTTATGTTCCTGACAAGTGACCTAAATATAAAACGCATGCCACTGTCACAGAGCCTAATCCACCCCCACCCTCTCCTCACTTGCATTCTCAGTCTTTCCATTCGTCATTTACTTAGCAGAGTCAACAGGTGCTGCCAAGCTCTAAGAACCATTATCACAGGAGCAACCATCGTCAAGAAGCCTGCACACATGTTTATTGCAGTTGATATAGATGCTAGTAAAATGCGGGACAGTTTTAATTCTTTAATTTCTCATCTGCCCATCTTGTGGTGGAGCTACACGGATATTTAATGTAATGTCGTAAAGCTCTGTGTTAGGAGGAGAAAGCAGGCAGGAAGCGGATGTTTGCAAATGATAGGCTTATAAAGGTGAGTGTAGTGAAGTTACCAGACTGACAACCTGGTGCTGTAGTATGATAGTAGCATTTTGTATTGCTATAGTACCATTCTTCACAGAACTCAAATGAGTCAGATGTGACTTTTTATGGCTTGTAAAATTCCTACCAGTGAGCATCAGATTTTATTTTTAGACTGAGGAAATCACTGTTACCAAGAATGTTGTTTCAAAATTGTTAGGTACATGTCTGTTATATATTTCATTCCCAAATATTGCATCTTACAGTGAATATAATTATATAGAGATTAGAGAAAGACAAAGAGAGAGAGAGAGAGATACATAGATATACGGATATAACATATCCTCAGTGTGATGAGGGAGATAAAGTAAAAATACAATATCAATGAAAATATAAAAAGCTATAGATAACATTAAGAAGTGCTGCTTTCATTAGCATCCCTTCAAAAGGTACTCTTAAAATTTTTAACCTAGACTTCAGCACATCTAATGCACAACAATAATTGACAGTCATAAGACCAAGTACAAGATACTGAAAGTTTCTAATCTATCTCCTGAGTTGTCAAAGAAATATTAAATTATGAATTCACTCAGGACAAAAGTGAGATTGATTTTAGTTTATACTTCAGTAACTATTCTTTATTTATTTGGAGAAATACCCCAGAGGTTGTCAGCTTTTGTTTGCCTCTCAAAAGAGAATGATATTGGGTTTAAAAATTTTAAAAAGCTATTAAAAAAAACAATCAGAGCAGTAAGGTGACAAATACCTTTTATCTATTTTTTCTGCTTTCATTGGTTTTTAATTTTAAGTTGCTTTTAAATTTAAATTAAAAGTCACGCACATACATGGGAGGAAAATCTCAAGGGAAAAAAGCAGTGTGCAATGGGGAATAATACCGTCAAAATCCAGATGAACAGCTCTTTCTATACCCTTTGTGTATTGTTCTGGTGAACAGACATCTGTGTTTAATTGTGTATATGAATGTGTATGTATATATGTGTCTACGTGTCTGTGTGTATTTATATATATATATGCTTATGCATGTTATCTTTTCACAATTGGAGACACATACACAATCTTCTGTACCGTATTTTGTATTTCAATAGCTTATCTTGAAAACCTTCTCGTATCTTCACACATACATTATAGCATCAAAGTAATCCTTTGTATGAGAGTACGCTATTTTACTAGTCCCCGATTATGTCCACTTGGGTTGTTTCCAGCCTTTTATAAATAATGTCAAAATGAACCTTTGTGTCTGTAGGGCTTTGTGCATATTTGAATATATGGGTAGTTACATACTGAGATTTTCAATTGCTATATCAAATTTTTTCCAAAGAGGTTGAACCAGTTTACATTGTGACCAACGGCCATATGAGTGAGCCTGTTATCTTTGCCGTTAATGTAAATGTTTTCAAACTTTTGAAACAACAGGCTAAGAAGAATTTTTGCTGTTTTAATTTGCCTATGAGTATTATTGAGCAACTTTTTGTATGTTTATAAGTAAACGGTTTATTTTTCTGTGAAATATCTGTTCCTATCTTTTGTCCATTCTTTCTGCCAGGATTTTGGTCTCTCACTAAACTGTAAAAACTCTTTCATGCTAAGCAAATTTAGGCATATATATATATATACAGAGAGAGGCATATATATATATATATATATATATATGTGGGGCACACACACACATATATATAATATCTTGCATTGATTTATTTTGGCTTTTCCTGTTTTGGGCAGGAATTATTGTTTTTCAAATTCATATCATCAAATTTATCAATTTTTCTGCTAAAGCAGAAATTCAGATAACATAAAGAAAAATGGTATCTGAAATACCATTCTGAGTATCAGAAATGCCTGTGACACTCTTAAATTTCATTTTATCTCTTCTAGTCTGAATGGACTTTTTCCTTCTTTAACGCTTAAATCTTTGGTCTATGTATAATCATCTTTACTGGAACAAGTAAACTTATCCTTTTTTTCTTTTTTCCCAAATTGTTAGTTATTTGACTCAATACATAGATGGACAAATCCATGTTTTCCAAGTTGGTTTGAATTGCTATCTTTACTAAAAATAAAATTTTGAAGCATACTGAAGGCAGTTTCAGGATTCTCCATTCCTCCATAGATCTAATTACACATCTATATGAAATTTTTATTAATATTGCTTACTACCATGCTTCCATATTACATACACCAGTCCTATCTCAATGCTTTCAGAAATGTTTTGGTAATTCTTTTTTTTCCATATAAACTTAATATGTATGAACTTCTATAAAGTTCATATACTTCTTTAAATTCATAAACTTATATATATTTGGGTGTATTATGTATTATATATAAATACACAATTTATATTATACATAATTTATGTTATATAATTATATATTATATTTATAATATAATATAAATTGCATATATGTATACATTTACTTGTTTCCAATGGTTTTGGGATAACAGTCTAGATATTTTTCAGATATAGACTCATATCTACAAATTATTCTGCCTCTTTTCTCCTAATATTCCTTCCATATTTCTGTCTTTTCTCCCACTAAATTGACTAGTAATTTCAGAACAACATTAAATTATTACAAGGACAGTGGGCATCTTTATCTTGCACTGACTTTAGTAGGATTTTTTTCTAATGTTTTCATATGAATTAAGACGCTGGTTCATGGCTTAAAAAGTGTATTTTTATAACAAAATTATCAGTCAATTTTTATTACTCATTTTCATCAGAATACACATTGAGTTTTATCAGATTCCTTTTGGCACACAAAGATCACATGGTTTATATCTTCTCTGATTTATTATTGTGGAGAATGACATTAATAAATATTGATCCATTCTTATATTTTACAGAATGAAACAGTTTAAAGTTTCCTAATAATTTTGAAATTTGATAATATTAAAAAAGACATTTATTCTTCAGCACTGGGCATCCACCCTTGGCAGAGAGGTTCTGATTTTAGGGTCAGCAGTTTCAGAACTGAAATTCCTCGAATGAGCCCCATAGTGTGGGGTATTTTACATTTATTCATTTGTTCATCTAAGAGGCAGGCACCAGGCACCAGGAATAGAACAAGACAAACCCTGTTTCTGACCTCACAGAGCCTAGAGATTGACTTTTGTTCTCACTTTGCTCATTAAGAAAGGCATTTGTACTTTTTCTTGTTCAGACTTCTCTGGGGTTCTTTTTATATTTTTCATGAAGGCTTTTGAACTAATGAAATTAATTACATTTGATCTGATAGAAAAAGGTGTGTAACCCTCAAAGACATTTTGAAGAAATTTATTTGAAGACATTGAAAATTTTACTTATGTTTATTTGGGCACAACAGCCTACTTTTTGATTAATCTAAACACGACATGATTGGATCACTGGAGCCTCGAAAGCAGGGATTTATTTGCACATTCCTGGGGTGCCCCAATGTTTCATCATGGGTCCCTTTAATGTTTCAGGTGGAGTAGACTCTTTAATACTGAATTTAAACTGCTGAGCTCATTCTTCAGAACTCAAAAGAATACTAATTAGTCCCAGTGATCACCCAGTCTGAATATAACACAGAAAAAAAAGTTGTTCTAACTCCAAGGAATGAATAAAGTATAATTAATTGGAAAATCATAACAGTTAGGATTGCTTTTAAGCCATCAATATTAGAATTACCATAATGGGATACTTTTTAGAAAAGAACATATTAAATTCAGAATTTTTGCTTTCAATTTTTTTAGCTTGGAGGATGAAAGAAAACCTGTATGTCTTGGTGCAGTGGCTCTTGCCTCTAATTCCAGCACCTTGGGAAGCCAAAGTGGGAGGACTGCTTGAGCCCTGGAGTTCAAGACCAGCCTAGGCAACATAGTGACATTCTATCTCTACCAAAAGAGAAAATTCTTTAAAAAAATTAGTCAGATGTGGTGGTGCTCACCTGTAGTCCCAGCTACTTGGGAGGCTGAGGTAGGAAGATAACTTAAGCCCAGGAGATTGAGTCTGTAGTGAGCTCAGGTGTGATGCTGTGATCACACCATTGCACTCTAGCCTGGATGACAGAGAAAGACCCCATCTTTAAAAGAAAGAAAGAAAGAAAGAAAGAAACAAAAAACCCTTCTAATATGAAGCTAATGTAGGTGGCAATTTATCATTAATAAGTTTTTGTTGGTTTCATAAGGCAGTCAATATTCAGTGTTTGTTAGGCATTGTGGTGAAAGGTAGCAGATAGAGTGTTCTGGAATACTTTATCTACTGTAGGGTTTTTTAAAGATAACTGAGTGGTCCTGGGGTGTACTAGTTTTCTTACCTTTCCTGGGTTTGCTGGGAAAAAAAAAAACCCTCCTATGAAAAACATAATGTAAGGACTGACCTGGAAATGGACTGCTTAGATTTCACTAATCCATTTTAATGCCTAAAAAAAAAGAGTAAACATGGCCTCACATCTATAAAAGTAGAAACGGCTTTTGGCTCACTAGACGGACATAGAGCATGCTGAATAATAAAGGACGCTGATTCCAAAATTTAAGAAAACGGGAGGGTGGGATATGATCACTCATTCTTTACAATTTCGCATCTTTGATTGTTTTTCTATAAAACGTGTGTGTCATTTCTCGATCCGGTGTCTAAACTCAATGTGGATATTTAGATCATTGTTGTAGCTACCTCTTCACCCCAAATACATCAGAAATTTGGGGTTTATTTATCTATCATTTTATGCTTTATTTTCCAGCAGTTGATGTTATCTAGGGAATTAGATAATAAGCGTTCAAGTGACTCCACTAGATAATTTTAATATGTCTTTTAAATCAATACCTAATGATATCCATTAATAAAGCATGCATGGATAAAAACAGGATGTGTCTTTTTGATAAGTGTCGTTTTAAACTGCAGTGCCACCTGTCACCTCTGATACCTTCTTTGTCACCTCTAAAATATTCTTCTGAATCACTGTTGCCCTTATTAAAATTGGTTATTGATTTGCATAGTTATCTGTTTCATGGCTGATCTCCGCCGCTCCAATGCGTTGTAAGTTCTATGGAAGTTTAAGGCATGTTCCTGCTGTATCTGCAAGGCTTAATAGAGTATGAAGAAACACGGGAGAACTACAACTAATTTATTTTTATGTTTTTCACCAGAGGAATGGCACAGCGAAACAATTAACTTGCTAATTGGAGAAGAGATATACTTCCATTAAAAGCTCTGAGGATATAATAGTTGGTGCGACCCAATTTAAGTGGTGAAAATCACAGATCATGTTCATGGACCGTTGCCGTATTTAATTTTACCACCTCCCTAAGGAGTTATCCCTGTTTTACAGTGTATTAGTCTGTTCTCATGCTGCTAATAAAGACATATCCAAGACTGGGTAATTTATAAAAGATAGAAGTTTAATGGACTTACAGTTCCACATGGAAGGGGTGGCCTCACATACATGGTGGAAGACGAAGGAAGAGCAAAGGGACGTCTTACACGGTGCAGGCAAGAAAACGTGCACATTGGGTTTTCTTTGGTCCAATATTTATGTGTGAGGTTAAAAAGAATTTGACAACACATGCAACTACATGCAAAGTCCAACCCCAGTTGGCATATGGTATCCTTTCACGCAAAAAGTAAGCCTAAATGACTGCTGTCATCAACATCAAGGAATTCCTAAGTGACTTAAATGACCTCAGTCTGAAAACAAAACAAAATAGAAGGGTGATATTCCTGAAGTGGCAGGTTAATCTTCCTTTTCTTTTCATTCCAAGTTCAGCAATAATAATTCAGTCCTAGACCATTATGGTGTCTATCAATTTTAGTGTGAATCATAGAGCTATTCATGTAAAGTATTTAGAGCACTTGTATTAGTAATGTTAACTCTGCTCTATATTGAATAGGTGTGATTGCAAAGTGCTAGTTTAGCCCTTGAAATACTACAGAATTTCTTAAATTAAAAATTAAAGTGCTCTTTACATTGATGTGAAATGAATATTGGACTCAAAATTGGGATACATCTCTAAAGGATACTGTTTATGCATTATTAATGCTTTATCAGGCCATCCTTGCCTTTATACAACTTTAGCCTCAGCTTTTCAGGGTAATTTTAAAAAGGGGTTATAGTATGTTTTTGCCTACAAAAAGGTTACTTTTGTAAGAGTAAACTGGTCTCTGACATAAACATTTCATTTGAAAGTAGCTGAAAGAGGGTTGAGGGGAAAGTGGAAAAGAATGGCTTCATTCTTTGCAAAACTTCTAGACGGGTTTTTACTCTTATTATTTGAAAGCTATTTTTGAGGCTGGTTATATTTTTGATTCATTCCTCCAAGTTTATCTGTTTCCTTATAATTCTAACTTACCGTCAAATATAGAGAAAGAGCTTAAATGAAGCTAACATTCAGGGCACAGACACAAGAGGGGTGGGTTTGGGGATGGCTCTCTTCCAATCAAGCTTCTGAACTGTTCCTGCCATTTCTGGCTTTGACTCTGCACCGTGCCCCCTGCTGGTCCCTCCAGGGAGTAGACAAGAAATGTCAAATCGAAAAATCTAGAGTAACTTCTCAAATGCTGCTTAGGTTATTCAGGTTTTCCTGAAATACGGAACTTTATTAAACCAGCTTGCCTTTAAAACTCAGGTGGGTAATACTAAAATCTTTCCTCCCGAAATGTATTCAATTTCATTTTAATCAGATGAAGAAACAAATCAAATGAAGAAAAATAACACTCTACTAATTAGCAATAGTATTGCTGGGATCAGCCTTAAGCCCCTAGGGGATCGGACCAACCAGATGCCTCTAATTATTGTTTTCAGCCCATACAGGAATATTTCAGTCTATTTCTGAGATGCTCTTTGCACAAAGCAAAGAAGAGATACAGCTTTCTAGGAGTTATTCATTCTTCCTGCAGTTTCTTCATGTCCAGCGAGGCAAGTCCCATCACAGTGTTTAAAGGCCTTGTGACTGGTAGTATTTATGTAATATATGGAATTTTTATCCTCAAAATTTGTGAAAGCTATGAAATAAAAGTAGATTCCTTAAAAATGCCTTGATGGTGATTTCAAGTTCATCCTTTACTCTCTTAACACACTGTTTAAAGAAATCCCATACAAGTTCAGGATATAGTAACTGGCAGCAAGATGTGATAGAACACCAACTTTTGCAACACTGGCTTTTGTGAGATTCTATTCTAACGTGAACTTTTGTGAGTTTCTATTCCAAATAAGTAACTATACACATTATAAGAAATTTTATAAATACTACTTCATTTAATCCTCCAGCAACGCTTTGCATCATTTTATTGATAAGGAAAATGAGGTGTGGAGAGTTTGAATAACTTGCCCAAGGTAACAGCTGATAATAAATGATGGAGCCAACACAAGCCCTTCATTTCCAAAACTTTACTCTTTCCCCATGCCTTGTTGCTTACGTAAGACTTTTTCCCAATTCAAAAGCCACAGGATTTACATAGATTTGTGTAATGTGTTGACAAGGAGAAAACTCCAAAACGAAAAAGAGTTCTTTGCTAAACATTCAGTCCTACTTTTAAAACCGTTACATTTCCAAATACTTGGGGTAAAAAGGATGAATGCAGTAAGGCCAGGAGAAAAAACAAGCATATATTCGATACCTTGAGATTTTTACACATGAAAAATCCAAAATAGACAGATCCTGCAAAAAAGAATATTCAAATGGCTGATAAACATTTTTTAAGGGTGTTCAACTTGATTAGTTTCAGAGAGAAGAAATGAAAACTACTGTCTACCATAATGGCTAGAATTTGAAAATATGGCAATATCAAATGTTGGAGAAAATGTAGAACAACTGGAAATCACACTCACGTCTGCTGGAAATGCAAATTGGGCAGCTACTTTGGAACAACTGGTAGCTTACACAAAAGTTAAACATACAACTACTTGTGACACAGCAATTCCATACCCAGACAAATTAGCTACGTACATTCACCCAAACAGACATATTAACTCCCAAAAGACCCCAAAGCTAGTCAAATGTCCACCGATATCAATATGGACAAACAGTTTATGCTATATTCATACAAGGAAATACCCTGCAGTAATAGGAAACTATAAACTACAACTACACAAAAAATATGAATAAATCCTTAAACAATGTTACCTAAAAGCCACCAGAAACAAAAGGTTACATGCTGCCCCGTTTTCTTTAAATAAGTTCACAACATAGGCAAAACTAATCAAGGTTGCTAAAATCAGGCTTATGCCTGTGCTCGGAATGGGTGGTAACTCTAAGAGGTTGAGGGCAAGTTACTGGGTGCTGGAAATGTCCAGTTTCTTGATCTGAATGTTGGTGACATGAATTTTCTCAGGCAAATTCGTCAAGCTGCACATGTTGTTCTTTGTATTTTTCTCAATGTACATGATATACCAATCAAAAGTTTCAGAAGCCCAAAAGAGAGAGGATAAAGTATTTTGGAGAGAGGAAGACAATTTATAAAGTGGATACACAGATGGAGATTGCCTTTGCTGAACATATTTTACATGGAAGAGTGAAGAAAAAAAAAGGAACAACACAGAGTTCATGTAGAATTTCTTTTTTTAACATAGTTTATTTATATTTCTATTTTATCTAGAATGCTTTTGTCATTGACAAATAAAAATTGCATGTGCTTACCATGTACTTCAAACTACATGAGAAAAAAGTAAATGTTGGAGTGTTTTATCTTCATGTGCAAAGGCGGTATTTCAGATAAAATACAAACTCTATTAAGACTTTAATTTGAAACTATCTAGAAAACAATTTGGGTCTGTCTCCACGATCTTTTCCCAGCACCTCACCGTATCCTTCTCATAGCACGTGATAATGCGTTGAATATATGTGCCAGTTACTAGAAAAAAAACTTAACAACCTGTCTGGTTTGGTTTTATGCTTATTTCTATCTCCATGGTTGCTTTGATCTCTCTTTCTCGTATCAAACTTGCCTTCTGGATCTTTCTCTAATTTTCTTCTTGTCCTGAGAGCTTCCATATCCTCCAGACAGGTGAAAGTGTTCCTCCAGTTTGCATCCACCACCACATGTTTTATGCCTCCTCTGCTTGTCTCCCTAGAGAAGCCACAAACTCTTGCAGGACACCCTCACCAAAGCTATTACCCATTGTGTGGTACATAGACAATACCCAAAATTGTGCTGAGTTAATAGAAGATTTAAAATTCAAACAACAGGTTGGCAAATTGTACAGAGTGAAGAAGCATGTCCCTTTTTAAACAGAGAGACTGCATACCAGCTTTGTGAACCAGATAGATTTATTGCATCTATTTTAATCCTCATGCAGGGGACCGAGGTTAGCATATTCAGAAACTCACCAGGCTTGCACCCGCTCTTCATCAAGTGGGTCCTACTTCATGAGGGTGAGACCCATGTCCTATAGGGCCTCAGCTCAAAGGGCTCATGCTTGGTTTAATGCTCTGCTAATGTGGTCTTGAAGTCCTTACTTTATGAACACTGGGCCACCCATTTTCACTTTTCCTGAACCCCACAAATTGTGTAGCTGGTCCTGTTCATCACAAATAGAAAAATATGTTGCCAAGCAACATGAGAAAATCTAGATGCCCATTCATCTTCCTAAAGACAAGATCTAAAGCAGAAGGATAGGTTCACTTTATTTACTTATGTAATTATCTATTTATTTCTCTATTTTTTATTTGAGATGGAGTCCCACTCTGTTGCCCAAGCTGGAGTACAGTGGCAGGATCTCTGCTCACTGCAACCTCCACCTCCTGGGTTCAAGCGATTCTCCTGCCTCAGCCTCCCAAGTAGCTGGAATTTGTAATCCAGCCACCATGTCCAGCTAATTTTTGTATTTTTTTAGTAGAGACAGGGTTTCACCATGTTGGCCAGGCTGGTCTCGAACTCCTGACCTCAGGTGATCCCACCTCGGCCTCCCAAAGTGCTGGGATTACAGGTGTGAGCCACTGCACCCTGCCCTAATTCACTTTAGAATGGACTTTTTTTTCAACCTGCAGCATAGTAATGTAGAATTCAGGACTATTGATATTTGACTATTTATTTATTTATTTATTGAAAGAAGGTCTTGCTCTGTAACCCAGGCTAGAGTGCAGTGCCACAATCATAGGTCATTGAACCCTCAACCTCCTGGGCTCAAGTGATCTTCCTGCCCCAGCCTGCCAAAGCACTGGGATTATAGGCATGCACAGCTGCACCTAGTCTCTGACATTCCACAATTTAATATTTCACACTTGTCGTGCAAAGACCCTAAGCATATTTTGAACCAAAAAAAACTCAAGAATGTATTGTCTGCCACCAAGCACTTAAAAGGACATCATTCAGTCCACTGCCTCTTTATAGGACCAACAAAGAGGGTATCTAGGCAAATATTACCTTTGCTCTCTCACAATAAGAATTACGTAGCTCAGAGCCAGAACCTTGTCTAGATATAATCATCTAGTTCCAAACCCAGTCACTGCCTAAAATTTAAACTAATTTGCTCTGCCTTCAAACTTGATGGGTAAGACAATCCTACTCCAAATAATCTGAGTCACAAGATAGTAAGTCAAACTCATACAGAAAAAAAGAAATCATATACATCTCATGTATATTTAGACTCATATATTTATATTATATATAGACTCTTGTATATTTAGACTCTTGTATATTTAGACTCTAAAATATACAATAGTACATAGTATATTTTATATTACATATACACAGATTGTACTTTATTTATTTATTTATTTATTGGAGATGGAGTCTCGCTCTGCCACCCAGGCTGGAGTGTGGTGGCGCGATCTCGGCTCACTGCAACCTTTGCCTCCCATTAGCTGGGATTACAGGTGCCCACCACCATGCCCAGATAATTTTTGTATTTTTAGTAGATACAGGGTTTCAACATGTTGGCCAGGCTGGTCTTCAACTCCTGACCTCAAGTGATCCACCTGCCTCGGCATCCCAAAGTGCTGGGATTATAGGTATGAGCCACCGTGCCCGGCCTGTACTTTATATTTTAGTTGAAATGTTTCCATTTATCTTGAAAATGGCAGTGTATGAGTTTTAAATAAAATTTTAAAAACCTATAAGCACATTAAATCTAATTTTATTTGTGCCAGCCCCTCAGGTTTTTGTAGCTTTCAGTGTCATTTTGTAATGAGCTGCTCGGAAAACATTGTTACACTCTTCATCTGTCAAGGTTCTCCCATCACCTAAAGAGCCAGTATGAAGGTCTGAAAATTGCTTATGATTTAACCATCTTTATATCTTTCTTGCATGTTTCTTTTTCTTTCTATATTTCAGTGGATACCACTCACTCAGCGAAGACGTGCTCTATTATAACCTTTAAGACCAATGGCAAACTTAAGAATTGGATACTGAAATATCCAATTTAAAAATAAATTTTAAAATTTAAAATTTATTGTGATTTTCTCACTTTCTTTACTTTTGGTTAGCGATAACAGAGAAAGTTTGCTGGGTGTATTAGTCTGTTCTCACACTGCTATAAAGAATTGCCTGAGACTGGGTAATTTATAAAGAAAAGAGGTTTAATTGGCTCACAGTTCCATAGGCCTTACAAGAAGCATGGCTGGGGAGGCCTCAGGAAACTTACAATTGTGGCAGAAAGCTAAGGGGAAGCAAGCACATTTTACATGTCCAGAGCAGGAGGAAGAGAGAGTGACGGGGGAGGTGCCACACACTTTTAAACCTCCCGATCTTGTGAGAAATCCATCATGAAACAACACTAGGGGGATGGTGCTAAAGCATTAGAAACCACCCCTATGATCCAATCACCTCCCACCAGGCCCCACTTCCAATACTGGGGATTACAATTCAACATGAAATTTGGGTAGGGACATACAGCCAAACAAAATCAGTTGGAGACAGATGCGACCTCTGTGTTTCTCAACAGCAGTAGCACCTATGCTTTAAGTATTTGGCCATTTCTAACTGTATAAACAGAAATCTGTATTCTTCCCATAAACTTAACACAAGGCAGTATCCATAATGCCCCTCAAGCTTTGGACATGGAGATATGGTCTCCTCTCTTTTTCCTTTCTCTTATTAAAAGAAAGCCTTTGCTTACTGGTTAAGTGGTTCAGATTTATTTAAAGCAATATGTTGGGTGTTTATTTCTTCGTGGCAGGAACCTTGGCCAGCTGCCCATTTGAAGTGTATTTCGGTTCGGTAAGGTCCATAACTCACTCTTTCAGATTATTATGGTTTAGCTGTATGGATGTCCAAGGCTGATAAATCCACTAATTGTAAGCGAGATTTCTATAAGATTGATTTTTCACACAATACTTCAATGTCTATTGTATCAATGACAAATTGCAAAATCTCCTGTCTTTCTTCCCTGTGGGTCTATTTCAGAAATAGTGCAATAGACACTAGAAGATGAGACATGAAACTTTTGCTGAAACCATACTGTGTGAAGTTTTCTGCTATTCAGGAAGAATACAAGTAAGCCCTGTCACATCAGTAAAACTTAGGAGTGTCATAGCACGCATTCAACTGAGTATTGTGTAGAAGCTAATGATTGTGCTTTTCATTTCTCTGAATAATATAAAGAAACTCCAGGAATTCTTGCATTCAGACTTTGTGTTTCAATTTAGAAGAGATTGAGCTATGCCCCGCATTGGGAAGGATTGAATTGCTCTCATTCATTTGTTGTTAGTTTTTTTTTTTCTTGAAATAATAGGATAAATGCACATGGCAGGAATAAGTGGAAAATTATTTCACAAGTGTGACATCTATGGCTTATTCACAATCCCTAGTTGCTTCTTAAAACATAGATTGACAGACCTTGTCCCTAAGGCTTCTGACTCAGTAGGTCCGACGCGGTGCCTGAGAAGTTGAATCTCTGAGAAGTACCAGGTAACGTGGCTGATGGCAGACGACTCTGAGCAGAACCACCTTTCCATCACCTTTCCTAGTGTAGCCAGACTTCCACCTAGTACAGCGTGCCTCCTTGCTCATTGTGAATCTGTTTCATCTCATATGTTTCTTGAATGCTGGGTATTTCTTGGGAGCCAGATCATCTCAATAATTCAGAATCTTGATCAGGACCAGTGGCTGGAATATCTCAGTCTGGCCACACGAAACATCTTCGTGACCCAGGCAGAGAAGACAGAATCCCACTGCAAGATCTAGCAATTCCCAAAGGGGTGGGAGCAGCGCGCTAAGGGGATTGTTGCCACCTATTGGACCTGCCCTTTGCATTGTAATGCACAGAGGCAGCGGTTTCTTTCCATTGTGCGTGACCAGAGGATGCAGGAACTACCCACTTTCTGGCCCCAACACTAAAAGTCTCCTCCTGCCATTTTAGATGTTTCTCTTTCTCCTCATGAACTTTTCCCCTTAAATTTTTGGAACTGTTTCTCCTCTGCTCAGAGCTCTGTGGTGCGTGGGAGAAGTTGCACACTCCTGATGCTAGTGTAAGTAATATTATTCGGCCCTAGACAAAGTCCTCTTGCTCTGCAGTTTTCAGGTCTTTCATAAATTTTATGAAGCTTTCTTCTTCTTTGTTTGCTTCTGTGGCTCCTGGTCCAAAGTTTCTCCTTAGACCTACATTGAAATTACGAGTCTATCTGTCTATCAATCTACCTACGTACCTATCTACCTACCTCTCCACCCATCATATCTGCCTATCTATGTATCTATCTATCTATCTATCATCTATCTATCTATCTCTCTCTATTTCTATCATCTATTCTGTCTACCTGTAACTATCATCTATTCTATTTATCTAAGTATCGTCTCTATCATCTCTATCTGTTATCTATTTATCCACCTATCTACTATCCATTTATCCATTCTATGTATCTATCTATCTATATCTATCTATCATCTATCTCTATCATCTATCTATCTATATCTATCTATCTATCTATATCATCTATCATCTATCTCTCTATCATCTGTCATCTATCTATCTTATTATCTATCATCTATCTATCATTTATCTATCATTCATTCATCTTTTTTCCATTACTCTCATCCATTTTTCTACTGCATTTGTCTTGGCATTCCTTCTCACATTTGTTTTTATTTCAATAATTCAGCTTTCTTTAGTATCCACTCTGCTGCTTATTGTCTCCTTGGCTGTTTTCATTGAGTTTCTGTTTTGTCTCCATCCATGAGTGTCTGACTTCAAATCACCTCTCTATGGCTTCCTTTTCTTGTGTGTAGATGTGCTTTCATCTTGAATGGTGCATGTGTATGTTCATGCATGTGTTAATGGGCCAGAAATCTTCAAATAACTTCTCCTGATTCTTTCCATAAGTTCTAATATATAGATATCATATTTGGTGTGAGACAAGTTACTTGATTTCCATTTTTGTCTGGTTATGAAAGGAGAATTTGAGTGAGTCAATGGGGCTTAGATGTCCAAACTTATATTGGTATCCCAATATAAAATACTATAATGAGGATTAGACCATGTATACTCTTTTATATCCTAGTTTTTTCATGTAATATATAGTATGTGTTTTCTTTCTGTGGCCTCACTACTTATCATCATATGAATACGCTGTTTAGTCAATTTACATATTATCACATATTTAGCCAATTTACATATTATCACATATGTTACTTAGTCAATTTACATATTATCACATATTTAGATTGCTTCTTATTATAGATATTATAAAAATATGACTATGACTATCCAGGTAGTAAGATAAATCTCTTACTACATGTCTGACAGTTTCTGTATGAAATATTTCTAAAAATGGGGTTCCTTGGTCAAAAGCAAAGACTCAATACCCTAATTGCTTTAAAGGAACATTCCAGAATGTTCTCAGTCCCACCAGGAGTGTATGATATGCTAGTTTCTTAGATAAAAATCTGTTCATACTCTTCTTACTGTAATGCGTGTGGTTGTTTCTCATGGTTAAGAGCCATCTACTTTTTTTTTCTAATCTGTATCCCTTGGGTATTATTTTGTTCTAGTGTTAGATATTTTTCACCTATTAGTTAATAAGTGCTTGTATAAGATGATAAACTCCATTACCATGTCCACTTTTATATCGACTACAACTTTTTTTATTTTGTGGAGTAGTATTTCGAATAAATTTGTTTAAAATAGTCTATCATCTGAAACTGGTCAAATCAATTATAATTGAACTATCATGACCTGTGAGGACCTCATGTTGGTCTCTGACTTATAATTCTTGCTGTTCCTTTTATAAATAACTCCTTGTATAAAGATATGATTGTGTTTATGACCATCACAGCTATATTTTGGCAATGAAAAACCTCCCGTATTTCTATCTTGTATCTTTTATTTAACCTATTTTTAGAGTCAAAAAGGAAAAAAAAGTGTAAAGATTGACTCACTCAAGAAATGACCTCATTACATTTTACATGTATCTGTGTGACATACCTTGCAATGACGTGAGTTCTTGTAGATGGCTAACCACGGCTTTTTCTTGCATGTATTAACTTATTTGTTTGTTTGTTTACTTAAGAAGGCCTGCCTGCTTTGGTAATATTTTCTCACAGTCTTCTACTTATTTGATTTGCATTAAGTGGTTTTGGATGTGCTATATATTTTCTGTTCTATTTAGGATTGATTAGAAGAGTTTAGGTAACACACAAAGTTCAAATCAGCTAGAGTATAAAAGAGTACTTCCTAATGTAGGTTTCCAGGACTAAAATTCTTGAGATCAAATAAATATGAGAAACAGTAAAATAGTTTGGATATTTGAGTCCCTTCAAAATTCACATCTTGAGATCCTAAGAATAGTATTAAGAGGTAGGGCCCTTGGGAGGTGATTAGGTCATGAGGGTGGTACACTTATCTTTGGGATTAGTGCTCTTTTCAGAAGAGATTCAAGAGCTAGCTCACTCTCTGCACCACGTGAGGGGACAGTGAGAAAATAGCTGTCTATAACCAAGAAGAGCGCTCTCACCAAGAACTCACCATGCTGGCACTCTGACCTCAGACTTACAGCCTCCAGAACTGTGAGAAATAAATGTTATTTCAGCTGCTCAGTTTATGGTATTTTGTTATAGCAGTTCTGAATGAACTAAGACAATCCCTCATTCTGGAAGTCTTCCCATGTAGACGTTTGCGCTGATCATTAGCATATCAAAGTCCTTGGCACCTGTTGGTGAAGGAGCCTATTTTATTTGCCGGTGAAGCTCTTGTATGCTGTATGCATCATGTGTATGTGAATGTGTGCATGTAAAACACCTACTAAACTCATGAGAGATCATCAGCATCCATAGAACATTTGGAGAAATGCTTTTCTGTACTGTAGTCACCCAATATGCTCAAAATTTCCCTCATGCTTCACTAAAAAAAAGCAAGATATATTAAAATGTCTACCCCCCAAGAAAAGCAAGATGTATTAAAAATATATATCGCAGTAGCTTTTGTTGCAATATCAAAAGTTCTCATATTTCACTGTGTTCACATTGCATTGCTTTATATTACCATAAGGCTTGCACATCTTAACAATGAATAATTTAATCAATAATCCTACCAGTTCCTGATGGAAGAGAATGAGTTTCATGAGAAGGGTATCTTTTTCCTTCTGCAAGAATGGCATTTCTTTGCACCTAAAAATCAACTTGTAATCGGACTCCACCCGTGATAGTTTTTAATACTTTGATCTTTGAAAAGGAAAAGTTTAATGAGAAAAATAAGGCAGAAGTCTTTAACTCACCCAGGTGCTATTTATTACTTATCTTATGTTTTTTAACCTTAAGGCAATTTTCTTAGCAATTTCATTTCCAGCATGTCATTAGAAAGATGATCTTATCACAGCTTCAATTCCATTATGCATAGGATTCTTGCAACAGGCACCAGCAGGTGTGCCTAGAGAGTGGCACAGAGGAACCTAAACTATTCAGCAAAAATCTACAGGAAGAGCTGAGTGTTAACAGAAAACTCATTATGCCCTAATACTGAGAGCTTGCCATTTTAGAAATGCAACAAAGAAGCTCTTTTAAATCAGATTGTGCTTTGGAGCATGGTTGGATGCAAAGGTCAACTAGAGCAGGGTTCTCCAAATTTAGCAGGCATTTGTAATCACCTGAATAGCCCCACTTCCCAGGGTCTTGATTCCTTTAGGTCAAGGGCGGGACCCTAGAATCTGTATTTCTAACAAGTTTCCAGCTGAGGCTGATGCTGCAGACCACATTTTGAGAACCCCCAAGGCAGGCGAATTCTTACAGCTCCTCAAAGAAGTAGGATCTACTCCTGATGTGCTAAATTTCTTTCCTCCCTGAAGTTTTCAAGTCGTGATTACAGTGGGGCAGAAATCTCCCATAGACCTACAGAATTATGTATCTTAATGTGTCTGTGGTTCTTTTGTGCATGAATGTTTGGCTATTGGCCCCCTTCAATAACCTAGTGGGCTTAATCGTTGCTTTCACAATGTTGACATTTTATCTTACAGGAGGAATATTCTATGGTGCTTTTACAGAGTCTCTGTGTTTGAGGAACCTTTTGGCATTCAGACTTGCAAGGTTACTTTTGCTGTTGCACGACACAGAAAATTCACAAGAGTGGCTGGAACCCTCTTCTCCACGGATACTTTCCTTCCTGGTGTTTTCTGCATATTTATAACAAACTGTCACGCTGTCTCCATCCCATTTAAAAACGTGATCCACAAATCATTTTCATTTTCAGCTTCATGAGTTCCATAATGATGGGCTTACCTTCCTGCCTATTAGCCATTCTCTCTTCTCAAAATAGTGATATTTTGTAGATTTTTTCCTACAAAAATTCTAATGGGAGGTTTACATTTCTTCTTGGCTTTCTTTGTATTGCTTCTCTATAATGTACGTACACCTTTAAAGACAGAAAATTGCATGAACAGCAATGAATCATTTTTCAAGACTTTACAAGAAATCTAACAATCTTTTATTTTATGGATTGCTTTGTTGAGATTTTAAAACTACCCTTTAGAAACCACGAACAGAAGAGGACTTATCTTTCCAAGTCTTTTTTTTATTTCTTCCCAGGTTCTTCAAATGGCTCGTTATTGACTGGTTTCTAGGAAAATTCCTTCTCGAAGCGTCTTCTTTTTTACATATTCACCATCCTTCTTAATTGGCTCTTCACGTTCTCCCTCTGAAACACTGAAGAGCCCGAATTACTCAGCTTATTCATTTTCCCTCCAAAAGGCCACTAAAACACAAGGTTTCCTCTTGACAATTCTCTGCAAATATTAATATAATACTACCAATGCTTGCATGAACACAGTTCTTCATATTTTTAAAGCACTATTAAATGTTTTTATCTGAGGACAATGCCAAGAAATCTAGACTTGATTCACAATCGACTTTTCTTTTAAACCTGAAACTCGTTAAAGCTAATTCTTTTTATCTCCTTTATCACCACAGTATTTTTATTTTTCCAAGTGGATTAGGTCCAATAATATAGAGTCAAAACTAATGGCTATTCCACCAGAAAATGTAGTAAAGAGCCATCTTTGGAAATCTTCATTAGTAACCCAACATAAAGCTCTATTTTATTTTCTTAACTTGGAATTGTTGATGCTTTTGCAGTATGTCCCAATTTTTAAATTTTTGCTAATATCAGCTTTTCTCATTTTTATTCAGACTTCAGGTGCAATAATGCCGTTTTATTTCTCATATTGGAAAGCCCTGAACATTTGATAATTGAGTACAAGAATCTTTCCAGTTAACTAGCATGTGGATTCTAACAAAAATAAATTAATTTTTATTTTATTTTAAATCGATTAACTTATTTTTATTGATATATAATAGTTGTACATATTTGGGGGGTACATGTGATATTTTGGTACCTGTATACAATGTTTAATGATCAAGTTAGGGTGATTGGGGTATCCATCACCTCAAACGTTTATCTTTTCTTTGTGTTGGGAACATTCTAATTCTAGTTATTTTGAAATATATAATAAATTATTATTAACTATAATGTTCTACCATACTATCCAACAGTAGAACTTATTCTTTCTTTCTAACTAGTACAATTTTTAGAAGTTTCCTTCTCTATATGATGGAGAGAAAACTAGGATGGAGAGGACTTCACTCCACAAAGATTCAGAAGTTCTGGGTTCTGATTATGGCCTTGGTACTGACCACCTATGGGGATTCGGAGTGAATCCTAAAACGTTCGCCTGCTGCTGGTTTTTTTCCACTACAAAATGGTGATAAGAAGTTTTTTCTTTAACTGTATAATAATTTTTTAGGAAATGAGACCATCACTGGATAAGACTGTAGATCCTAAGATGTCATATGATGACAAACTGGGTTTTGTAGTTTGCCTAGGGCACATTCTTACCTATCCCAGCAAAAGTCGTGATTCCGGCCATGTTTGAAGAATGATAGAACCATTAGAGTATCCATCCATTCATATATCTGTTTGATGTATAAAATTTCCCACGCTCCCTGTTCAGTCTTGATAGTGTAGGAAAACGTGTCTGTTTTTTCTTCTGAATTCCACGCTTTTGAATCACTGTCTGGCTTCACATTCTCTTATGAACTCCAATAAGTGGGTAAAACGAACATTCATGGGAATGTTCAAATGGATTTATTGATTTATCGTCTCAGTGATGCTCAAGGCCAACACTCTATCCTAAAGCAACAACTATTTGGGACAAGACAAGTCAACATTTTAGCACAATCCAAAAACAGCTTCATTATTTTTTTAGGTTCAATGTGCAGGCATTGAATTCACAGCATAAGATGGGATTCAGTTGAGATCAAGGAAGTTTAGACGGCAGTGAATATCAGATGTGGTCCAATGCTAAGGTTGTATTAGAAAGAGATAGTAGGATTGCAGAAGTCCAAATGTGCTTATGAATGGTAGAGTTTCCATAGCACCCAGGTGTACAGAGTCATGTATTTTGAAACTCTAAAATTAATTAGAGATGTATAAGGAAAAAAATGAGAAACCTTAAATCTATCCATGCTCCTTACTTGATGTATGAACGTATTCATCTACTTGGTTCTATTAAGAGTTTTTGTCAAGGATCTTAAATTTTCCTCTTCCCAGAGAGCAGTTTCGCAATCTTGTATTCTCAGAGAGTCAAACACCTCATTCTTCTTAACTGGCTCATTAAGCCCCTTTAGCAGTCCTTGATAAAATATGTTACTGCCTTGCAGTTTCTATCATAATTAGCCATTAGGGATATCTTGGGTAGCTGTAAATATTCAAAGGCAACACTGCACCTATGAACTGTATTTTGAAGAACACCAGAAGGTGTATGGGGAATAAAAAGAATATATAAAGCTCTCTAATGCAAATCACCCTCTTAGCGGCATACAAAAACCAATTTTTAATTAGATTAAAGTCTGAGATTCAAAGCCATGATTCCCTGAATGATAGACATGCTTTTCTTTGCCTCAGCACATTCTAATGGGAAATCCCTACATTTCTATTTATTTTGTCAATTTGGTTGCACTGTTGATTATTATTATTTTTAAACTCAAGAGTAGAGTGGGTAATGATTAACTGAATGCAGGGAATAAAAGCATATTTGTGGATGGATATGAGTAGTGTAGGATGGACCTATTGTTGGGAATAATTTTTACTCTAATACTCTTATCATTGGGAATAATTTTTACTCTAATACTGAAATCACTCCAAGAACTCATGGATTTCATTTAATTTCTGTAGAATAATAGAATGAGGAAAATATGGCTGCTGACATGGCATTAATATTGTGAATATACCCTTAAAGGAAAATGGCTCATTTAAGCAAAAGTGGGTATATTTGGAAATCAGAATGTAGGAATGCAATTTTGAAAACCATAATGGATACTCCATTACTAAAAGACAGCTTTCCATCCACTCATACCTCACATTAAAGAGAATTAAGTGTAGGAAAAGAAGCTCACAGTAAAACCCAACAATTCAAATACATAATCTATGTATTATGGGAAGTTTAACCTGGCAAAAGTATCCTGTAATTGGGTGCACATAAAAATATTTAAGAGCAAATCAATAATGACCCACTTATGATTACATCACAAAACTATCAGTTTTTCTTCAGATGGTCTATTGATAGAATAGATTTACACAATGGAGTAGTGATAAATAATAAATTACAGCTAAATATTCCAACCTAAACCAATTTAGAAGCATAACATTAAATTTTAAGACAGTCAAAAATTTGTCCAGTCTGATCATATTTATAGTAATATCAAAACATGAAAAAGTAGAATGATATATTTATATTACTAATATATTCACATGTATCTATATGCAAATATGCAAATATATTTAAAACAATATTGAATATAGATAAATATGTATGTGACCAAAATATAAATAAACCTAAAAAAGGCCAGGGGTGGTGGCTCATGCCTATAATCCCAGTGCTTTTGGAGGCTGAAGAGGGAGGATACTTGAGGCCAGGAGATCGAGACCAAGCTAGGCAACGTAGTCAGACTCCATGTCTACAAAAATAAAAATAAAAACAATTAGCTGGGTGCAGTGTACACACCTGCAGTCTCAGCTACTTGGGTGGCTCAGGTGGGAGGATCGCTTGAGCTCAGAGGTTGGAGGCTGCAGTGGGCCGTGATTGCACCACTGCTCTCTAGCCAGGGTGACTGAGAAAGACCCTGTCACCTCCTCCACCAAAACAAAAAAACATGAAAAGCAAATTACTTAATCAGAAGCAGTTCTCTGACCAGAACATGCTACTTCCAGGGGACTTGAATAGAGGTGGTGATATGTATCTAAATGAATTCAAGACAGAAGAAGGGAAGGTAACAAAAACTGTCCCTAAGGCAAGAAATGGGAGAACATAAAAAGACAGATTTCTTGTAGAGCAATTGAATGCAGTGAGATGAGTGGAAGTCATAGCAGACAAGTATCAAGAAGGAAGACAGAAAAAATGTTCTTCAGTGAGGATAACAACGTTGTAGGTTGCTATGGAGCTCATACTGACATAAGCAAAACGTATGCCTGGGTTATTTTGTTTAGTGTTTTTTTGTAAAAAAAGATTGTTGGTAGAAATGTGTGTGCTCATCAATATAAAGGGTGGATTAAAACACCTCGGATATGTGATCATGTTATAATTGTCGATAGTATGTAAGGATGATGTATTAGTCCATTTTCAGGCTGCTAATAAAGACATTCCCAAGACTGGATAATTTATAAACGAAAGAGGTTTAATTGACTCACAGTTCAGCATGTCTGGGGAGGCCTTGGGAAACTTACAATCATGATGGAAAGTGAAGGAGAAGTGGTCATCTTCTTCTCAAAGTGGCAGGAAGGAGAATGAATGCAGGAAGAACTACCAAACAGTTATAAAACCATCAGATGTTGGGAGAACTCCCTCAGTATCACGTGAACAGCTTGGGGGAAACTGCCCTATGATTCAACCACTTCCACCTGGTCTCTCCCTTGACACAAGGGAGTAATGGGGATTATGGAGATTATAATTCAAGATGAGTTTTGGGTGGGGACACAAAGCCTAACCATATCAGATGGTAACTGTAAAAAAAAGAAAATCCAGCATGCTGTAAAAAAGCCATACCTGATAATTGTTCTAAGAGACTAAAATTATAAAATATAATCCTGATGTGTATCCTTTACACCTCTGGAGGATTATATTTTATGATTTTAGATTTTTAGAACTAAATTGTAACATTACAAAATGGTTGAGGAGTATAGTCACAGAAAAAGTAAGTAATCCAGCAAAATTTCTGTCAAAAAAAAAATGGAATTGGGGCATGGAAACATTGAGGCCCAAAAAGTTAAACATAGAATTACGATATGTTACCCAGAAACTCCAACCCTACGTGTAAACCCAAGAGACATAAAAGCAGAAACTGAAACAGGGATTAGCAGCATTATTCACAATGATCAAAAAGTGAAAACAACCCAAATCTCTATCAACAGATGAATGGATAAACAAGTTGTGGTCTATTCATACAATAGAATATTATTCAGCCTTAAAAAGGAATGCAGTACTGATGCATGCAGCAATGTGAATGAGCCCTGAAAACACCAAGCTCAGTGAAAGAAGCCAGACACAAAAGGCCACATATTAGGTGATTCCATTTCTATTAATCACGTGGAGAGACCCATAGAGACAGAAAGTAGATTAGTGGTTGTCAGGAGCTGGGTGTGAGGATGGGGTGGGAGGAGTGGCTGCTGCATGGATACAGGGTTCCTTTTTCTTTTTGAGACAGAGTCTTGCTCTGTCACCCAGGCTGGAGCGCAGTGGCACACTCTTGCTCACTGCAACCTCCGCCTCCCGGGTTCAAGTGATTCTCATGCCTCAGCCTCCCAAGTAGCTGGGATTACAGGTGTGTGCCACCATGCCTGGCTACTTTCTGTAATTTTAGTAGAGACGGGGTTTCACCATGTTGGCCAGGCTGGTCTGGAATTCCTGGCCTCAGGTGATCCACCTGCTTTGGCCTCCCAGAGTGCTGGGATTACAGATGTGAGCCACCAAGCCTGTTCTGGGGTTTCTCTTTAAGATGATGAAAATATTTAGGAACCAGATAGAGGTGATGGTTGCCTGACATTGTGAACACATTAAAAGTCATAGAAGTTTACACTATAAAATGATTAATCTTATGTTATGTGAATTTTATGTCCATCAAAAAAAAAAAAAAAGAATGAAGCTCTTCTCTGCAATAAAAATAGTCTGAAACAGAACCCGGTAAACTGGGTAGCATATAAGGAATATAGGTAAATGTCTGTAGAACTTTTTAAAAAAATCTCTAAGACAAACAAAGGAAAAAGAATGTATGCCCCACTTTTAAAATGCCAGAGAGTTGCAGGATGTTTTTTTCTCAATAATTTAAGCCTTATTTATTTTTTAGCACTTTATTTGAAGATAACTATAGACTTTCCAAAAAGTTTCCAAAACGGTACAGAGAGTTCCGCTCACCCTTCAGAATGCTTTTTCTAATGTTAACGTCTTTTGTCATCATAGTACAATTATAAAACCAGGTACTTATCATTGATAGAATGCTGTAAACTGAACTACAGATCTAAGTAAAATTCTGACAGTGTTACCCCTAGTGTTCTGTATTAGTCCGTTTTCACACTGCTGTGAAGAGACTACCTGAGACTGGGTAATCTATAAAGAAAGGAGGTTTAATTGACTTATATAGTTCTGCATGGCTGGGGAGGCCTCGAGAAACTTACAATTATGGAAGAAGGGGAAGCAAGGCATGTCTTACATGGAAGCAGGAGACAGGGCAGAGAAAACTGCCATTTTTAAAACCATCAGATTTTGTGAGAACTCCCCCACTATCACGAGAATAGCATCGTCCAATCACCCCCATGGTCCAATCACCACACGCCAAGTCCCTCCGTCAACACGTGGGGATTATAATCCGAGATGAGATTTGGATGGGGACATAGAGCCAAAACATATCATGTACTCTTTATGGACCAGGAGCCAATCCAGGATTGCACATTGTATTTAATTGTCATAGCTCCATATTCTCCTCCAATCAGTGACATTTTCTCACTTTTTCCTTGCATTTTATGACCTTGATGCTTTTGAAGAGCCATCGTCAGTTATTTTGTATCCTGTCTGTGGTACAGTTTTAAAAGATCTAAAGATCTCAAAAGAAGAAATTAAGTATTTAGAGATAAATATACTCATCTGAGAAATGTTTGGTATGGGAATAAGCAGAAATAAATGGCAAAAAAATATCGAATTCTCAAAAATTATGAACACCAATTCTTTAAATAATATGGAGTCAAGCTGCAGACATGAACAAGGTCTCTACCACATGGCAGAAGTGCAAGAAGTTCAGATAGTGAATGGAAACTAACAGGGAGGATGGGGAAAAGAAAGATTTGGCAAATGTGATGCTATGTTGACCATTTGCAGTGGGTGAGGGATGAGGCTGTCTAGAGTAGTTTAGATGTAGCTCTTAGCCTATCAGCATCTCACCACGGTGGCATGACAAGGCCACCCTTATCATGGCCCTGCTTTGCTTGTTACTATGTCAAGTGTTACTTAAACTCGAGCTTCTCAAAGACTGGGAATACCCACAGCCCCTATGCCCTAGCTGCCTGTCCCCTAACTCTTGACATTAATTTCTGTATTTGTATTATCTCCTTGAGGATCATCTCCCCTCAATAAATTGTTGGCCCACAACTGTCTCTGAGCTCAGTTCTCCCTCATGGTATACTCTTTACCAATGTTATTTTATCGCTGAATATTTTCAGCTTCTTCTGTGAATATCCTTTAAATCTGCCGTATCTGCCTAACACAAATCCAACTTATTTTGGAGTAGAAGAGGCTGAGGCAGGAAGATCCCTTGAGCCAAAGAGTTTAAGACCAGCTTAAACAACACAGCAAGACCCCATCTCTACCAAAAAAAGATGTACTTTTATAGTACACACTGCTCCAAAAACGTAGAGGAAAGCTCATTTTATGTTCATAACATTGTTTAGTATGAAGAAGCATTTACCTTCCAGCAGAGATTTTGATTAGTGTTTTTACTTGATCCATAAAGAAATTACTGGGCAGAGGTGCAAGCTTCCTCTTCTTTTCCCACTCACATCTGAGATGACATAGACAAGAAGAAAGAGAAATTTTAACATATAAAATAAAATCTTCTTCCCTCTCCCCCTACTCTGCAAAGAAATCCTTTGTATTTTCAGGAAAACCCTCATGTTTAAATAACTATAATGGTTTAGTTGCCCAATGCTGAGGGATTTTTAAATTCGAACTAAGATAGCCTTTTAGCATAGAAGGTTTGAAAATTCATACCTGACAATATCTCATCAATTTACAGAACAGACTGCCTCTGGGAGAATATCATAATCTTCCAAGATTTATATGGAGCTGAAAGCACCTTGTCTATGAAATTGCCTATAATATACCGAAACATGATTAAAAATGTGGATCTAAAAATGGAATTGCAGAGCATGCAGCCTTGGGAAAAGGGATGGTGATAAATATAAAAATATTGAGGTGGAAAATAGTTTTACCATGTCTACAATCAGCACCAAAATATCATTTGTACTAAAGTAATAGAATGAGATGGGTTACAAAAAGCATGTTTTTATTGCAATATAGGTGCAAAACATTTGAAAAAGGAGAAGATTTTTTAAAATCCAGCTTCATTTGGAGTGTATCTTTGATACACAGCCATTGAGTCAATCTCTCTAGACCATTCAAAATGAGAACATTCAATGCACGAACGTAAATGTGCCCAATTTCCTAATCTCCTGTAAATACTATCACTTCCCTGAGAGCTACTGGGCTTTGGAAGGGTGAGTTGATTCCTCTGTCTCATCACAACGCTGGGGGAAAATGTTGTGACTTGAGTGTGGATATCCTATTTATCTCCTTTTGGGAAAGAAGTGTTTACATGTATTATGATGTTTTGAAATGATGATTTAGAATAGTTAGAGGAAAATATAGTGCCTGGGTTCCAGCCACTGGGCAGACAGATTACCATAGTGCTGTGTGAGTAACACTTTATAAATGCATTTGTCACACGGGAGCGGTGTCACATGAAATATGATTCATTGCATGCAATGGATTAGGTGAAATTCACTTCGATTTTTAGCAATGTGTGTAAAATAACTAACTTAACCTAGCTGCAAACTGTATTTTATCTTTCAAATCTTGTACGTGCTCTCTGTGACTACACAATGAATAGGCAGTTCTATTTCAACGGGTATCGGAAGGAACATCAGTCTCCTACCAGAAATCATCATGAAACCAGCCCATTCAGGCTGTTTGCTTTACACAGAAAAATGTGTATGACCATACATATCATAGAATTATTTACTCATATGCATGTGGTCTTATGTCAAAAAAGTTGTTCCTTATTGAGGCAGATGTTCTGGCTAGGAAAATATCTAAACCAAAAGGCCTGAATGTTTGATTAACTGATGGTCCTTAATGCTTAATGCCATATTTTGGCTTCTTAAGATTTACTGAGTATGTCATCATTGCATCTTTCTTTGTCTGTCTGGGCTGCTGTTACAGAATACCCTAGCCTGGGTGAATTTTAAAAACCAATGTATTTCTTACAGTTCTGGAGGCTGAGACACCTGAGATCAGGGTGCTGCCATGCTCAGGTTCTGGCAAGGGCCTTCTGTCCAGTTTGTAGACAGCCACCTTCTTTCTCACTGTATCCTCACATGGCCACGGGGCAGAGAGAAAGAGAAAGAGGGAAAGAGAAGGAGAAAGAGGGAAAGAGAAAGAGAAAGAGAAAAAGAGAAAGAGAGAAAGAGAAAGAGAAACACACACACACAGAGAGAAAGCTCCCGTTTCTCTTCTTAAAAGTACACTAATTCCACCAAGGGCTACACCCTCATGATCTGATCACCTCCAAAGGTCCCCAATCTCCTAATCTCATCACACTGGGGATTGGGGTTTCAACGTATGCATGCTAGAGGAACACAAACACTCAGTCTATAGGAGCATCTACATTTCCTTTTGGGGGAATGTCTCCTTTTCATTGTGTGAAATTGAGTGCTAATGTAGACCAAATCAAATGTCTCCATTTTAGAAAGCCCAATGGAACAAATGTGGTCTCTGGCCAAGAAGCAGGCATTTGACTTAAGTCTCCCTAGTCAGGGCATTGCCTCTTGTGCAAGGGACGAGCATGGGATGGATGGCCCATGCCTCATTGCTGCAGACTGTTGTGATGACAAATGGCTTCCAGGAGCCTCTAGAATCAAGATCAGAGATCAAGTGCATGTCTTTGTATGCACTTGATCCGAAGTGTTTATCTTCACACTCAAGTGGATTTTGTATCTCTTTCCAATATATTTCTCCCATTTCCAAAATGAGCTTCGATTGCCTTGGACTAAAACCCAGACTGATACAGATGTTTCCTCACTGGAAGGTGTGTGGCAGGAGGTAGGAATAAACATTTGAAATTAAGTTTCATATTATTTATCTCATGAGTATCAATTTCATCCACAAAAAAATGACTACAAAGGCAAACTTTATAAGGAATTAAGTATCTCATTCTCATTTTGTACTTTAAGACTGTGACTATATCCAGAAAAACCACTGGACTAAATGCTAAATTGCATCAGTTTTTTTAAAAGTAAAGTTTAACCTTGATTTAACATAATTTTTTTTCTGAATTTATCATTTTTTTAGAGACAGGGTCTCTCCCTGCTGCCCAGGCTGGAGTGCAGTGGCACAATCAGAGTTCACTGCAGCTTCAACCTCCTCAGCTCAAGGGATCCCCAGGCCTTAGCCTCCCAAATAGTTGGGATTACAGGTGAACACCTCCATGGTCAGCTAATTTTTTTTCTTTTTTGGTAGAGACAGAGTTGCACCAAAGTAAATTTTGACATGAAGACTGCTGTTTAGTGGTGTGATATTATTATATATATGCATTAGTCTGCTTTCACACTACTGATAAAGACATACCTGAGACTGGGAAGAAAAAGAGGTTTAAGGGACTTACAGTTCCACATGGCTGGCAAGGCCTCACAATCATGGTGGAGGGCAAGGAGGAGCAAGTCACGTCTTACATGGATGGTGGCAGGCAAAGAGAGAGCTTGTGCAGGGAAACTCTCCTTTTTAAAACCATCGGATCTTGTGAGACTTGTTTGCTATCACGAGAACAGCACAGGAAAGACCTGCACCCATGATTCAATTACCTCTTACCAGATCCTTCCCACAACATGTGGGAATTCAAGATGAGATTTGCGTGGGGACATAGCCAAACCATATCTATCTATATCTATATCTACATCTGTCTATCTAATCTGTCATCTATCTATCCATCTATCATCTATCTATCTATCTATCTATCTATCTATCTATCTATCATCTATCTATCTATCTATCTATCTATCTATCTATCTATCTATCATCTATTGGGGTGGTTCAGGAAATAGCAGATGTAAGACCCTGGTAGAAACAACAGATCAAGGTAAAGAGTCTTGGAGAACTCTGGTGTTCTTTGACACATACCTATTCTCACCTGGGAAAGAGAAACATTCTACTCCTCACCTACCATTTTCTATCAAGTGTTTAGTCCTTTGTTCCCTTTAAAACAAAAAGCTGAAATTCATTGAATGATAAAAGCAGCACCCCGTTTTAAATCATATATATAATAAATATGATATATTGTATATATGATATAGTTTTTTATCCACAGTTCCTGGGTCATAACTCCCATAACCCTTGATATAATGTTGGGGTGCTTTTGGCCTCAGAAGCAGACTTCAGAAAACAGAATCTCTTTCTCACTGACCTTCTCCTGCCTTCCTTCCACCTGCCCAAAGTAGGACTGTAACCTTTCCCTGACTTTTTTTTTTTTTTTTGAGATGGAATTTTGTTCTGTCACCCAGGCTGAAGTGCAGTGGTGTGATCTTGGCTCATTGCAACCTCCACCTCCTGGGTTCAAGCAATTATCCTGCCTCAGCTAGTAGCTGGGATTACAGGCGCCTGAAACCACACCCAGCTAATTTTTGTATTTTTAATAGAGACAGCATTTTACCATGTTGGCCAGGCTGGTCTCAAACTCCTGACCTCAAGTGATCCTCCCACCTTGGCCTCACAAATTGCTGGGGTTACAGACATAAGCCACTGCACCTGGCCCTTTCCTTGACTTTCCTATCCATAGTCAGATGTGTTATCTTTTGCACCACTGACCCACTGATACGATTTGGCTGTGTCCCCACCCATATCTCATCTTGAATTGTAGTTCCCATAATCCCCACATGTCATGGGAGGGACCTGGTGGGAGGTAATTGAATGATGGAGGCGGTTACCCTCATGCTGTTCTCATGATAGTGAGTGAGTTCTCACAAGATCTGATGGTTTTATAAGGGTCTTTTCCCCCTTTTGCTCAGCACTTCTCTCTCCTGCTGTCCTGTGAAGAGGGATGTGTTTGCTTCCCCTTCTGTCATGATTGTAAGTTTCCTGAAGCCTCCCTAGCCATGTGGAACTATGAGTCAATTAAACCTCTTTCCTTTATAAATTACCCAGTCTTGGGTATTTCTTCTTAGTGGCATGAGAAGAGACTAAGACACCCTCCCTCCTCCAGTTGTCTGACTGTGGGACATAAGACCCTTATTTTAGAAGAGAGCCTGCCCCATACCTTGGAAGAAGGACTGCTGCACAGAGAGGCCAAGAAGGATCTGAACAGTTAGGCCTTGCTTTGTCCTCTTACTCAGCCTACTAGTGTCACATCATAGCCTTTTTGTCCAATCACATTTCTACATAGCTGTCAATCATGCCTATCCAATGAAATCTGGACAAAAAGGCCAAGAAGACTGTGTTTGGAGACCTTCTAGAGAGCTGAACACCTGGAGGCTGGCAGGCAGGTGGACAAGAACTCACCCATGTGCCTGGAATGTGGTGCACTCCAACACCACGGGGACAGACACTGTTGCGCTCTGGATCTGCCCAGACCTCACCCTATGTATCTCTTCATGTGACTCCTTTTATCCTTTAAAATATCCTTTATAATAAACCAGGAAGTGTAAATAAGTGTTTTTCTGAGTTCTGTGAGCCACTCCAGCAAATTAATCGAATCCAAAGAGCAGGTCGTGGGAATTACCCCAAGCTGAAGCTGATTGGTCAGAATTTCCGGAGGCCCAGACTTGTGACTGGGGAGATGGTGACTGAGGTGGTGTCCCCTGCAGAACTGCTTGCTTGCTTGGTGTGCGGGGAGAAGCCCCCACACATTTGGTTGTAGACAGCTTCTATGTGGATTGTCATTGCAGTGTGAGAGCAGAGGAAAAGCACTTTGAGTTTGTGTGTGAGTTTGTTTTATTCTCGAGACAATTTGTATTAAAATGTGAAACTGTGGAGTCGACTCTGGTTGGGTTGGTCAACAGGGGTGCTATTATTGTCATCCAGTGAATTTCAGCTTTGTGTTAAAACCGTAATAGAAATTGCAGGTAAGGAATGGAACTAGAGTCTCATGGTTCTCTTTCCAAGGTGAGAATAGGTATGTGGCAAAAAACACCAAGACTTTTTAGACTGTAGCTATCATTCCTCTAATACTAGTGTCCTACACCTGCTGTTTCCAAGATCATCCCAATTCAGGTCATCGTTATCTCTTACTGTAATTATTGTGAGAGACTCCTAACTGATATCCTTGCTTCTAGTTTCTCCCTTATTCTGCTCCGTTTTTCAAACTATAGCTAAAGCTACCTTTACAAATAGAAATCCGATCATGAAACTCTTGGAAACCATGCGTAACTTGGACGGCTTCCCATATCTCTTAGGGTAAGGTCTATTCCCTTACCTTGTCCTTTCCTATTGATGCCCCAGCCTCCACTCCCATGGCCTCTTCACACTTCATCCCAGACACATTGCATTTATTTCTATTTCCTACATGAGGCTTAGCCTCTTAGATCTCTGGGCTTTCTCTCATGAAGTTCATGTTGCCCCAAAGACTCTCTGCCTTCTCCTCCTGTTTTGAAACACCACATCTACCACCAACATGTATATTTTGCAAAATGTCTACTCACTCTTCCTGCAGTAAGCATTTCCTGTCTTCTCCCATGTTTCTTCCTCATCCTTTCCCTGTCAACAAACATCCTATTGTTTTACTTTGCTGAGTTCCCTTCTGAATGGTATACTCCAGTTGACCGCATTCTTATGGTGGGAAGTAAGGAGGGTCTGTCATTCACCTTTGTATTTCTAGGACCTAGTGTAATTCCTGGCTCCTGGCAGGTGTTAAAAAAGTCAACATATATTTGACTGAATACCAAATTCATTCCACTGATGAGATACAATGGGACCACCAGTATCTATTTCTTCTGTGACCTTCATCCCTCAATGGTCCTTTGAACATGCTAACCCAGACATTGAGAAAGAAGTCTGTCTATTTATGTATTGGGGGATAGTTACTCAGGCAAGACAGCCTATCTGTAAAAGATAAAATAAAATAAAATATGATACTAGAATTGGACTACACCAAAATGACATTGATTGGGTTCACATTCCCACCACACAATGCACAAATCCTGGCACGGATTTTTGAAAATGGTAAAATACTGCACAAATGTAAGACACTATCATATAGGATCATGAGAATGCACACACAAATAACTATAATATGACAGCATGACCAAGGCTGTGGGCACTCATTGTGAGCTTTTTCAGTAACCAGGAGATGAACAAATATCCTAAAATAATGCTATTAACCTATGTGTTATGTAGTCATATTCTGTGAAGTACTATTCTATCTGCACAATTTTGCTACCAAGAAAAAACCCCATAACATTTAAAATGTCTGCTTAAAAATGGGACCAGACTGACATGTTTAACGTAAAATCATTAGGAGAATTTAAGAAGTAGCAATTTTGGTAATTACCAAATAGCGTGATTCTCTCCCAATAAAGCATATGCCAATTACAGAAAAACATCACTATGTTGCTTTCCCTTTTAAAGATTTTACATATGAAGCATATGAGTTTAAATATTCCCCTGCTTTTTCATATTTTATTTAAGTTTTTTTAATGGGTTTTAACGCTCCTTTGTTTTCACTTTTTTGTGTGTGGGATTCCAAGCACTGAAAGTTTCTTTTGATCTCTTCCCAGTAATTTTTCAGGTAAAAATGAAATATATATATATATTTTTTGTTTGTTTGTTTTGTGAAGACATAGAGTGGCAGAAGAAATGGGGGGTGGTGAGGCAGAGTTGTTTTACTCTCCGAAGAGAAGAAAGGAAACACTTCTGCATATCTCATTCTTGTAGAAAACATTTCCCATCACATGTCTCGTGGTTAATTAATCATCATTTATGCACTCGTTATTCCCTGTGAAACTCTTCAGACAGCTTACAAGTATTCTCATGCTTATTATTATTATTATTATATTGGTGGTACTATGTTATATTCTTTTAGTATAAAGATACCAATACTGAGTTGATGTCACAAACCATGTGATTTCATTTTTGTTGTGTTCTATTCTTCCAAGTTATGGGGATGATTACTGGTTTGGGCCAATATGGAAATAACTGATTGGAATTCAGCCTATAGCCACAGATTAAAGAAAAAGAAAAAAGGAACTCTCTCAGGCAATGGTAGTACTCAGGGTTTGGCTTTTCTCATAAACACTCCAAGTGTTTACTTTGTGAGCTAATTAGGAATGAGTTTCCCAAGATGATCCAACAATTGAGAAAAAGGAAAAGAAAAAAAATACTCTCCCACCAGAATGCAAATATCCATGGGTTTCCAATTCACAGAAGCAAAATATGTGGACTGGTTTATGAAACACACACCATTATCTTCTTCCCTCAGGGAAAAGCAGCTTGCTGAACAAACACTTCATGTCAGAGACTGTTCCAGCCATGTGAAAAGCCCACTGCACACCAGTAAAAGTCATGGCTCAAAATTATGACACAAATGTTCAGATGAGGAAGCATTTATATTTACAAAAGCACTTGTTTCATAAAGCTACACTTCTCAGGAGCAGCAGCATCAGTATTGCCATGGACTGAATTATGCTCCCTCCAAAACCCATACGTTGGAGCCCTGACCCCCGCAATGCGATAGTAGTAGGAGGTGAATCCTTGGGAAGACAGTTGAGTTTAGATGATGTCGAGTTGGTGGGGTCCTCATGATGGGATTAGTGTCCTTATAAGCAGAGGAAGAGTCACCAGAGCCCCCTCTCTCTCCCTCTGCTATATGAGGACTAAGAGACCAGGTGGCCATCTACAAGACAGGAAGAGAGAGTTCTCACCGGGAACCAATCTTTTGGGACCTTGATAATGGACTTCTATCCTCCAGAGCTGGGAACATAAATTTCTGTTCTTAAATTACCCATCCTATGGTTTGCTGTTGTTATTGTTGTTACTGTTATTATGGCAGCCCAAACTCACTGATGCAAATATAAACACAGAATGAATTGAACACATCCACCCTTTAGTGCCCTCACCTTTATAGAAAAACTTCCACCCTGAAATCCATGCGAATCAGTGTCCTCCAGGAGAGAGTATGTACCTGAGTTCCTCGGTGCTCAGGTTAATCCTCTTAATCGATCTGCAAACATACAGATGGGAAGGGATGGGCACGATCAGTTTCCTAACTCCCTAATTATGCAGAAAAGGAAACTGGAGCCCAGACTGTTTGGGTGACTTGTTTGATGTCTCACAGCAAGTTTGTTGCAGAGATTCAAATACAGATTGAGCATCTCACATCCGAAATTCCAAAATCCAAAATGCTCCCAAATCCAAAACTTGTTGAGCACCAACATCATGCCCAAAGGATATGTTAACTAGAGCGTTTTAAATTTTGGGTTTTTTTGGATTTGGGGTGTCAAACCAGTAAGTATAATGCAATTATGCCAAAATCCAAAAAAAAAAAACAAACTGAAATCCAAAACACTTCTTGTCCCAAGCATTTTAGATAAAAAGATTTTCAACCTGTAGAACCCACACTTTTCACTTGCAACCAGTACAATTTCAACTATAGCATGACATATTAGTACTAGACTTTTAACCCAGATTTCCTTTTCTTGATGAAGATGCAGAAAAGGTTTTGATAATCCCATTCACCCTACAAATAATCACATGTATGTATGAATGTATATGCATGTATGAATGTGTATGCACGTATGAATGCATATGCATGCACAAGTATATGTATGTAAACACATCCAGACATGTAAATAAATTTTAAATGCATTAATATGTCAGCTTGATAATAAATTGCTACATGGTAATATTAAAGCAATCAATAATAAAATAAGAGGAAGGTCATATCTTAAATCCTTCCTGCATTTGACTTTGTCTCTGGTCTAAATTGATAGTCAGAGACACCATCAATAACATCAACAGAAAGTATGACAGATTTAACTCCTGGCTTCATCAGTGTCCCTTTTGCAATGAGTTTTGGGAGCTCAGACTCAGCTGGGTAGGAAGGAAGGAAGGACCCGACATTACGAGAGGTACACATGATAACCTTTAAAACTATGATCCTATTTAATTCTCACCACAATTGTACAAAGTAAATGTCACTCACATTCCACAAAACACTTAGCAGATTCATAGCTCTGCCATCGGAGGCACTGTGCAACCCAGTGGTTTGAATTCAACTTCTTTCCATCTTCATGAGATGCAAGCTTTTAAAGCCAGGTGGGGTGAGTTATTTATCCTTGTGTCTCCCCCAGATAACTGATATGCCAAGTACTCTATGCATTGGGTTCGTAAATTAAGGGCCTCCTTTCCTGTCACATATTGTTTAAAAGAAAACTTTCCAAATCATTTTTCAATATATGAGGGGCACTATGGTGTGATGGTGAAGACTTTGAGCTGTGAAGTTGAGTTGAATCAATTTACATCAGTATCCATTGTTATGTCTCTCCCTGCCTGACTCCGCTTACACTGTTTCTTGTCTTTGCTCCCAGCTCCTGGGGAAAAACTGTCTAGGGATCCATTTCTCTGCCCCTGATTTTCTTTGTGGGGAAATACTTTCTCCCAACGTGCATAAACTTGTTGAGAAGTTAGCTCCATATGCCTCCTCCCTCTTGGTGAGTGCAAAGAGATAGATTTTCCCAAGAAAAGAGGCAGATGTTTGGCCTAAGCTATATCCATTCAGACACTCTCTCCAAGACCAATTTTTTTAACTTGGGCTCAAATTCCCCGTTCTTCCCTGAAACAATTATTCCTACCTATGTGACACTTATAAGCCACATACGGGGACATCTCCCTGGAGGTAACATCTTATGTGTGATCTCAGGATGGAAGGAAACCTTTTTTCTGCTGAATTTTCAAAGGCATCGTCATTTCTTTTTGAAAGTATGAAGACATCAAAAGGTCGCAGAGCTCAGGTAATCCACAGGCATTGCAACTCAACAGAGTGCTCTGATGAGCTGGTGATGTTAAGGGCACATGACAGCGACTGCCAAAACAACCTCTGTATGGGGAACAGAAGAAAGAGACACTCGTGTATTTGACTGAAGCCAACTTCAAGGCTCCCCAGTCTGAGGCATGCTGTGTATTGATAGCTGGGGAATAACCATGGTGAGCAGGACAGAAAAGTTGAGAAGGCTCCATAGAAACAAGAGTGTCAAATCCACTGAGCAAAAAGGCCAAGGGAAAAGGCTGATTTCTAGTGATAGCAACCAAAACGAACAGCCAAATGATACCCAGGAAAACATGGCGGGAGGAGAATCAATAATCACCCATTTTTGTTTCTAAAATCCAATAGATGAAGAAAGGCAGTGAATTCAATGAATATTTGAACACTTATTTAATATCAAGAAGGGTTCTAGAAGCCAAGGCAGTCACTGAAAGCAGTAAGACTTTGAAGCAGATGCTGTCGGCATTTGGATCATAACCTTTCAGTCTGCTGGAGGAGTCAGCCACAGCTCCGGTGGACAGACTGCAGAGTTTTCAATTGGGGGTATACGAGAGAACTCCTCAAGATGCCACAGAGCAAAATCAAGGGAGATTCCATTTAAAGGCAAAGGTATGGTGAATCCAGAAAGAGAGGGAGAGAGAGAGATACAGACAGATTGACAGAGAAGGCACACATAAGGAATCCAAAAGATATTCCAAGGACCAGACACAAAGTCCTTGGGCATTATTTGCACATAAACCCTGTTCTGCCTTAGAATGGAACCATCAAGATATGCACAAAAAAGTTTGACTTCTTCAGGAAAATGCAAAGCACAAGTTTGTGGCAAGCGTTTAAATCTCCTCTGGCTGTGTCATCAAACCAGCTCTGTCTAACTGTTTAGGCCAATTTTGCAAACCATCAGTGGAGAAATTAATCATGAGGGTCTCCAGGGGCACTTCAGACTTTAAGCAGCACATCCTAAATCCCACAGCCCTTAACCTGACATAGAGTCAGAAATCACACTTGCAGGTAGCCTCAGGGATAACGATAAACTGTTGCAATTCAGTGGTAAATCGGCCCTATCTGTATAGTGAGTTCTTGACAAGGTCTTCCCTGTGTGGCTCTGCTTGGGAACTTCGCAGGCAGTATAACATAGAGGGGCATGGTAGGCCCATGGGTCTAGAAACTTAGGGGAGTAAGTGGACACCCCAGCAACTGCCTTCACTCACTAAGGGATGGGAGTTTCTAGATAAATGCTCCAGCTTCCTTTCCCCTGGGCTGGACAATTTTGAGATTGCTGCCACCATGGTCCCTCGCGGAATCTCCAGTGGGATGAAGATCCCATTGTCCACAGAAGTAGCCCTTTGTCAACACATCTTGTATTGTTGTAGATGGTAGAAATCTAAGATGCAACCCAAGATTCCAGCCTCCTGGGTTCCCAACATGTATAATCCCTTTCTTTTGGGAGTGGACAGGGACTTTGAATATGATGAATGTCACTCACTTGAACAGGTTACCAATTGGTTGACTTTGAGTCCATCAGTTATCCTGGGTCAGTCTGACCTAATCAGAGGAGACTTTAAGAGGGGGAAGAGTCAGCAAACAGCCATGATGATAACTGCTTATGGGACAACGTGGCAAGGAAATGCAGGCAGAACTCGAGAAGTAGAGAGTGGTCCCTCTATTATAGCTCTTACAGAAAACTGGGAACTCTAGTTCTACAACTGAAAGGAACTGAATTTTGCCACAGCTACCTGAGCTTGAAGGAGAACCCTAATGCATGCCTGTAGTCCCAGCTACTCAGGAGGCTGAGGTGGGGGGACTGAATGAGCCTGGGAGTTGGAGGCTGCAGTAAGCCATGATAACGCCACTGTAGTCCAGCCTGGGTGACAGAGTGACACCCTGTCACACACACACACAAAATCAATCAACAAAGAGAACACTGAGATTTAAATAAGTATACCTTCACTGCAGTCTTGCGAGACCTGTGCAGAGGATGCTCCTAACCTTTACCTGGATACCTAATCCTTGTGAGAGAGGAGGCAGGACTCAACTCCAGAGGTGGGGCTGGGATGCAGGACCAAATTGAAGACTAGCTAAAACAGGTCCCGGACGGAAGAATCTTTTCATCAGACATGCCCACCAGTGTGCCAGGTCAGTTTGTCATTGCCATGGCAACCCCCGGGGGTTACCAACCATTTCCACAGCAATGACCCAGTGATCCAAAAGTTACTACCCTTTCCCTAGAAATTTCAGCATAAACCACCCCTCAATCTGTATGCAAGTAAAAATGGGTATAAAATTGACTGTGAAACCACCCTGAGCTGCCACTCTCCACCCAGGGGGTAGCCCTGTTCTGCAGGAGCGGCCACGGAGCTGTAACAGTGCTGCTTCTGTAAATTTTCTTCTACCTCCAGCTTGCCCTTGAATTCCTTCCTGGGCAAAGCCATGAACCCTTGCAGGCTAAGCCCTGCTTTGAGGCTCACCTCTCTGGCATCCTTTGGAAACTCTGAGGTAATATTAATAAAAGTGTGTTGTTGTAAGTCACTTCACTTGTGCTAATTTGTTAGACAGCAATAGCACACTGATACAGTTGGCTTTCCTCACCTCTCAGTCTTTTTCTGGCCATACCTACAAGGATCACTTCTCCAATAAACTACTTTTACCAAAATTCTTCTCTCAGAATCTACATTTGGGGAACCCAAACTTAGGTGTGGTTCTCAAAAAGTGTAAAATCTTGATGGGTGAATAGCAAGGAATTGAGGAAAAATATATGATAATATTCACCTTACATTTCTTGAAGAGTAAATGAAATTAAACATGGTCTTCTTTTGAACTAAAACGTTCCCAACATTTAATTGTTCCCGGCATTTAATCCCAACATAATTGGGGCTTTCTTCTCATTCTAACTAGGAATTGTTTTTTCACAAAGGAAACAAAGAGAGTATAAATTTAAATTATCATACGAAAAAATCCAGGAAGATGTTAGAAATAATTTTAGGTCTGCAAATTGATTTGCAAGATGTTGACGGAAAATGTTTAAGGTTTATTTTATAGAGATGTTAAAGAAGATAGTAGGAATTATAATACTGAAGTGGTTGGAATAGCAATTCTATAATAAAGGGAACGGATCTTCTTGAGGGAAAATACTAGCTACAATTTTCCCATTTGGGGTAAGTATCAGTATGTTTACATTACTGTTCTTCTCACATCTTATTCGAAGTTATTGATGCTGAAGAAACACAATACAAGCTAAATGTATCCTCAGGAATGATGTTACAGGAAGGTTTCTTTTCATGCAGCATATTAGTTTTCTAGGACTTCCATAACAAAGTTCCACAGACCAGGTGACTTAAACAACAAAGATTTATTTTCTCATGGTTCTGGAGGCTGGAAATCCAAGATCAAGGGGTGAGCAGGGCTGGTTCCTCCTGAAGCCTCTCTCATAAGCTTGTAGATGCTGTCTTCTCCCTGTGTCCTCATGTGGTTGTCCCTCTGTGTGTGTCTGTGTCCTCATCTCTTCTTCTTATGAGATGTCTTAGTCAGTTTCAGGCTGCTGTAACAGAATACTATAGACTTAATGGCTTACAAGCAACAGACACTTATTCTCCACAGTCCTGGAGGCTGGAATTCCAAGATCAAGGCGTGGGCAGGGCTGGTTCCTCTCGAGGCCTCTCTCCTGAGCTTGTAGACACTGTCTTCTCCCTGTGTCCTCAAATGGTCGTCCCTCTGTGTGTATCTGTCTCCTCTTCTTATGAGATGGCTTAGTCCATTTCAGGCTGCTATAACAGCACACCATAGACTGGGTGGTTTAGAAAGAACAGATATTTATTCTCCCGCAGTCCTGGAGGCTGGAAGTCTAAGCTCAAGGTGTGGGAAGGGTTGGTTCCTCCTAAAGCTTCTCTCCTGAGCTTGTAGATGCTGTCTTCTCCCTTTGTCCTCATAGGGTCGTCCCTGTATTTATGTCTGTGTCCTAATATCCTCTTCTTATAAAGACACCAGTCCTATTGGATTGGTGCCCATCTTAGTGACCTCATTTAACCTTAATCACCTCTTTAAAGACCTTATCTCCAAATACAGTGACATTCTGAGGTCCCAATATTTAGGATTTAACATATAAATTTTGAGGAAACACAATTCAGCCTGTAACATGCAGCAAAGAATTTTATATGGAAAATCCTTTCAGTTCCTTCAGCCTCTGAGCTCCCGATTCCATATGCACTTAGATAATTTCCTAACATGCACATATGGTATTAGAGTTATTTTTTTTACCCTGATTGTACAATTAACATTTACACAGAGAGTTGCTGCTGTGAGTTGTAGATAAGTTCTCAGACTCATCTATGTCACCACTTTATTTCCATCTTGCGATGGACAGATTGATTCTGAATGTCCCAGAGGAGAGCCCATAATCACCACCCCCACATTCCCGCCAAGCTTGCTCACTCATCTTAGGGGAGGCTGACATTGCAAAGGGTTCCTGACTGAGAACCACAATGTCTTGACCAGCTGCACTTTGCACTGGGCTTCAGCTGACTTCCAGAGGGCAGACCTGTGGACCAACAGAAAGTAGATGAAAATAGAGAAGAACTAAGATGGATCTCTCTGCGTCCTCCAAAATTTCCCTTCTGCCCCATCTCACTTCCCCCTCGGCTCGGCCACGTTTATAAAAAGAGCTGTGATAACCTCAGATCCTAACAACGCTGATGGCACTTTTGTAAAAAGGACACTGCATGGCAGAATCTAGATTTTGTAAAAGTACTTGGATACCTCGAGGTGCAAGTCATAAAGTCATTAAACTTGTTTTCGTTGCAGCATGGTTCGATGCATAAAAAGGTTGTGTGAAAGACAAGCTTATTTTTGGGTTTGTGTTGTGAATCATCTGCTCTCACCCTGGGGTCCTGCATGATATCATCTTATTTTTTTCTCATGAAAAGGAAACAAATAAGACCCAGTTCAATCATCCTGATTCTCCCGTTCCAGCTTACCTTTCTGTCTCTCTGCTGATGGCGGCAGCATCCATGACATCTCAAAAGACCCTATTTCCAGATAAGGTCATATTTTGAGGTTCTGGGTGACGTAAATGTCAGGGAGACCCCATTCAACCCATGGCGGAATGTGTCTTTCTTTTTCGTTGCCATCTTTCTATGGCTCTCACCTTGTACTGACCCCTCCAAGGAGCTGAGAAGTCGTCTCCTGCAGGAAAAAGGAGAAAGTCTGCTATTCTTGGCACAGCCTGTTATTTTTAGAGTGACACTGTTCACAGAGCCCATGCCCAGACAGCCTTGGGATAAACAATCTGTAGGATCCCACGTCAGCCCCAGAAATGAGAACAAAAGTGAAAAACTCTAGCAACAGGATTAGGAACCTGAGCTACAGCCCCAAGGCTCGTCCTCCTCTGATTAACGGGGCTAACTGCAAAATATCCAGGTGTTTTGTTGCTTTAATCAGGTATTGTTTTTCGTCTTAAACGTAGTAAGCTCAGCAGCACCGTTGATCTGAGTTTTCTCTCATTTTTAGTTTGCGTCCCCGGGTTGGAAGACTATTTAGCAATGCCCCTTCCCTGCTGTGATTCTTTCTAGAAGCTGGGTCACCGGCATCCTCAGTGCCTGTCCATCAGAGGGATGCAGGCACAAAAGGTTTGTTCAAGGGCGGCCTGCCAAGTCCGGGGAGGCCGTCCCAGCATTAAGCTCACATTCAAGCAGATTATCAACGCTCTCAGGGACACTGATACATGCCACAGAAATGTTTACAGAATATCTTGAGATCTCACTGCTGGCGGTGAGAAGATGGTGGTGGTGGTGGTGGTGGTGGTGGTGGCGGCAGCTACACTCCGGTCGCTGCAGAAAAGCAAAGAGAGATCCAATGAGTGTTTTGGCTGAGGAAGAGGGGCTGAGCTCGATCTGTGTGCAAAGCAGAGGGGAGGTGACTTAATAGCTCCTTTCATCTCTAATGGGTGTTGATTCAAGTCAACCAGGATAACACAAGTGTATGCACAAATGTATCACCGGGATGGATAAAAGTGTGAAAAAAACCAGTGACATTTACCTGCCTTTCTGGAAGTGGATACCAAAGAAAACGTAGTAATCATAGTGATTATGGTAAATCTGTGTGCATAGTTAGTGATTTTTCTTTCTAGGATTGAAAATGGAAACTCCACCTTCTCTCCTCCCCTGGGGTTAGAAAGTATGCATACTTTGATTTCTCATTATCCTGGCTTCCTTCTTCAGAATACTGTTGCTCAAAAGCTTTGTCTGTCATCAGGTTGAACATGTTTTGACCTTGAAGCATTACTTTGATCTTAAGGTTAAGTCTCTGATCTTCTTGTTTGAATCCAGGAACATAATGTGTTTAGATCCAGATGATTAGATCCCACAATCACCACCTTCAATTCACTCATTCTTTCCTGCATCCATTCATGCAATATTTGTCTAGCGTGTGCTACTCTAAAGCAACCATGTGTATCAGGGGTTTACTAAGTGTAGGAGATGTTCTAGAGGCTAGAAAGGCATTGTTAAGCAAGGCAGATGGTTATGAGTGATGACTTCCTCCAAGGTAGAGAGGACAAGGCTATGGGGAAATAAAACAATGTGGCCTTGGTCTGTCTGGGAGGCAGAGAGCAGGACTAGAGAGTGTGACTTTTAGCATAAACCTAAACAATATCCAGGAGAAAGAGACAAGAGGAGGAGGCACTGGCATTGTTGGTGGAGTTGGCAGCAAATCCAAGACCATGAGTGAAATGGCTTGGATTTGTATCCCCATCTAAATCTCATGTTGAATTTTAATCCCCAGTGTAGGAGGTGGGGCCTGGTGGGAGGTGACTGAATCATGGGGTGGTTTCTAATAGTTTAGCACCATCCTTCTAGTGCTGTCTCATCATAGAGTTTTCATGAGATCTGGTTATTTAAAAGTGTGCAGCACCTCCCCCTTCACACTCTTTTCCTCCTGCTCCCACCACGTAAGATGTGCTTGCTACCCCTTCACCTTCTGCCATCATAGAAAGTTTCCTGAGGCCTCCACAGCCATGCTTCCTGTACAGCCTGTGGAACTGTGAATCAATTAAACCTCTTTTCTTCATAAATTACCCAGTCTCAGGTAGTTCTCTATAGCAATGCAAGAATAAACATATACAATGAGATATGTTAGGGTAAGCTAGGTTTTGCTGCTGAAATAAAATCCATGAGACATAAATAGCCACAGCTTCAAATGTTATTAATTTCTCACATCAGTGTCTGATGGGGGCTGGGCCATCTCCCTGGGCCTTATAGCCTTGCCGTCTGGAACTCATGACCTCACAGGGGACACCTCACAAGGAAAGAGAGAAAAGAAAAAGGAGTATTGACTACTCACTGCCTGCATGTAGAAATGCCACATGTGCCTTCTGCTCACATCTCATCAGGCAGAACTAGTACTTGGTGCTATGTAATTGTGGGACAGTCTGAGAAATATAGGAAACCACATGATATCTGGTAATCTGTCAGAGCTACGCTATTTCTAGCACAAACCAGGAAGAAGCTAGCTACATTGGAAGACTGAAAGCCAACCTGAATGACTAGGGCAACGAACAGAGGAGAGACAACACCAAAAAATGAGTTTGGAACAAGAATGAAAGACCACACCATGCAGTGTCTTAAGGCCACATTGCTGAGTACTTTAAGGGTAATAGGAGGAGAGCAGAGATGGACAGGGATTGGTTTCTTAGGTCTGAAAATATCTTAAGTGTATAAGAGTAGATCTAGAGGTTACAATCATTGGCTACTGATGACAATACATAGGCTAAAATGCTCTACAAACAAGACAATCAGTAAAACTTCATGATTCCGAAACACATCAACAAAACTTTGCAATTCAGAAATAAATCAGCATCCTATTCAGTGTCAGTAGGTTATGCATTAATCAGTATGTCAACAGTCTGAGAAACTTACGTTAAGATTCTTTGTTCAGAGATGGAGTCTCCAAGCATCACAAGATCTTCTTAAGGCAGGTTAGTTTGGAAGCCTGCTGATATAGTTTGGATGTGTTTTGCCACCCAAATTTCATACAGAAATGTAATCTCCAATGTTGGAGGTGGGGCCCAGTGGGAGGTGATTGGATCATGGGGGTGGATTTCTTATAAATGGTTTAGCCTCATTCACCGAGTGTTGTCATTGTGATAGTGAGTGAGTTCTCATGGCATCTGGATGTTTGAAAGTGTGTAGCATCTCCCCCACTCTCTTTCTTCCTCCTGCTCCAGCCATGTAACATGCCTGCTCCCTCTTCACCTTCTGTCATGATTGAAAGTATCCTGAGGCCTCACCAGAAGCTATCATGCTTCTTGTACAACCTACAGAACCATAAGCCAATTAAACCTTTAAAAAAAATAAATTACTCACTCTCAGGTATTTCTTCATAGAAATGCAAGAACAGACTCACACAGAAAATTGGTGTTGGAAGTGGGGCCTGGTGGGAGGTGATTGAATCATGGAGGTGGGTTTCTTATGAATGATTTAGCACTATCCTCTTTGGTGCTGCCTTCATAATAGTGAGTTCACATCAGATCTGGTTGTTTAAGAGTGTGTAACACCTCCCCTCTGGCTCTCTTGCTGCTGTTCTGGCCATGTGATGTGCCTGCTCCCTCTTCACATTCTGCCATGATTGTAAGTTTCCGGAGGCCTCCCCAGTGACTGCGCAGATGCCAGCGTTGTGCTTCCTGTACAACCTGTAGAACTATGAGCCAGATAAACCTCTCTTTATAAATTACCCAGTCTCAGGTATGTCTTTATAGCAGTGTGAGAATGGACTAATACCCCTGCCAAATGTGACCTGCAGTTTATCAAAGTCAACGAATTAAAAAGCTGCAGGGGTGATCCAAGTGAGAGGAGGTAAGATTGTGGATGCAGTCCATGGCTGTGGGCATCAACATAGAGAGAAAAGAGCTTGTTGGAGGGATATTAAAGATAAGGATGATCTGAGACTAATAACTGGGTTTGCGGCATGCGGCAGGCAGAACAAAAATGCACATGTCCTAATCCTTGGAGCTTGTGAATATGCAACCTTTCTTGCCAAAAGGGAGTTTGCAGATGTGATTAAGTTCAGGTTCCTGAGATGGGAAGTTCGTCCTGGATTAGCCAGGTGGCCCTGTGTCATCACAAGGGTCCTTATAAGGAAGAGGCAAGAGGGTCAGAGTCAGAGAGAGATTTGAAGATGCTATTGATATTGCAGAAGAATGATCAATAGCATCTTCAAATCTGATCTTGAAGAAGGAAAGCATGAGCCAGGGAATGCTGGCAGCCTATAGACATTGGAAGTGACAAGGAAACAGATTTTTCCCTACAGTTTGTAGAAAGAAACACTGCTATTTTAGTCTGTTTTCACACTGATGATAAAGACATATCCCAAACTGGGTAATTTATAAACAAAAAGAGGTTTAATGGACTCACAGTTCAACGTGGCTGGGGAGGCCTCACAATCATGGCAGAAGGCAAAAGGAACATCTTACATGGCGGCAGGCAAGTGAGAGTTTGTGCAGGGAAACTCCCCTTTATAAAACCATCAGATCTCATGAGACTTATTCACTATCATGAGAACAGCATGAGAAAGACCTGCTTGCATGATTCAGTTACCTCCCACTGGGTTGTCCCACAACACATGAGAATTGTGGGAGCTACAGTTCAAGATGAAATTTCGGTGGGGACATGGCCAAATCATATCGACTGCCCTGCCTACACCTTGATGTTAACCCAAGTAGGACTTTTCATCTCCAAAACAGTAAAATAGTACATGGGTGTTGCTTAAAGCCCCTAAGTTTATGGTAGTTGGTTACCGCAGCCACAGGAAGAAAATACAGGACAGATGAGGAGAGAGACAGCAGGTTGATTCCCAGGTTGTAGAGGACAACTACATGGATGGTGGATCTCTCACCTGGTCCTTCCACAGAGGAGCAGTTCTGGGAATAAATACACATTTTCTTTTGCACACCTTGCATTTGTAACCATGCCAGAGCAATCTGTTTCAACTTTTATGTAACAAAGTTATGAGCTGTTTTTCAGTTATCATGGATCCCCAGTTTAAGGTCACCTAACCTGGGCATTCCCAGATGAACCAAGGTGGAACCTAAGTCCTTGGAACAAGGAATGGGGACTGAATTAAGAAGCAGACACTGCATGGCAGGATCCAGGATCCAATCAGATTGAGCCCTGGTGTCACCCCATGGCAGAATCCAGTCAGATGACGCTTCCCAGCATCACCTCATTGCAAGATCCAATCAGATCATGCCTCATTATTCCATGTTTATAAAATCCAACCTATCTCCCAATCAGGGAGACAGATTTGAGCATTTCCTCCTGTCTCCTTTCCTTGCCAGTTGAATTGCAATAAAGCTTTTCTTTTCTCAAAAGCCAGTGTCATGGAATTGGCTTCTTTTTGCATCAGACAAGAGCCCATTGATTGCTCAGTAACACATTTGAGATGGAAATGGGTGGTAGACAATTGGCTAGAAATCCAGAGTTCTGAGGCCAAGTTCTCTGCGCTGAGGGCAGAGAAGAGCTGGTGTTCAAGCTGTTTGACAATGGGTCTGAATGAATCTGTGACTGCCTTCTGGCCTTAGAAAAACAAAATAGCCATATCCGTGCAGGCTACTGATCAACTGAGTGTGCAAGTCCTTCACACAACAGCCAACATACACATCATCCTTATAGATGGTGCAGATGAACACATAGCCATTGAGAACATCTTGCAGAACATCAATGTTTAGTGTACCAACTATGAACCACACACTACTTTTTTACTTCAGGTCTCATAGCATTTTCCTCTGGTTCCTTCAAATATTTTAATCTATTGGTCTTCCTCCTTCTCAACATGTTTCCTAGTTTTTTATAACCATTGCCAAGTCCTCTGCATCTTAAAATAAACTCCCTCTCATTTTGATAGTATGGCTTCCATCAGTCACATTAGTGAGAGTCATTGTAGAGGTGACAGGGAAGGACAGAATTCAAACAGCATTTGGTGTAGGAGAAAATAAGCCAGAGCTATCATAAGGAGAGTGTAGAGGAGGAAAAATGCATTCCTGGGCACCAGTCTATGGAGATGCAGCAAAATCACCAAGGGGGTTGTTTTCTTTGATTTTATTTTCCTCTGAGTTGTGGATTTTAGGTTTGTTGAACAATGGCTGGGCGTGGTGGTTCACGCCTGTAATCCCAGCACTTTGGGAGGCTGAGGGGGGCATATCACGAGATCAGGAGATCAAGACCATCCTGGCTAACACAGTGAAACCCCGTCTCTACTAAAAATACAAAAAATCAGCCAGGCGTGGTGGCAGGTGCCTGTAGTCCCAGCTACTCGGGAGGCTGAGGCAGAAGAATGGCATGAACCTGGGAGGCAGAGCTTGCAGTGAGCCGAGATCGCGCCACTGCACTCCAGCCTGGGCAACAGAGTGAGACTCCGTCTCAAAAAAAAAAGGTTTGTTGAACAATGAAACCAAGTCTGGTGATGCATGTATTCATTTCCAAGCAAAATCTAGTGCAGGGATTTGGGGGGGGGGGGCAGGTAGGGGAAAGTGGGCATGTTTATTTATTCCTAACACCATTTATGCACATGACACTACTTTGAATAGATTCAGCCTCCTTTATACCTGGGAAACCACTCCCTATCCAGTTAGCACCAGTTGCCAGAAAGCTCTATTGTATAGTGTCAAACTCAATCTGATCATTAATGTTACTTACCTCAGCCTTGTACATCCATGAGTTTATAGACCTTGAAATAAAAGACATCCTGTAGGTTGTAAGGTTGTCTACATTTCCTCATCCTAAGAAAAAGAGAAAAGTGACAAAGAAGGAAGAGGAGGAGGAAGAAGAAAAGGAGGAGGAGGAGGTGGAGGCTTGGTCATAACACTTAGCCTCTGTGGCTAAGAAAGCTCAGTTCCAGCCTGGAACCTATTTGGCATGTTGAATAATGTTCTACTTCTTTGAGTTCATGTTATCACTGGACTATCTTATTGTTTTAAGATGCCAATGGCTGAGACTAATTTCTTATTCCATTCCTTGAGTACTAAGGTTTCATGAAGCAATTTGAACACAAAAGTCCACTAACAGATTGCTTCTATTATTGCTATAACCTGAGCAGTATTGAGTTTTCCTTCTTTCTAAGGCAGGCATTGGCAAATGATGGTACTAGTCCAACCCAGCCTGCTTCTGTTTTTGTAAATGAAATTTTATGGACATGAAGTCATGACCATTTGTTTACACATTGCCTGTTGCTGTTTTCATGCTGTAGAAGTAGATTTGAGAAATTGTGGAGACCCCATGGCCCCAAGAGCCTAAAATACACATCCTCTGGCCCTTCACCAAAAATATTTGTTAGTTCCTTCTGTAGAGGATTGATAGTCTTGTGGAGCAAAGTGTGTAGCAAAACAGATTCCTCATCCGTGATATGCTTTAAATACTGCTGTTTAATATTTTTATGACTAACATGATATCGGCTAAGTAAGGAAATAATTGAGAGAAAATCACAAGCCATTCATGAGTACTAAAGAAAAGATTTAAAAGAGAGAAAGGAAGGAAGGAAGGAGGAGGAAGAAAGGAAGAGGAAGGAAGAAAGGAAGGAAGGAAGAAGGAATGGAGGGACAGAAGGAAGGAGGGAGAAAAGGAAGGAAGGAAGGGAGGAAAGAAGGGAGAGAGAAAGGAAGATGCCATACCAAGAGCATGTGGAATTCTACCCTAAAGATAAGCAATAAAATATGCAAGAAAAAGTGTTTACTTTCATCACATAATTCTCTTTCCTACATGTAAAATGTCTGTCTGCACCACCAGATTAAAAAAAAAAAAAAAAACTTCTTCTACTTATGTTCACATACAGAGTTTCTTTCAGTATTCTGGCTTCAATTTCATTCTCCAACATTTTTTCTCTGTGATATGGGACTATTTAAGTCTAACATCTGTAGTTCTTGGAAACGGCGATTGTTTCAAACCTATCTAATAACATCTTATGGGTCTTTATAATTGAAGAGCAACTATATTTTACTTTGAATATGCTGACATATATTAATACAGTTAGGATTTGTGTCCCCAACCAAATCTCATCTTGAATCGTAATCCCCATAATCCCCACGTGTCAAAGGAGAGGCCAGGTGGAGGTGATTGTATGGTGGGGTCAGATTCCCCCATGCTGTTCTCATGAACATGCTGTTCTCAAGTGAGTTCTCATGAGATCTGATGGTTTTATAAGAGGCTTTTCCCCTTTGCTTAGAACTTCTCCTTCCTGTCACCTTGTAAAGAAGGTGCCTTGCTTCCCCTTTGCCTTCCGCCATGATTGTAAGTTTCCGGAAGCCTCCAGAAGCCTCATGTTAAACTGTGAGTTAATTAAACCTCTTCCCTTTAAATATTACCCAGTCTCAGGCAGTTCTTTATAGCAGTATGAAAATGGACTAATATATTCAGATAGAATTTGGATGTTAGTTCTCTGTATTTACAGTGATATAGTTTGGCTCTGTGTCCCCACCCAAATCTCATGTTGAGTTTTAATTCCCAGTGTTGGGGGAGAGGCCTGTTGGGAGGTGATGAAATCATGGGGGTGGATTTCTCCCTTGCTATTCTCATGATAGAGTTCTCACAAGATCTGGTTGTTTTTAAGTGTGTAGCACCTCCTCCTTCACTCTATCTTTTTCTTCCAGGCTATGAGAAGATGGACCTACCTCCCCTTTGCCTTCTCCCATAATTGTAAGTTTCCTGAGGCCTCCTCAGAAGCAGAAGTCTGTACAACCTGCAGAACCATGAACACAATTAAACCTCTTTTCCTTATAAATTACCCAGTCTCAGGTATTTTTTCATAGCAGTGCGAGAACAGACTAATACATACAGCATGAATTTTGACATGATTTGACTTCCTTTTGAAATTTGATAACATATGTTAACACAACCCACTCCAGCCCTTCTCTGAGAATGACCTGCTGGCCTTCATACCTATATTTCTGGGACATACACAGCATGAAACCACTTGTGTATTTATGCTAGGTCTGACCTATAAATTTTAGTGATTTAATATTGCCTCTAATAAGTTAAGATGCAGTGACTACCTTTCCACAGTGGTTTCCAGTTGCTATCCAAGTTTCATTGTAGGCTATGTCAATGCTGAGAGGTGAATATCAGTTCAGAGGACTTTGCTAGACAGCTTTCTTTTTTCTTTTTCATTCTTTCACCTTCTGCTCTGCACATGATAATACCCTTCAATAATGCAAAATGGTGCAATAGTTGTTCTTCAGCAATGATTCTGCCAGACCTTAACAACCATAATCTTTAGCACCAAATTCAGGAAGAATTACACTTTCAACATTTTACGAGGTCATGGAGTTAATACTTATATCCATTTTTCTTCATTTGTCATGAATATCCTAACTGTTGTATATTACCAGACCATCAAAATCTGTCCTATTAAAATTCATATTAGAAAATTTAATATTCAAAGGATAATGGAGTAATTTTTTTCCATTTCTGGAAAATGTACAATAGGAATCAGTTATTCAATGCTGATATAAGAAAAAAACTCACTTACTCTATGAAAATAAGCAAGTGATCATAGACAAACATACATGGGGCCTGAGGCTGGAGTATGGGTTGAAAAAAAGGCAACAATGTGCAGTGTAATACAAGGTTACAGTGAGCGGATTATGGTTAACTTAGACCAGGGACTACATGTCCTTTTTCTTTTTTTTTTTTTTTTTTTTTTTTTGAGACAGAGTCTCGCTGTCGCCCAGGCTGTAGTGCAGTGGCGCGATCTCGGCTCACTGCAGGCTCCGCCCCCCGGGGTTCACGCCATTCTCCTGCCTCAGCCTCCCGAGTAGCTGGGACTACAGGCGCCCGCCGCCTCGCCTGGCTAATTTTTGGTATTTTTAGTAGAGACGGGGTTTCACCGTGTTAGCCAGGATGATCTCGATCTCCTGACCTCGTGATCCGCCCGCCTCGGCCTCCCAAAGTGCTGGGATTACAGGCGTGAGCCACGGCGCCCGGCTACATGTCCTTTTTCATCAAGGCTGCCTTAGGCACAGAGAACTGTCCACAAGGTCCCTGATGTCTACAAACTTCCCTGTTCTCCATTGTTCTTGTTACAAAATTGATTTTTTTAATGAAGAAAAATACAAACATTACTGAAAGACGTAGAAGACACAAATATAAATGAAGTCATATGGCATGATTTTGGATGAGATTTTTCAATATTGTTAACATGTTAGATATTTCAGAGTTAGCATATCTGGTTTGACACAACACTGATGAGAACCACAATGGAATTTTGCTCTGTTCTTTAGATTAAGAAGTGATTTTTCTGATCATCTGAAAGAACAAACATACAAGCACAGTCATGGCAATTTGAGTAAAAAGATCAATACAGGAAGAGAGAGGAAGATTTGAATTATCTTGGTATAAATTTCAAATTATTATAATCATGTTATAGTATAATACCTGTATGGTGACTGATTATGCAAAAATGAAGTAGCCAAATAAAAAACAAATGAAAAAGCAAAAAAGCAAAAGCGTATTGGATTGCCTTGTAATGCAAGGCCATAAGCATTTGGATTAATTCTTTAGGAAAAAAAATTCGTTTCTTACCTAATTGAACCCCAGGAGTAAATATAGTTATTAGGAGTCGCTCTTCCAGTTCAAGAAAGAATATCGCCCTCATCTTAATAAACAAAAAAATAGATATTTGTTAAAAAAAGTTTTAAGTTAAAAAATCATAGTTTTTTAAACATTTGTGGTTTTTTAGGTTTGTTTCTGGTTTTGTTTTGTTTTGAGATGGTCTTGCTCTATTGTCCATGCTAGAGTGCAGTGGTACCATCGTAGCTCACTGCAGACTTAAATTCCCATGCTTAAGGGATCCTCCCATCTCAACCTCCAGAGTAGTTGGGACTACAAGCACATGCCACCACGCCCAGCTAATTTTAAAAAATAATTTTATAGAGACAGGGTCTCACTATGTTGCGCAGGCTTGTCTTGAAGTACTGGCCTCAAGCAATCCTCCTGCCTTGGCCTCCCAAAGTGCTGGGATTATAGGCGTGAACCATCACACCTACCTAAAAATTTTAATTAAAGATCAGGAAACAATGAAACACCTATAAACTCAATTCCAAAAGGTAACAGCTTTATATAAGAAAGAAAACACCCCTGACTATTTTCATCTCTGTTGGAGTTGGAGAGGCAGAGGAAGCTGCTAATGTGGGAAAGGAGACACTAGCTAAACTTTTTATAAAATGTAGTGACCACAGGCAGGTAGGCACATCAGGTTAGATAACTTAGGAGTCCTAGTCTCTGAACATGTCTTCATCCACCTGCCACCTGCTTCCCAAAGATCTCTACAGAGGGTACAGTGATAGTACATCAAATGTGGTGGAGACAGGAGGAAAGAGCTGGGAGACATAGCTCTGCAGGCACAAGGAATCTACCCCAAGTTCAAGGCAGCCTCTCTCAGAAGGTAGGGATCAGGGAAGGAGGCCTGAACGAAACTCTGCATGGTCATCTCTGACCTTTACAGAGTATAGGACAATAGCCCTCCAAAGACTGAAGGCAGTGTCACAAGGCGGAGAAAGTTCTCTTGAGGTACAGAAAGCTAGGCATGAGAGACAGAGCAAACAGACATGCCAGCAATACCTGAAAAATAGCATTGAAACATTCCATGAAAAATTCCAGACATAAACAATTCCCAAGTTTTAAATTGCATGTTGTTCTAAGTAGTATGTATTATTCTGTTCTCACAGTACTATTACTACCCAAGACTGGGTAATTTATAAAGAAAAGAAGTTTAATTGACTCACAGTTCCACATGGCTGGGGAGGCCTCAAGAAACTTACAATCATGGCAGAAAGCAAAGCAGGCACATCTTACATGGTGGCAGCAGAGAGAGCATGTAAGGAGGAGAAATGCCAGATGCTTATAAAATCATCATATCTCATGAGAACTCACTCACTATCACAAGAAGAGCATGGGGAAACCATCCCCATGATCCAATCACTTCCCATCAGGTCTCTCCCTAAATACCTGTGGATTGCAATTCAAGATGAGATTTGCGTGGGGACACAAAGCCTAACCATATCATAGCATCATGAAGGCTACCAGCATCCCTCTCTGTCCTGCCTGGAACATGAATCATCTTTCTTTTCAGCATATCTATGCTGTAGACATTTAGGAGCCATCTCAGTTATCAGATTCACTGTCCTGGTATCAGATTCACTGTACCAGATTCACTGACAGTATGAGATTCACTGTCCTGGCAGTGCTTGTGGTCAGATAACCCTTATTTTCCTTAATAAGCACAAGAATGGGTGTGCCAGCATGTTGTTATAATTGTTCTACTTTGTTATCAGTTCTTGTTAATCTCTCATTGTGCCTAATTTATAAACTAAACTTTGTCATAGGTATGTAGATATAGGAAAAATATAGTATTAATATCTATAGGATTCAGTATTATCTACAGTTTCAGGCATCCCCTAGGGGCCTTGGAACATACCCCCTTTGGTAAAGGGGAACAAATGGAGTATAATTTTTCTAAAGTTGGCTATGATATGTTAAAGATAAATATTGAATTATTTACAGTCATGCTTTTTAACAGAAATTTCTGAGATGATGCAAGTTGCATTAGTCTGTTGGAAATGCTATAATAAAATACCAGAGACTGGGTAGATTATAAACAACACTAACATACTTCTCATAGTCTGGGAGGCTGGAAGTCCAAAATTGAGACACCAGCAGATTCAGTGCCTGATGAGGACCTGCTTCCTGCTTCATAGATGACACCTTCTCACTGTGTTCTCACATAGTAGAAGGGGTAAGGGAACACGAATCCCATTCACAAGGCCCCACTCTCATGACCTTATCACCTCCCAAAGTACCCACTTTCTACTACCATCATTTTGGGGGTTAGGTTTCAACACAGGAATTTGGTGAGAGGACATAAATATTTAGTCTATAGCAGAAGTATTCTGCATCATTCAATATGGTAACCATCAGCCACCTTGGCTAGTGAGCACTTGAAATGTGGCTGGTGTGATTGAGGGGCAAATTTTTAAAATTGTATTTAATTCTACTTTCTTTCAATATCCATATATGACTAACAAGTACCATATTGGAAAGTAAAGCTCCAGGGTAGAGGTGGGCAACCTTTTTCTATGAAAGACCAGGCAGTATATAGTCATAGGAGGGGTCCCTGACCCCTGGGCCATGGACCAGTACTGTAGCCACACTGCAGGAGGTGAGCAGTGGGTGAGCGAGTGAAGCTTCATCTGTATTTATAGTCACTCCCCATTGCTCACATTACCACCTGAGCTCTGTCTCCTGTCAGATCAGCAGCAGCATTAGATTCTCATAGGAGCGCAAACCCTATTGTGAGCTGCACTTCTGAGGGATCTAGATTGTGCACTCCTTATGAGAATCTAATGCCTGATGATCTGTCACTGTCTCCCATCAACCCCAGATGGGACTGTCTAGTTGCAGGAAAACAAGCTCAGGGCTCCCACTGATTCGACATTACAGTGAGTTGTATAATTATTTCATTATATATTACAGTGGAATAATTATAGAAATAAACTGCACAATAAATGTCATGTACTTGAATCTTCCCTAAATCAATCACCCCAGCTTGGTCCATCGAAAAATTGTCTTCCACAAAACTGGTCCCTGGTGCCAAAAAGGTTGGGGACTGCTGTTCTATAGTTTTGGGTTTATAGACTGACAGGCAATGTCAAGGATATCATGTTGGTACATATATAACTATTTAAAATGTAACCTATTTAAAAATGTAGAAACCCTTCTTAGCTAGTAGACCATACAAAACCAGGTGGTGGGCTAGAGCTTTGCTATAGAATAATCACTAATATGTGTATGTGTGTGTGTGCATGTATGTGTGCATATACATGTACAGGTATATATGCATGTGTACGTATATATACATACATGTACATACATACATATGTGTATTTTTTTAGTAGAGTAGATAAAACCACATACTAAGTGTATTAGTCTGTTCTCATGCTGCTAATAAAGACATAACTGAAATGGGTAATTTATAAAGGAAATAGGTTTAATGGATTCACAGTTCCACATGGCAGGGGAGGCCTCACAATCATGGAAGAAGGCAAATGAGGAGCAAAGTTGCATCTTACCTGGCTGCAGGCAAGAAAGTTTGTACAGAACTCCCATTTATAAAACCATCAGATCTCATGAGACTTATTGACCACCACAAGAAAAGTATGGGGGAAACTGCCCCCATGATTCAATTATCCCCACTGGCCCCATCCTTGACATGTGAGGATTACTACAATTCAATGCGAGAGTTGGATTGGGACACAGTCATATCACTAAGAGTCAATCCAAAGGAAGGTATGAAATGAGCAATGGAATAATAAGAAACAGGTAGAAAATAACTATGGTAGAATTATACCTACCTGAAATCCACACATACATTTTGGTTGGATAGTAAATGGCAAGACTACTTCGTAAAATCATCTGAAGTATTTTTTATAAAGTCAGACAAACGATGATGCCACGACCCAGCACTCCCTCTCCTAGATATTTATTCAAGAGTAACGAAAATACAAGTCCTCACAGAGACTCTTCAAGAATGTCTACAGCAAGATTATTTGTAATAAAGAAAAACAGGAAACAACCCACATGTCTATGAAGAGGGGAATGAATAAAACAAATTGCAATAGAGTCACACAATGGATACTACAGTAGTGCGTTTTCATGCTGCTGACGAAGACATACCCAAGACTGGGTAATTTATAAAGACAAAGAGGTTTAATGGACTCACAGCTCCACGTGGCTGGGGAGGCCTCACAATCATGGTGAAGGCGAATGGCATGTCTTACATGGTGGCAGACAAGAGAGAAAATGAGAGCCAAGTGAAAGGGGTTTCCCCTTATAAAACCATGAGCTCCTGTGAGACTTATTCACTACCATGAGAACAGTATGAGGGAAGCGGCCCCTATGATTCAATTATCTCCCATCAGGTCCCTCCCACAGGACATGGGAATTTGGGGAGCTACAATTCAAAATGAGATTTGGGTGGGGACACAGCCAAACCATATCAAATACTATTCATCGACAAAAGCCAAAGGAGGAATAGGTGCACTTCTTGGTAAATGTTTAGGAATTGGACACACCTGTATAATCACTATGCCCATCAAGAACTGGATCAAAATGAGCAACCTTGAAATCCCCCTTGTGTCCTTCCCAAGGAGGGCAATTTTGCTTCCTTTTAAAGATTTCTGTATTTTCCAAACTTTCTACAAAAAAGGTAAACATTTTTAAATAAATATTTTTTAGTAAGTTCCTTGTCTTTATGGAGTTTCTGTACCGATGTTTCCTAGAATTGAGATGCTCTGCTAGCTTGCATATAAAACATGACATATTTAAAATAAAATATTATCTTTTCAATGATTATCCTGGAACTGTCCTCTGAAGCAACTCAGAATACAATTAAAGATTTAATTTAATGTCCGTGAACCTTAATTTCTAATTTGGATATAGGCTGGAGCAAATAGATTGTAAAAAAACTTTTAATATAAATTGATATTGTTTCTCATATCATTTCCTAAGGATTTGATAATTTATCCTATCCTTAATGACTTTGTACCTCTTCAAAGCACATTGATGGAAATTGATTTTCCTGATTATTTCAGCAAAGTCTTTGGGAGGTAACATATTTTAGTGACACCCTGGAAAATCTCTCTAGTGTACTCTCTAAGTTACCCAGGACAACAGCTGCTACAGAAAGAAATCTCTTCGTGCCACCCACCTTTGTTCAGCCAGAAACAAAAATAGTGCTTTGATTGCTCTCTCTGACCTACTTTTGTGTAGGCGTACTAACGACCTAAATTCCCAAAGTCGTGGGCCTTGGAGAAACTGTACAGGATTTTCCAACCCGTCCTCATAACTTTAGGCCGAATTCCACTTCCACTGTGCTAGATTCACACAAGCCTGTACTTTTCCTAGAGATTTGCAAGGATTTTGCACCATTCACTTTGGATTGTCTATCAGATTTTTATGAAAGTGTATGGCTTTCTATTTTGCATTCCAAAAAATAATATGTAAAGAGTTCATTTAATGGCATCATGAAGTTTCAGAGTTAGGCAATGCAAAGGAGGACTGAGCACAGGACATTTGGACTTATAAATTTGTCTGTCACACGCCCTAGCTCTATTAGTAGTTCACAGAACCCATTTTTAGGAATCATTATTACATCAGAATCTATCCGGAAAAATCAGCATCCTTACCCGGTCACTGGCCAATGCCAGCCTGAGGGATACCCAGCCTCCCAGGTCTTTCTTGAGTCTTTACCTCGGACATGATAGGTTCACCTCATTGTTTCCAGTGCTTGGCTTTAAATACTTGTGTCCTGTCTCCTGACCCTTTCGTTCATTTCAGCCACCTTCTTTTCTCTAACTAACACCCATAGCTCTAATCCATAGACTGGCAGGTTTCAAACATTGGCCCTCAATTCTGACTCATTTCAGAGTCAAAAGAACCCTCGTGAAAGACCACCTGGCATGCAGGTGTATCGAGTTCCAGAAGGAACCCTTGACTGGCCTTGCCCACTTTCCTCTACCTTTTCATCCCTTCTCATGCGCCATCAGTAAGTTGTCTTCAATCTAATATCTACATATGTGTACATGTGTGATTACACGTTTGTGTACCTGTACTTTGTTTTGTTCTTTTTCCAAATTTGTGCATTTTCTTAATTTTTACTGCAACCACCCAACTTCATGCCACTGTCTTCTTCTGCCTGGACTGTTACAGTAGACTCCCAGCAAGGTATCTCAGACCCCCTCGTGTGCACCTCCAATCCATTCTCTTCAAGGCAGCCCGAGTGACCTTCCTAAAACAAAATTTAGGTTGGGCGACTGGGCCACTTCTCTGCTTAAAATCTTGCAATTATTTTATTTGTTTTTTTATTTAACATTTGGGTAGTGAAAATGTTTACAATGGGCTGCATAGGCTCTACTTCATTAATCTTGCCCCCGCTTCTGTCCCCCAGAACATTACATTATAATGATAAAATGTTCCTGAAGAGACAACAAAGCTTATAAATGGAGTCACTTAAAATATTTTTGTAGGATTTAAAGCAATTTCTACTGTTTTTTGATAGCTGAATTATTTTTTTGAGACAGTCTCACTGTGTTGCCCAGGCTGGAGTGCAGTAGCACAACCATAGCTTACTGCAGCCTCCAACTTCTGGGCTCAAGTAATCCTCCCACTTCAGTGTTCTGGGTAGCTGGGATTACAGGCACAGGTCACCATGCACAGCTAATTAATAAAAAAAAAAGTTTGCAGAGACAAGGTCTCAGTATGTTGCCCAGGGCTCAAGCAATTCTTTCACCTGGGTTGAGTTCTTGGGCTAAAGTGATCCTCCCACCTCAGCTTCCCAAAGTGTTGGGATTACAGGTGTGAGTCATCGTACCCAGGCTGATAGCTGAAATTTTAACCTCATGGTACTGTTCGCTCAAAAAAAAAAAAAAAAAAAATGTGGGATAACCTGCTCCCAGTTTCCTGACCCAGGGCAATCACATTATGAGTTCACATTGTAAGACTTTTGCAGAAGACAATTTGAATGCCTTAGCATCAATTCTGTGCAGACCCTGAAGGCTCATCATAGAATTAGGAAGACTTCCTCTCTCCTACCTTCTTGTCCATCTAATTGTTCTGTTTCATAAGCCCTATTCTCACAATCAGGGACATAATCACTTTTCACTCTTTATACTGTCCAAATAAGGAATAGAATATCATTAAAACAAAATTTAAAAATTTATTGGCTGTTGTCTTTATTTGCTAGAGCTGTCATAACAAGATATCAGCGACTGGGTGGCTTAACCCACAGAAATTTATTCTCTCACATTCTGGAGGCTGGAAGTCCAAGATCAAGGTGTCCCCTGGGTTCATTCCTCCTGAGGCTTCTCTTCTTGGCTTATAAATGCCACCTTCCCTCTGTGTCTTCACAGGGTCGTCCCTCTGTGTGTGTCTGTGTCCTCATCTTCTCTTCCTATGGGGTGTCTTAGTCCATTTCAGGCTTATAACAGAATACCATAGACTGGGGGGCTTATAAACAGCAGACATTGATTCTCCCACAGTCCTGGAGGCTGGAGGTCCAAGATCAAGGTGTGAGCGTGGCTGGTTCCTTCTGAGGCCCCTCTCTTTGGCTTGTAGATGATGTCCTTTCCCTGTGTCCTCACGTGGTCATTCCTCTGTGTGGGTCTCCGTCCTCATCTTCTCTTCTTATAAGGACATCAGTCCTGTTGGATCAGAGCCCTCCGTACTGACCTCATTGTGTCTTAATCACATCTTTAAAGACTCCATTTGCAAATACAGTCACATCCTGAAATTCTGGGGGTTAGGTCTTCCACACATGAATTTTTGGGGATGAAATTCAGCCTGTCATAAGCACTTTAAATATGAGTGCAGTTCCCGACGCCCTCCTCCACAGCCTATCTCTCTGCATTATTACCTGCAGAAATAACTGATTGGCCTGAACTCCTATGAATATGCAGAAACAACCAATCTTCGCATCAGAGTATTCTAAAAGTATTAAGTGGGATTGGATGCGCGTGTCTGTGAGTGTTGCCTAGAATGTCAACGAATGTCAGTGAGCCTTGATCAACATTTCCTCTCTATGTTCACTTTTCTAAAACACTGACTGAGGAAAGATCTTAAAACTTTAGACATGGAAAGATTCATTTTTCAAACCCCAGTCTCTAGAAAACACTAAAACTTGAAAAAAAAAATTAGCCATGTTTCAGAAGCAAACTTTATTTTGAAGGAAGGTCAGGAAAAGATATATAATATATATATTCATCATTTGATAGTTGGACCCTTGCCACCGGTGGGTTACTTGAAAGACTATTATTAACAGAGTCACAAAATCAGAATTTAAATCGAGCCCAGTTTATTTCCTACCATGTGAGTTTGGGGAAGGCTAATCACAGAGGTTAGAAAATTAATTAAACATAGAATGAACTCACCTCTATCCTTTGGAAAAGTCTAGAGGGGATACGTTTACAAATTTACAACAGCTTGACAGAGAAATGCCAGTTTCAGGAAAGAAAAAGGCTCGCTACCACAACCTGTAAATTGTTAGAAGCAACGTCTTAACAAATCAAAATGGCAGTTCTGTTGTGCATCCTGTAGGCTAGTGAGTATGATTCAGAAAGAAGTGTATGGTTGGTGAAGACCGTGATTCACTGGACAATATTTCCAGCAAGACTTCTTTTACTTTAAAGTAAACACTGAGATTTTTAAAAAAATCTTTTCTGGGGACAGTTTATCCGCTCCCCTTCCCCCATACTACCTTCCGTTCTCACTTGATTCCTGTCATAATCCTCAATTTGTTGAATCACAATTGGTTGCTGTGGCGATGATTGCGATGTCACAAACAAGATTATGACTTCAAGTGGGGAATAAACAGCAGGCACTCTGAACTCTTAACAAATGAAATTCTATCATTATGCAAATAGCCTTCAAATAATCAAGTGTGACCCAAAATGCATAATTTTCTTTCGTGGGATTTTTTTCTTCCTTTGGCGTAGAAAATGCATCATCATCCACTAGATTCATTTCTAACGAAAATGTCGTGGAACTTCAAAGATATATTTTAGGCTGAAACACTCTCGTATGTAATAAACATCATCAACATGCTGCAAAGATCATTTTATAAAATGTAATGATTTGTCCAAATTTAACCAGACAAACTTTCCCAAATCAGAAGACTAACAGCAATCATACTGAATAATTGCCAAATTATGAGTTTAAAATTAAGGAACTTGTAATAGATACGGAATATGCTTAACTTGGCTTCTGAGATTACAGCCGTTGCTGATCACTCTCATGTAGTGCCTAAATCCTGACCAAAGATACACAGACAGACAGACAGATAATAGATGAATTGATAGGTGATAGGTATACATATAGATAATAGGGATAGGTTGATAGATTATAGATGAATGATAGGTGATAGGGAGATGGATGATAGATAGATAGATAGATAGATAGATGATAGATAGATAGATAGCAGACAGAAAGAAAAAATGATACCTAGTACTCCATGAAAGTCTCCTCTGACCAGAAATACATCTGAATAAATGTGGAATACACACACACACACACACACACACACACACACTGTCTTGTTATTCTCATTTTTATGTGATTTGAAGGCTTAAAGAGAATAAGGATTGAGTTGTGTCTATGGCTAATAAGTTTCAGAGTCAGTATTTAAAGCTAAACACTCAACACTACCCCTTAGGGCTCAAATCCCTTGATAAAACACAATTATATATAGTCGTAATTACCAGTAATTATTACCTTGGCTCTATGTAGGTTTAAGTGTCCAGCTGTCCAGTCATTGCCTGAGGAGAGACTCGAGCTCCTAAAATAACAGAAGGTGGGAGCAATAAACGTTGGCCTCTACCAGGGATGCACAACCAAATTGATCATGTGTCTGGTAAACAAGACATCTACAGGACATGTAGCTTAGGGAAAATTTTCTGTAAAGATTCCCCAACTGTAATATTCTATCACGAGAAATATTTTTACGCCTCTTTGAATCTTGGAGTTTAACTCAAAGGGACTGGGGTTGGTAGATTTTACACAGAGGGTAGGTCTCTTAAAGATTTTCTGATAACGAACACCTTGATGAGGAGTTCTTGGGCCCTTCTTCTATTAGAGGATAAACTCGTGAAAAATAAGCTATACGATAGGTATTATGTGTTCGTTCTTTTAAAACATAGAATGAAGTGGCTTCTGTCATAAGCCCATGGTGATTTCCATTGTTGTTAATACTTAAAGATACAGGGATATGTGAGTTGAAGTAAGTGGGGAGATCTATTAGAGAGAGAACAGACAAGCATAAAAAGCTATTCATATTTCTTTGCAAGACCCATTCAGGAAAGTTGAGGGAGGTGGGGGAGTGTCTGAGGGTTCATATATCTACTACAAAAACAAAATTTACTTTTATTTATTTATTTAGAGACAGAGTGTTGCTCTGTTGCCCAGGCTGGAGTGCAGTGGTGCAGTCATAGCTCACTGCAGCCCTCACCTCCTGGGCTTAGGCTATCCTCCTGCCTCAGCCTCCTGAGTAACCACACCCTGATAACATTACCATTCTTAAGCTATTGATGACTGCTCCTGGAGGTCATGAAAATTACAGTGAAGGGTAACCCAAATCTACGATGATGGCATATCCCTCTCTATTAGTCCATTCTCACATGGCTATAAAGAAATATCTGAGACTGGTTATTCATAAAGAAAAGAGCCTTAGTTAGCTCACAGTTCTGCAGGCTAAACAGGAAACATAATGCTGGTGTCTGCTCGGCTTCTGGGGAGACCTCAGGAAACTTACAATCACGGTGGAAGGAGAAGAGGAGGAAGCAGGGACATTACATGGCCAGAGCAGGAGTAAGAGAGAAGAGAAGGAGGTGCCACACAGTTTTTAAACCACCAGATCTCACTGGAAGCCGCTCACTATCTTGAGGACAGCACCAAAGGAATGGTGCTAAACTATCATGAGAAATCCACCCCCATGATCAAATCTCCTGCCACCAGGCCCCACCTCCAATACTGGGAATTACAATTCCACATGAAATTTGGGCAGGGACACAGATCCAAGCTCTATCACCATCTTAGGAATTGTATCCTGTGTGTCAGTACTGGATTAGCCCAGCTGCCAGCCGGTAATAAGGATACCATCCAAAGCAAGAATGAACAGGATGTGTCTGTAGTGCCAGCTGGGGGCACTCACTGTGTTCCCTCCCACATCTGTTCTGTTTAGGGAGCAGAAGCCTTGGCCCACATGGTCACGATGGCAGGATGTCTACTCCACCAGCCTACGACATCTCTGGTCAACGTTGGCCTCTCATGGCTGATTGCCTGTGCCTGTGTGGAAAAGATCCCTTCTAGGAAAGCCATTACTCAGCATTCCAGAGATCTGTTCTTCCTGTGTTGCCATTAGAGTCACAAGCAGGACCAAGTACCTCCACGCCATGGTTCCTGGAAACAAAGAAAATCAGTCAGCTGGTGGTGGGTTTCCCTGGCTTGTGGAAAGTTAGAGACGCACTTCGATTTCATGAGGAGGTTGCAATGAGCCTGGATCATAACACTGCACTTTAACCTGGGTGACAAAGTGAGACCCTGTCTCAAATAGTAATAATAATGATGATGATCATGATGATGATATTGAGCATTCTTTCAGGTGCCTATTGGCTATTCATGTATATTTTTTGGAGAAATGTTCAGTTCCTTTGCATTTTCAATTTGGTTATTTATTCCCTCATTATTGAGTTATAAGAGTTCTTTATATATTCTGGATAATGTCCCTTATAGGATATGTGGCTTTCCAATATTTCATCTTAGCCTGTGTGTTGTCTTTTCACTTTCTTGATTATGTCTTTTCAGGAGAAAACACTTCTAATATTGATAAAGTCCAATTTTTCAATTTTTCTCTTTTGTCATTTGTGCCTCTAGTGTCAAATCTAAGAAACCATTGCCTAACCCAAGGTCAGGAAGAAATATTTATAGGTTTTCTTCTAAGAGTTGTATAATGTAGCTCTTACATTTAGGCCTATGATTCATTTTGCGGCAAGTTTGTGTATGGCATGAGGTTTTTTTAATTTTTTTTTAATACATGGACTTATAATTTGGAAATGAGCTTGTTTTGCCTCAGAAAAATGAAACAGGCTCTTTGTCTTCTCTTTTATCTCTTTTCTTGTTTTAGGTGTCTCCTCATTCCTGGTCCTACATAAACTCATTTTGACATTCGCCTTAGGCATTTCAGAATCTGGCCCTCACCCTTATGGTTTTCACATATGATGAACAATGTTTTTCTTGTACCCTCTTATGTGGGGTGCCTAAGCCTCTCCTCAATGAAATGGCAACCAGTTACAAACGACTAAGCCAAGGTGACAATTACCCATAATTATGGCTTAATAAATATAGATGCCATTGTGGTTTGGTTTCGTAACAACTTTATTGAGGCGTAACCTCCATATCTTATTCACATGCATTAAATGTACATTTCAGTGACATTTAGGATATTCACAGAGCTGTGCACCCGTCACCATATTGTAATTTACAACATTTCCAGCCAAGCACAGTGGCTCACCTACAATCCCAGCACTTTTAGTGGCCAATGCAGGAGGATGACTTGAGGCCAGGAGTTCAAGGCCAACCTGGGGCAACACAGCGAGACCCCCACACACACATCTCTACAAATAATGAAAAAATTACCCAGATGTGTGGCATGAATCTTTAGTCCCAGCTACTCAGGAGGCTGAAGTGGGAGGATGGCTTGAGCTCAGGAGTTCAAGACTTTAGTGAGCTGTGATGGCACCACCGTACTTCAGCCTTGACAACAGAGTGAAATGCTATCTCTAAAAAATAATATTAAAATTTAAAATAGAACATGTCCATCACTGTAAAAAGAAAACTCATGCTCATTGTCAGTCACTACCTGTTTCCTTCATCTCACCCTTCCCCCAGCTCTAACAAACTCTCAAACTACTTTGGGTCTTTATAGATTTGCCTTTCCTGGATAGTACATATAAATGAAATCATATTGTATACATTCTATCATCTATCTATCTATCTATCATCTATCTATCTATCATCTATCTATCTTTATTTAAATCTTAATTGTGATGAAATATACATGGCATAAAATTACCACCTTAGAGTGTACAATCCAGTGACATTAAGTACATTGTTGTGCAACCATCACAATCATCCATACACAGAACTGTTTTCATCTTGCAAAACCAAAGCTCTTCTTAAACAAGAACTCTGGGCCCGGCATGGTGGCTTACACCTGTAATCCCAGCACTTTGGGAGGCCAAAGTGGGTGGATCACTTGAGGTCAGGAGTTTGAGACCAGACTGGCCAACATGGTGAAACCTCATCTCTACTAAAAAAATAAAAACAAAAAAGAACTCCTATTGCCCCTACAGTATGTGATTTTCTTTTTTTTTAGTGACTGGCTTTCTTCTCAAAATTTACCCATGTCCTAGCATGTATTAGTACTTCTTTCCTTACTCCATTGTGTGTATATATTACATTCGTCTATGCATTCATCAGGTGGTGGACATGTGGGTTGTTTTCACCTTTTGGCTATTGTTAATAATGACTGCTGTGAATATTCATGTGCAAGTTTTTGTATGGACAAGTGTTCTCACTTCTCTTGGGTAAATACCTAGGAGTAAAATTGCTGTGTCACATGCACACGTATGTTTATTGCAGCACTATTCACAATAGCAAAGACTTGGAACCAAGCCAAATGTCCAACAATGATAGACTGGATTAAGAAAATGTGGCACATGTACGCTATGGAATACTATACAGCCATAAAAAAGGATGAGTTCATGTCCTTTGTAGGGACATGGATGAAGCTGGAAACCATCATTCTCAGCAAACTATCGCAAGGACAGAAAACCAAACACCGCATGTTCTCACTCATAGGTGGGAATTGAACAATGAGAACACTTGGACACAGGGTGGGGAATATCACACGCCAGGGCCTGTCGTGGGGTAGGGGGAAGGGGGAGGGATAGCATTAGGAGATATACCTAATGTTAAATGACGAGCTAATGGGTGCAGCACACCAATATGGCACATGTATACGTATGTAACAAACCTGCACGTTGTGCACATGTACCCTAGAACTTAAAGTATAATAATTAAAAAAAAAATTGCTGTGTCAAATTCTACGTTAACATTTTGAGAAACTGCCAGACTATTTTATCAAAGCGGCTGCACAACATTACACTCCCAAATAATATACGAGGGCCCCAGCTTCTCCACATCCTTATGATCATGTTATTGTCTGCTGTTTTTATTTTAACAATCCTAGTGATTGTGATGTGTGAATGTGGTTTTGATTTACATCCCCCTAATGGCTGATACTGTTAAGCATTGTGGCTCATGACTATAACCCCAGCACTTTGGGAGGCCAAGGCAAGAGGACTGCTCGAGCGTAGGAGTTCGAGTCCAGCGAGGGCAATATAGTGAGATCCCATCCCCACAAAAATAATTGTTTTTAAATTAGCCAAGCATGGTGGTGTGTGCCTGTAGTCCCAGCTACTCAGGAAGCTAAGGTGGGAGGATTGCTTGAGCCCAGAAGTCAGAGGTTGCAGTGAGCCAAGATTGTAACACTGCCCTTCAATCTGGGTAACAGAGTGAGACTCTCAAATAATAGCGATGACGATGATGATGATGATGACATTGAGCATCTTTTGTGTGTCTATTGGCTATTCATTTATCTTTTTTGGAGAAATGTCTTTTCAGTTCCTTTGCATTGTCAATTTGGTGATGTATTATTTTATTATTGAGTTTTAAGGGGTTTTTTTACGTATTCTGGATAACATCCCCCATAGGATATGTGGCTTTCCAATATTTTATCTTTGTATGTTGCCTTTTCACTTTCTTGATTGTGTCTTTTGAAGAGCAAACACTTTTAATGTTGATAAAGTCTAATTTTTGAATTTTTTCTTTTGTCATTTGTGCTTCTAGTGTTAAATCTAAAAAAATAATTGCCTAACCCAAGGTCAGGAAGAAATATTCATAGATTTTATTCTAGCAACTGTATAGTGTAGCTCCTATATTTAGGCCTATGATTCATTTTGAGGTAAGTTTGTGTATGGTACGATGTAGGGGTTCAGCTTTATTTTGTTTATACATGGACACTCAAGGCAGGAACCACATATATCTTATATGTGATATTTAGCCCCGGCACCTAGCCTGTTGCCATGAAAATAGTAAACACAAAATTCAGATTTTCTAATAGATAGATGTTTAGCTTTTTTGTGTACTTTTAAGTTCAGGGTTACATGAGCAACTTTGTTACATAGGTGCATCATGGGGGTTTGTTGAACAGATTATTTCATCATCCAGGTATTAAGCCTAGTACCTATTGGTTATTTTCCTGATCCTCTCCCTCTTCCTACTCTCCAGCCCCAAGTAGGCCATGCTGTCTGTTGTTTTCTTCTTTGTGTCCATGTGTTCTCATCATTTAGCTCCCACTTATACCTGAGAGCATGCAGTATTTGTTTTTCTGTTCCTGTGTTAGTTTGCTAAGGATAATGGTCTCCAGCTCCATCCATGTTCTTGTAAAGGACATGATCTCATTCTTTTATATGGCTGCATAGTATTTCATGATGTATATGAACCACACTTTCTTCATCTGGTCTATCAGTGATGGGCATTTGGGTTGATTCCATGTATTTGCTATTGTGAATAGTGCTGCAGTGAACATATGAGTGCATGTATTTTTATAATAGAATTATTTCTGTTCCCTTAGGTGTATACTCAGTAATGGATTGCTAGGTCAGATGGATGTTTTATAACTGTAGAGTCTATGGTTCCAATTCTCAAATTCAGATTTCATGCTTCAGTTATTACAAAAAGTCAGAAGACGGCAGAATAAGACAGGAATAAGAAATAAGATATATATACACACATATATATACACATATATATATACACATATATATACACATATATATATACACATATATATATCTGTATATCTCTTCTACTAAGCATGATACATGAATGGCATTTCATTTTTCTCATTAAACCTTTTCCATCAACTGAGAAGGCACATATTAAAATAACAAACTATCAAGGATGCAAAAATACCTACTCATGCACTTTGAATGGAACAGTCTGAGTAGAATCAAGACAAGAGGTGGCCTCTTCAGACAATATTGAGCATCTGCTGTGTTAATAATAATGTTTGGTTACACCAGTCCTTCATTGAATTCTACTGTACCCAGGCATGGAAATCCAGCAGTTTAGATGGCACCACGAAGGTGCCACAGTTACGCTGCACAAGCCACTTACAAAATCACAAACTATGCAAAATTGATTTCTAGTTCAGAAAGGAAATTATTATAGAATTGGGTAGACATAAAAGGCTGGCATGTGAATCTCATGCAATGACACCCCACCTCTATGCCATGTGTCACTCTGCTATCCACATGCTTTCTGTGGTAACACCCTAACACACAGTCTGACCTTGTATATCCAAGTGGAATTATCATTTAGTTACTTTACTGCAAACAGCCTATAAATAGTTTTGCAGTTATAATCTTGATTTGAAAAATATGAATAGAAAGGGAATAACTTCCTTGGGGAAGCTGTTAAGTGCATTATTATTCCACCTTTCAAATGAGAATGCACTTTTAATCCCAGCCTTCCTCTCTGATCAGTATTTCTTTTATGCACTGGATTCAACAGCACTCTGGAAGTTCATTCTCCACTGCAAGCCCACAGATGCATACTCACACAAGGGAAGGTGCTTCACCCACCACATCTGAGTCTCAATTTTGCCCAATAAGAATCCACTTTTCTCAATGCCATGAATCCCCCAAAATGTACATGTATTAGTCCATTTTCATACTGCTATGAAGAAATACCCAAGACTGGGTAATTTATAAGCAAAAAGAGGTTTAATGAACTCACAGATCCACATGGCTGGGGAGGCCTCACAATCATGGTGGAAGGCAAAGGAGGAGTAAAGGCATGTCTTACACGGTGGCAGGCAAGAAGGCATGTGCAGGGGAACTGCCTTTTATAAAATCATCAGATCTCCTGAGACTTATTCACTATCATGAGAACAGCACGGGAAAACCTGCCCTCATGATTCATTTACCTCCCACTGTGTCCCTCCCATGACACATGGGGATTATGGGAGCTACAACTAATGATAAGATTTGGGTGGGGACACAGCCAAATCATGTCATTACACAAAGCTAGTTGGGCTGCTTTTTTGAACCACTGAAATAACTCTTTTAAGAGATGTGAAAGGAAAATAAGTCTTGGGGACCCCAAAATCACTAAGCTAAAGGGAAAAGTCAAGCTGGGAACGGCTTAGGGCAAACCTGCCTCCCATTCTATTCAAAGTCACCCTTCTGCTCACTGAGATAAATGCATGTCTGATTGTCTCCCTTGGAAAGGCTAATCAGAAACTTAAAAGAATGCAACCATTTGTCTCTCACATACCTGTCACCTGGAAGCCCCCTCCCTGCTTGAGTTGTCCTGCCTTTCCGGACGGAACCAATGTACATCTTACATATATTGATTGATGTCTTATGTCTCCCTAAAATGTATAAAACCAAACTGTGCTCTGACCACCTTGGGCACATGTCGTCAGGACCTCCTGAGGCTGTGTCATGGGTGCATGTCCTCAACCTTGACAAAACAAACCTTTGAAATTAACTAAGACCTGTCTCAGATATTTGGGGTTCACAGAGGTAACTAATACATGGAAGAAGGTTCTAATGTTATTTGATGGCTTAAAAATTAGCTGAGGCCGAACTGGTTGACTTGGCAGACAAGGATATAGTCTGAAAGTAACCACAATTGATATATTAGAATTAGCATTTTGAATGAACTCTGTTCTCCAGCTACTTTTCTCTCTCTTTACAAATTATTTTCTGAAGAAATCTGGTTTTGTAAGTTTTTCTATGTATCTTGATTCAAAAAACTTTGATTTCATACTTAGTTAGAATTGACAAGATTGCCCTCAACCACACTGCATCGTGGAGAGTAATGACCCTCCTGGTGAAAATGAAGGATATTAATAAAATTCATCTCTGCCTGCCTTCATAAATCCACATTTTCAAAGGAGAATGAAACCCACACCCATTGAACCACAAAGAATATTCCCCTCACTTGACATTTTTCCGTGGACTTTTAAAATAACATCGCTTTCGGAGTCCAGAATGCTCATTTCAAAGAGTTTTTTTTTTGTTCTGTTATTATCAGTGATGGAAGGGCCTTTATTGGGAGTATTTTGTAACTCATTGTAACTTGCTTTAAAGTGAATATTTCAGCTTCATACCTGGTCATGTGGTTTCTCCTGTAGCTCTTCTTGTTTGCACAGTTAAGCAGAAAGGAAACCAACCATTTGTACAAATAAAAGTGGAGAATTAAGTTATGCTGTCATTTTTAAAATTTCTCCCCAAGGGGTTTTACTGACTGTCTAAACTAGGCTTGTGGGTTATCAGTTTTCTGAAATTCTATGGCCCAATTTGATAGGTACAATTCCAAATTGTAATTTCAAGCACAATCTAGTTGATTGCCCTCAAAATGATGACCCTGACCCATAAAGACTACTCAAGGACCACAGGATTGCAGCTTCCTTCTTGGACAGGCTGGGTGTTGGCCACACTGCAAAAGTAACAGGGACATAGCTGATGTATTGGCTTTTCTACACCTGCTGATTTCTATTTTTGTTTAAATATTTAGGGCAGACAGATAGTTAGGTCAGTGTCTTGCCTTCTCTTTGTAGGACTTAATTCCTAGATCAACCCAGGAGCCCTCTTTTGAGGGAATATATCCATCAAAGCTCTCATGTAAAACCTTGTCTCTGATTTCCTTTAATTTTTTAAATTTAAAAACAATAAAAGTAATCTTTCTTTCTCTCTCTTTTCAGAGAAGCCTAGATCTCAGGGATTGATGTTTCAGACTGAAGAATTCAGAACACTGCATTGAAAATATTCCTTCCTCCTTTAAAAACATCCTTTTTTCGTGACACCCACCTCCTCATTCAAATATAGTAAAATCGTGAGAAGAAGAAGACAATGGAGAAGCTAGAATCTTGGGACTGGCAACTTTTCAGGAGTCTCTAACAGGATGGAATCCTCTACCTTGGCACTATTGATATCTGAGGCCTGATAATGAAACTGCCTTTGCAAAATTATGACAGTAAGAGAAATCTGATATCATTGACTCCATCTAACTTCTGACCTTTAAGCTGTCCTTAGCCATTCCTGGGCATAGGCCAAGCTACCTTTGGGAGGAATTTAGTTTATGGTTTAACTTTGAAATAAGAATGATTATAGTCCCTCCATAAAAATAATCCCCTCCCTTTTGGGGCTGAAACCACCTTTGTAAGACTAATGAGGAGTCAGAAGATAGACATCGTTTCTCTCATCCCTTACTGCTCAGGAGTCATGTGGCCAACTCACAAGATTTGTGACCTACCCAATCGCTCCTATAGAAAACATCACTACCGTTGTTTTTTTCTGAGTTGTTTTTCAGGCTGACCCCACCCAGACCCAGGACTCATTACTGCACTGTTCCTGCGGCCCTACCCAGAGGTGGACTCAGTGCATGGAGACCACTTTCTACACTTCTATTATTTCATCCCTAGCCAAGCAGCAGTAGCCATTCCCTATGCCCCTGCCCACCAAATTGTCTATAAAACCCACTAACCTCTAAGCCTTCAGGGAGACTGGTTTCAGTGATAACTCCAGTTCTGCTGCGTGGACCAGTCTCATGTCAATTAAATCGTTCTCTATTACTGCAATGCTGCGGTCTCAGTAGACTGATTTTGTCTGTGCAGTGGGCAAGAAGAACCCATAGGGTGATTACAATAATTCTCTGTGATGGGGCTGTCTTGTGCATTGCACGATGGTTAGCAGCATTTCTGGCCTCCACCCACTAGCCAGTAGCAGAGCACTCCCCTACCTGTAACAATTAAAATGTCTTTGGACATTGTCCCCTGGTGTACAAAATTGGCATTGCTTGAGAACCCTATGATGATAAGAGGTACTTACCCAAAGAATATGCAACAATTATTATTATCTGCATAGCTATAACAAAATTCTCCCTACTAATGTAAAACCCTTTTTCTATTGTAATGCTTTAAAAAAAATTCCACTTTGCATTCCCAAATCGTTTTACTAAAAAAGGTTTATTCTTCTCATTTCAAGGTTTTGAGAAATCCAGGTGGCCTTGAATGTTAGATTTATCTTTTTGGATGGAAAAATCCTAAGTGTTTTCTGTCTCGCAGATAACTGGCTGGCTCTGTTTCACAAAGTTCTGCAAAGAATGAACACATGTTCTATTCAGTATACAGCCATGTTAAAGATTCCAGAAGTTTTTCTGCTCCAGTATTACCATTGGACTGAATTTAATGAAATTGAAATTGATCAATGGAAAACAAAACTCCATAAAATATTTTAAAGATGTTTATTCTGAGCCCGTAATTGATCGCAGCCCAGGGAAAACACAAACCCAAGAAGCCTTGAGTAAGTGATCCCAAGGCGGTCAGATTACAGTTTAGTTTTCGAGAGACAGGAGTTACAGGCAAAGACATAAATCAATACGTGGAAGGTGGATATTGGTTTGACCTGAAAGGTGGAATAACTTGAAGCAGGGGCTTCCAGGTTATAAGTGGATTCAGAGATTCTTTAATTTGCAGCAGGCTAACGAACTAAGACTCTTTCTGGAACTTGGAGTCAGCAGAAAAGAATGGTTAGATTAAGATAAGGATGCTGTATGGGAAGACTGATGGCCTGCAGGCATGACTCAACCATTGCCTGGCATGGCCTGAGGTTCTATTTATAATTTGGTATCTGATTGCCACAGAGTCTTGTCAGTCTTGCGGTTGAGAAGTTTTTAACATTAATGCTGGTCAGTTGTATCTAAATTCCAAAAGAGAAGAGGTATAAAGAGGTATGTTTCACTTCTGATATGGTCTGGCTGTGTCCCCACCCAAATCTAATCTTGAATCGTAGTTCCCATAATTCTCACTTGTTGGGGGAGGGACCCCTTGGAAGATAATTGAATCATGGGGGGCAGTTTCCCCCATATTGTTCTCATGGTAGTGAATGAGTCTTATGAGATCTGATGGTTTTATAAGGGGAAACCATTTTGCTTGGCTCTCCTTCTCTCTTCTCTGCTGCCATGTACGACGTGCCTTCCGACTTCCACCATGATTGTGAGGCATCCTGAGCCAAGTGGAACTGTGACTCCATTAAACCTCTTTTCCTTTGTAAATTACTCTGTTTCGGGTATGTCTTTATCAGCAGCGTGAGAACGGATGAATACAACTTTCCTTCCCGTCATGGCCAGAACTCAGTTTTTCAGGATTCTCTGGGGTTCCCTCAGTCAAGACGGGATCTGATCAGTTGGTGGAGAGCTTAGGATTTTATTTTTAGTTTACAAATTTAACAAGATGTGTGGTCATATAGTGTTTTCGAACAGTACTTCTGATACCATCTATGTGTCACTTTCTTATCCCAATTCTGCAATTCTCTGATATCAACTGGGTTTCCAACAGCTCCATTCGATTCTGACACTAACTATCTGGAGTTAGCACAGACCACACAGGTTAAGGGTTCAGTCCCACAGCACTGCCATACTTCAAGTCCCAGAGACCACCTATATTTCTGACCCGCTGGCTAGAAGTTTGGGGGTTCCCACAACGCCTTCTTCAGGCTCAATAAAAATTCTCTAGAATGACTCACAGAACTTAGGAAAATATTTTACGTCACTATTACCGGCTTATTTACAGGATACCAATCAAGAATAGCCAGATGGAAGAGACATATAGAGCAAGGCATGGGGGCGAGGACGGGGACAGGGCCAAGAACTTCCATACCCTCTGTGGACACTCCGCCCTCCCAGCACATCAGTGTGTGCACCCACCTGGAAGCTCCGCATCTCATTGCTTAAGGGTTTTCATAGAATTCAGTGGCTGGCTTCACTTCCCTGTGGTCAGGGGATGGAGCTGAAAGTTCCCGTTCTCTAATCACAGGTTTGCCCTTGCTGGTGACTGATCCTCACTCTGAGGCTATCTAGGGGTCCCCTCACCACTCATTGGCATAAACTCAGGTGTGCTGGAAAGGGGGTCCTTATGAATAACAAAAGACACTCCTCTATCACTCAGAAAATGCCAAGGGCTTTAGAAGCTTTCTGCCAGGCCACAGAGATCAGATTTTTATAGCATAGTGACAGACAGGAGCACTGGCCCAATCCAGCCACAATATCAGGGCCTGGCTAGGAGGAAACCACCGAAAGGGGAGAAGCTCTGCGTGTTTTGCTGAGCTGAAGGCAGCAAGATTCTGCACAACTAACATTCCTAACAGCTCCTAGAAATGGCCAACCCCTCCCATGGGCGTTCAAGTTGTAGCATGTGATAGAATTTCCTTTCTTTTTAAGGCTGAATACTATTCCATTGTATAGATAGGCTATGTTTTATTTATCCATTCATCTGTCATTGAACATTAGGGTTGCTTCTACTTCTTGGCTATTGTGAATAGTTCTGCAATGAACATGGGTGTGCAAATATCTCTTTGAGATCCTGCTTTCAGTTCTTTTGGATATATATCCCCACACACAGATTGCTGAATCTTTTTAATTTTTTTTTTTCAAAGAAAATGGGCAACATAGTTGAAGTCAGCTTCGGGAAATGAAATTGCTGACACTTAGATACATTTAGATAAAGATAACAATCCAGGGAGAGGAGTACTTTCTCCATATTTATTTCCCCAGAGCTTTGTAAACAGAAATCTGAGAGACAATTACAATTTGAGGAGCTGGAGTCCCTGGAAGCCGTGCAAAGTCTGTATTTACAGTAGCTTCCGTGTCTTCATTTCCAAATATTT